>NC_137771.1:185518117-185985617 GCF_963455305.1 Plecotus auritus | reverse complement strand
AGCAGATGTGTATTTTCACAAGGGTTTTTAAACTCCTGTGTGAACACCATTTGTTTGTATCTAATCAGCTTGTTCTTTTTAGTGTCAGAGGGGCCTATGGTACACAGTCTTACTCCAACTTGCTGCTGTGCCTAGGACAGATGTGTCCTCTGCACACTGGAGCCCCTAAAATGCTCCTTTTGTTTGTTAAATGACTTGGGTTGGCATGTCTAAGTGAGGGAATTTTAGATTGTTTAGGCTGGGCTAAAGTAACATGTAGCCATAGTGTCTTAAGACACCATTTGAAATGGTCATATTTTCCTTTTATTTGATATCCTTACCCACCTCAAAACAGATTAAAATTTAGCCCTGGTCTTTTAATGCCAGGAATGTTCTCAGGTTCCTCTTGGAGTGTTTGGTGCTTCAGTACATTTATATATAGTATGTTCTCATCTGCTTTTCACCCGATTCCTGCTCACTTCTTAGAATACGCTGTGAGTCATTCTGTATATATTTTTTAAAACTTGGAAGTATCTGAATTCTTTGGTTGTAGTAAAACTTTTTACTTGCAAGGCAAGGCATGGTTGGGGGTTTGTAGTTTGGACTCAAATGATCACTTGGAAGAATTAATGAACTTGACCTATATGTGGGACTTCATAGCTGCAGTGAAAATCAGACCAGAGAACTCTTGATATGCAAGGTGATTCATTCTGCTGCAATAATCAGAAAGGATAGGTGCTCCCTGGCTGTTTCCCTGCAGTCACCACATGATGCAGTGAAACAAGCCTGGGTCACAGCTTTCTCTCCAGTAATCCTCTGCCCCAGACCTCCAAGGCTCCTTACTGCCTCCAGCATCAAGTCTAGCCTCTTCTACCTGCTCCCCACGGCCTTATGTAATGTTCCTTTCCTTCTTCATTCCCTATAGCTTTATTTTTTTCATTGCCACTATTATCCATCACAAATCTCATTAATGACACCTGGGTAAGTTCATTTCCCTTGCCAAAAACACTGTTTCTCCTATAGCTACTGAAATCTTGGCAACTCAAACTTAACTGTTCTATAAAGCATCTCCTGCCCTCCCCCTCAAATATACACTTATAAATGTACACTTATCACATATATTACTATTACCTACTAATAGTTTCATGTGTTTTTTCCCGACTAAAACTGAAGGTAGGGACTGCACAGTGCTTAAAAATCATTATTTTTCAAATATAATAAAGTATTGTCATTTTGGCAAACCATCCAGATATGAAAAGAAGATTAATTACTCAGAACCCTAATGGACATTATCTGACATAACATTTCACCTATACTACTTGAAAGTTTATAATTTATTTGATGAAATCTGAATGCTTGCCATATACCAAGTATATTGTATCTATCAACTTCAGCCCCAACAAATTTGTATTAGTTATGCATAAATATGCAAATGTGTAAAATCAAGTGAATCAGAAAATATAAACTGTTGCAGCAAAGATTAGTGATTTTAAGGTATTCAAAGCTGGTGGTAAAAACAGTAGTCTTATAAATTCTGTCTTATGCTTAATCCACTAGCTATTTTTGCCTTTTCTCAAAGTTCTTTTGCAAGAATCATAAAGATATTTTTGTTTCATTAAATGCTGTAACTTTTCCTTTGTAGTTATCATTAGAAGTATGATTTAATGGTCTACTGTAAATTAATACAACAATTCACTTAATTGGACCTATTTAATTAGTCAAATTAAATGAATTCATTTACTAATTTAATTAATAGTTCAATTAAAGGGCCTATTTAACTAATACTTTTATAAAGATAAGATTTATAATTCTAAAAGTAAAATTATAAAGATAAAAGTAGGTAGGTTGTAGTAATAGTTAGAAAAGTCCCAGAAGATATACTATCACTTGAGAAAAACAAGAGAACACTGCCAAGTACTGCTTTTCAGAGACAACTCAACTAAACACACTTTCAGATATGCTGAATTCAGCCATTTACTTAGACTCAAAGATACATTTCCATCAGTAAGAGCCTACCTATTTCCTTGAGTGCACCTTAAAGTGAAAGAATATCAAGTAGTCTAATTAAATTAATACTGGCTTTAATCAAGAAGCTCGTTCCTAAAGATGTTTGTTCATTCATTCTACAGGCACTTTTTGAGAGGCATGTTAAGAGCTAAACATGACAGACTCTGGGAAAAAAAACAACTCACAAGTCAGTAAGTCAAATGGTGTGAGTATAAACAATGTGATGAGTGCTAGAACAGAGGTAATGATGGGGATTCTAAATAGAGGATTTAAAAAAAATGAATTTCCCCTTCTGCTTTTGGTCTTTTCCACTGAACTGCTGAGCATTCACATGAATTGCAAACACCTTTCGGTCGGCCAAAAATAGCATTAAGTTTGTATAAATTGTGTCTTTTGGGGACCTATTGCCTTTAAGTAGGTTTAAACCAATAATTCAATTAATAGCAACAATAGTTTGCATTTACTATTTTCTTGATAATTCATTTTTTTAAACACTGAGTATCCTTGGAAATGTGGTTTATAAGATGTCATTTTCAGTTCTTGCTTGTTGCTTTTATGAGATCCATGGGTTTTGTTCTCAGGTAGATAAATGAAGGTTAGTATATAGAATAACTGTGATATTATCTGGGAAAGATAAGTGATGAGATTTAAAACAGAGGATACTCTACCCTATCCCCCAACCCCAAGGGGTTGAAGTGACTTCTCTAAAGGGATCTGCAATCTTACCTGCCGGAGGAAAGATTTTCAGGATTATCAGGCTGCTCCTGCTCAGGGTTCTCCCCATCATGACTGCATTCAAGTATTTCTTCATCCTGAAGTGAAAGAAAGTTTGGTAAGATACACTATGTTATTTGTGGGGGAGCACTAAATCTATATCTTTCTTTCCCCCAATTTCTTTGTTTGGTATTGATTTTGCTTTTACTTCTCCAGATGAACATCATATCCAGTTTCTCATCTTTTTCTTTCTGTGAATCTGTTATTGTTGGCCCTTCACGATTCTTTTAGGAACAATGAAAACTCATCCTGAAAAGCATGTATTCCTTTTCCTTAATGATAGGCTATTAACATTGTTCTCCTCCCTCTTCCCTGATGATTCACACAAAAAAACACAAAAAAGGTTCAAAGTTTGAGCTAAAAGATAAAGAGGTCATTTGACAAAATACCTTCATTCCTTTTCTTCTCTTTTGGGTAAGAAATCAAAGTCTGGAGAAGTTGTGACCTGCCTGAGGCCAGAAAGAGCTAGAGGCAGAGACAACATAAGTCTGGTGTCCACTTTCACAGGCTTGGTATCACCTGTCTGTGCTAGCACTCCACCTCCTAAAGCAGCTGGTTCCTTAGGATGTGCAATGTGGCTACCAGTGCAGGCCCGAAGCCAGTTGGAACAAAGCCCTGCCACACAGCATGCCCACTGAAACCTTGGGCAAGGTCACTGAACATCCTGCCACGGCCCCTATGCACTGTCTACCTCAGTGAGGCTGTGGCTCTTTTTCAGAACAATACTAGGCATTTAATTCTCAAAAAGAGGAAAGACTTCCTGCTCAGTTTGATGTCAGGAAAATAAAATTTTAACAAGGAAGTGAATTGGTATAACATTGGTAGCAATGAGCCTATCATAAAAGTGTTAACAAATAACGAGCAAATAGATAATTAGCCATCACTTGAGTTCTTCTGCCTGCCAGGTTCTGTTTAAATGAGTTATTTTACATTCTATAAAAGAAAGGATAGATTTGGAAAGGGCTCTCTTGCAAAAGAATCGTTCAGGAAAATTTAATTAACAAACATAAACATTCCTGGTAAATTAGAGCTGGTAGTTGAAGAATGAGCTTTTCCCAGACTAAAACTGATGGGAAGTCTTGCAAAACAGACTCAACCTGTTGACTGTAAGAAGATAGTCCTCTCCCTCAATTAGCAGCAAAGTTAAGGTTCCCTTAGTATCCACAATGCCAGCCACAGGGACAGCAATGAAAAAATGTCCAGTAGATGAAAGGAAATCACGTGTCTTCCATCTTTTTCACAGATGTCTTCTTGAATCTGGTATCACATCCAGAAAGCAAGCTAACAAATAAAGGAGTATTTGGGACACTAATTTTGCTAATTCACCTCTAAAATACAAAGGGAATCTTACATTCCAAGTTTATATATAATATATATATATATATATATATATTTTTTTTTAAATAGGATATCATTTCAGTAAGAATCTAAATTTTTCATATTACATATAGTTGACCAGAGACAAAGATATATTTTTCATTTCAGTTAATATATAGAAGTAAATGCCAATCCCTGGATTCAAACCGATATAGTTACTTTCACCACACTATCCAAGACAGCTCTTTGTTCACATTTTCTAGATGATGTTGAACTAATTACCATGGCAGTGAATGTTCCATTGAATCCTTTTCTAGTTCTCCCTGAAATGCCTGCTGGACTTTGAGCCCCAGCCTTATTCATCTTTGGATCCTTAACATGAATCCAGGGCCTTCGTATAGAGTAACCGCTGCTATTAACAAAACTTCCTCTCACTGTGAAACTGCTGCTGTTGATAAAATGAATTGTGCTCTTTCCAATTCTATTGATCTTTGTAAGTGTGGTGCATTGTAGGGTCTCTTATTTCATGACAACTTAGTGATGGAAAATAATGATGACTCAAGGTGTAGATATGGACTTGGTCATCTTTTACATTACATGATGACATCCCTCTAATTACACTTTGTCATGCATGGAATGTCCTCATGAGCTTCCCGAAATGCCTGGGCATAGACTGGTTGTGTCAACCCATGTTCCTGTGGCTACACGTCAGACAGCTGATGTCAGGATAGAGGAAGAGTCCTCTGCCAATCGTTTGATGGAGTACAACACTGGTACGGTTGAGGTGTGATGGGAAGGATCCACAGCAGATCTGAGGACTACTTTAATAAAAACCTCAGTGAGGTTGTTAACTACAGGCATACCTTGGAGATGTTGTGGGTACTGTTCCAGACTATGGCAATAACGCAAGACTCAAAATAAAGTAAGCAGTAAGCTTTTTGCTGGTGGAGGATCTTGCCTTCAATTTGTAAAAAATGGAACATCTGTGAAGCACAATAAAATGAGGTATGCCTGTATACTAAGGTTTTGCTAAGGTTTAGACAGATTAGTATTTTAGTGCAGTGGCTTTCAAATTTTGACCACACCCATAAGAAAAGCTTTTGCATCGTAACACACACACATTTCCTGGCACAGAGCTCCTAAAACCTTTGGAATTTTCTAAATAAGAGCAATAAAGATTCTTGATAGTCATAAGAAACCCTTTCAACCACACCTGAGTTTATGTTCATGAGGTGACTTCTGGAAAGGCCCTAAGGATGGGGGCTGGTTACCAGTGAAACCAACCACATAATTAGAGGGTTTGAACTTTCAAGTCTCACCACCTCCCCCCCTACCATTCCCTCACAGGGAACAGAGAGAGGCTGGAGATTGAATTCAATCACCAATGGCCAATGGTTTAATGAATCATGCCTATGCAATGAAGTCTCCATAAAAACCCAAAGAGAGATTCCTGGTTGGTGAACATGTGGAGATTGGGGTAGAGTGGCTTACTCAGAGAGCATGAAAGTTCTAGCACCTTCCACATACCTTGCCCTATGCATCTCTTCCATCTGTCGGTTCCTGAATTATATCTTTTTATAAGAAACTGGTAATCTTGTAAAATGTTCCTTGGAGTTCTACGAGCTGCTCAAGCAAGTTAATCTAACCCAAAGAGGGGCCCTGGGAACCTCTGATCTATAGTTGATTTAGTCAGAAGCACCAGTGACAGCCTGGACTTCTGACTGGTGTCTAAGGGGTTGAGGGAGGTTTATAGGACTAAGGCTTTAACCTGTGGGATCTAATGCTATTTCCAGGTAGATAGTGTCAGAATTGAGTTAATTGCTTGGTAGTGTTGGGAAAACACTTGGAATTGTCCTCAGGGTATCCCAAAGGGGGCATCTTCTCAGCCAACTGGTGCTTTAAAAGGGAACCAACCCATAAACTACCCTATTGGGAGGCCAATCAGGTGGAAAAGCCCCGTCCCCTTTATGTTCATTTTATTCTGAAGAAAAAAGGTGGCAGGCAGGCTGGCAACTGCTGTGGGCCCAACATCACTCCCCACACCTTCATTTCCACCCCAGCCTCTCTCCCAGGTCAAAGAGACACCAGCCCCCACACAGCCTGTCTAGTAGTACCCTTCATATGACTTTCTATGTCTTCCCAACAAGCATATAATCTAATTGTTTTGTTTCCCCTATATTTTGAAGAAAGATGTTTTAAAATTAAGAAAACAGGATAAGTTCCTAGCTTGAAGGAATATTGTAAAAGATTTTTTTTATTTCTCTGAAGAATATATCTTTTTAAAAGTGTTAACGTTTTAAAAGTACCCATATTCTTTAATAGCTAATTTTCAATTGATTATTAAAATTTCTTTTTCTTCCCCAAAGGAGAGATAGCAACATTTAAACTGAATCAAATTAGTTTTCCTTGAAGTTAAATGATTTCATTTTGTGATTGTCGGGATGCTTGAAAAGCAATTTCAGCTCCAACTCTTTTGAAGTGATGATGTCTCGTAATTTAAGATGAAAGTATTATTTATTATCACACTTCTTAAAAGGAGAAGCTATTAGACCTCACTCTGAGAAAAGGTCAGGCAGATAAGGGGTTGAACCATTTAAGATAAGAAAGGGCGATCATTCCAAGAAGTGTTTAAGATTAAGCATTTTCTGACATTATAAATTATGAAAACCCAAGATAATAAATACAGTGTTGTGACAAGAATCACTGAGATTATAGAACGGTGGGGTGCAGGTGAGGATAGTGGGAAAGACAGGAAAGGCGACCTCTCCATCGGGCAGTCCTCTCTGGCCTCAGTCGGATGGTCTTAGAGACACAGTCCAGAGTGTGCCTCCCCTTCTCCATAGCTGGACCTGCTGGGGAAAAGGGGAAACCTTCTCTTTTTTATTTGTTTATTTTTGAGATTTAGTGGGTTCTGATAGAAAATCTATCCTGGGAGCAGATTCCCAGCTGGCGGGTCTGCCTGTTTGTTCCCTCTCTCTGACCATTTCTAGCACATCTCGCCTTGTCCTGCTCTTCACTGATACTGCCTGAAGAAGGCATGGCCTGAAGATTCCTTTGGCTACTAGGGCAGCCTCTTTAAAAATGGCAAGTACATATTTGGAGGGTTAAGGGGCTGTCTTTCACTCATCATCCACACATTGCTGTGAACCAGCTCATTCATATTTTCTCCTATCTCTAGTCTAGATCAGCTGTATTGGGTGGGGCTTTCAAAAGGGAGGGGAGGAGAGAGGAAGGTTTTAGGACATTTTATAGACTGAAGCCCTTTGGAGAAGAAGGGCAGGCTTAAGGAGACAGGCTTGAACGGTCTTTATGCTTTGTGGAAATGGGAAATGATTAGAGAGAGATAGGGGAATGGGTCCCACATGCAAACTTTGCCTATTTCAAAATTTCTCCAGGGTCTGATTTACCTATAATCTTAAATTTCCCAGCTAGCATTGCTAGTAATTAGTTCAATGTTTTACCACTTAAACTGGTTTCTATAGGCTGAATGAATATTCTAAACACTATTTGTAGTATTTTGTTTATGGGGGAAATGACTCCTTAAAAAACTGCAAACATTGCAACATTATTTTAACAATGATTTGCAAGTCTGTAATTTTGAATAAATTATCAGAAAGTGAGGAACACATCACAAGGTATCTTTCTCTCATTTCCAAACCAAGAAATGTGAAGGAAATAAGTATATCAGAACATTAAAAAGAAGTTCCCCAAGACGTTGGGAATTTTCTTTGGCTGTTTGATTTCATGTAATTTTAACCTCAATGCATAAATGTCAATGTAATTTAATTTTTATATGTCTGTAAATCTTAGAACCTAAATAAAATCACAAGTTTGGGAAAAGTGTTTTACTAGAGTAATCTTTGGTCCCTAACCTAATTCACAAATATTTTCCACATAACCTCAAAGCCAATGGGTTGACTCTCATTGCTGTGGAGAAGGGGACAGCCTCTGGGGCAGAGTTAGCCCAGCTAACAGAAAGAGAGGGTGTTGGTTGCTGTTATAGATCTATAAAACTCTACAAATGCTGGACTCGGCCTTCATAAGACCTCACTTTCTACTCTTCCCCCTGAATACTCCATAGTGGCCAACAAATTCATCCAATGAGGAATCCAAGATGAAAACCTCAACGTTATCCTATCTAATAAAAGAGTAATATGCAAATTGATCATCACTCCAACACACAAGATGGCTGCCCCCATGTGGACCCAAGATGGCCACCACAAGATGGCCAGCAGGGGAGGGCAGTTGGGAGGAACCAGGCCTGGAAGGGAGGGCAGTTGTGGGCGATCAGGCCAGCAGGGAAGGGCAGTTGGGAGGGACCAGGCCTACAAGAGAGGGCAGTTGGGGGTGATCAAGCCTGCAGGGGAGGGCAGTTGGGAAGGACCAGGCCTGCAGGGGAGGGCAGTTAGGGGTGACCAGGCCTGCAGGGGAGGGCAGTTAGGGGTGACCAGGCCTTCAGGGGAGGGCAGTTAGGGGTGACCAGGCCTGCAGGGGAGGGCAGTTAAGGGCAATCAGGCTGGCAGGGGAGCAGTTAAGCATCAATCAGGCTGTCAGGGGAGTGGTTAGGGGGTGATCAGGCTGGCAGGCAGAAGTGGTTAGGGGCAATCAGGAAGGCAGGCAGGCGAGCAGTTGGGAGCCAGCAGTCCTGGATTGTGAGAGGGATGTCTGACTGCCCGTTTAGGCCCGATCCTACCGGGACAGTCGGACATCCCTCGAGGGGTCCCAGATTGGAGAGGGTGCAGGCTGGGCTGAGGGACACCCCCCCCCCCCGTGCATGAATTTCGTGCACCAGGCCTCTAGTCTTCAATATCTCCCCTTCTTCCCTTATTAAGTCTTTTCCCTTTTCCTCTCTGCCTTGATCTACTCTTTCATTCATCAAACTTTCTCTGACAATGCAGTGTATTCCAGGTGCTGGGGAGAACATCTGGATTACTGGGTATGAGCCCTGTCCATCTCCCTTTTTGATGCTGCCATTAGTAGGCTCTCAACACTCACTTAGACCATGACAAATGTGGGCAGCGTGTCAGTCTGCCTACCTTCATCTAATCTCCTTTTCATTATCTTACCAGAGCTATCTTCCCAATACATAGGTGCCCTCCCTGGCAACAACCATCCACCAAAGCCTTCAGCAACTTGTCTTTGGTCTATCTTCCTAGCTTTCTCAAACCATTCCCAAAATAACCTATGCCCCTTCCTGGAATGTCCTTCTCCATCTTAACTATCTTTCAAAGTTGTATTTATTCTTTAAAGTTAAGTTCAAATACCATCTCCTAAAAACATTCCAAATATACTTGCTATTCACTGCCCTTTAATATGTTATATTCCTTTTTCCTAGAGATCTATCATTTTGTTTTATAATTATTGGCAATAAGTTGTTTCATCCATGAAACTTATAAGTTTCCTGAGTTTAAGCCCCATGTTAGAATTGTTTCCACATGACCCAGAACATTGCTCTGTTATATATTAAATTGAGCTGAGTAAGCTACCCTAATTGGACCTATCAAATATTTCAGTTATGTCAATTTTTTATTGGTCAAAGAGAAAAGCCAACAGTGGTCTTACTATTATTTTCTCTTTTTTAGCTCCTTTAGTGAAAATAAATTCTCATAGATAAATATAATCATGACCTCCTGCCTTGAATTCTGGATTCTATCTTATCCAAAGAGTTCCATATTCACCTTAATGAGTTCACCTTTATCCCAAGTCCTCATGGCCTAGTAATATAGCCTCTAGCCAATGTGACCAAAGGTGGTCCTTCTAGCACCTGCTCTCTTGCCACCAAATGTGCAAGTTAAAAATTAAGATTCCTGGACCCCACTCCTGAATCAGAATCACTAAGGATGAGGCCAGGGAATCTGCATTACCAGGTATTAATAAGCTTCCCAGGGTGCAGTACGTAGGAAACCTTGAGAATCTTCATTCTAGAAATTCTTCAGAGAGCTTGGTTGGGGACTGCCTCAAGAATTTGGTGGATTCTCTGAATCTCTTATTAGCTCTAAGAATGACTACACTTCAAACATCATGGAAGGTGAACACTGAAATGTACTTATAGTTCATACAGCTCTCTTGCTGAGAAGTAGAAAGGCAAATGAAAGCTCGTGGGATTCAAAGGAATGAGAAAGAAAGGAACTGAATTTGGCCCTAATCTGTTATCATTGGGCAAAAAGGTACATATTTGAGATTAGGAAAAGATATTCAATTTAGGACCTGCATCCTTCAGCTCCTTTTCATCTTTACACAGAACATTCTATCTATAAACATTAGACTAAATGGGAAACTAAAGTTACTAAGAACCTGCTCGATGCCAGGCATCATGCAAGGTGCTTTCCATATATTTCTCATTTAATAGACCATCTGTGAGGCTACTTTTAAAAAAAATATTTTTATTGATTTTAGAGAGAAAGGGAGAGAGAGATAGAAACATCAATGATGAGAGAGAATCATTGATCGGCTGCCTCCTGCACGACCCCAATGGGGATCGAGCCCACAACCCAGGCATGTGCCCTTTACCAGAATCGAACCTGGGACCCTTCAGTCCGCAGGCTGACGCTCTATCCACGGAGCCAAACCAGCTAGGGCTACTTTTTTTATCCCCATTTTGCAGAAGAGGAAATTTAGAGTATGAGAGATTAGGCAAACTGCTAGGTAAGTAGATTAAGTAAGTAATCAGGTGGATAGGTTAAGTTAGATAGGTAAGTAAACTGCTATTACATAAATGGCTAGTTTCAAATTCCAGTTCCACCATATACTAGCTGCATGACCCTTGGGGAAACTCACTGAACTTCTCAGTCTCAACAGCATCAGGGACAAGACGAGGGACACACATCATCTCACTCACAAGGTGCTGAGGACTTGCGATGACAGGGGGTCCCTACACTGCCCAGCACTATATCTGGCCCCTCAGTCAGTGTCAGCAACCATTCCCTCACCTCTTCCAGCCCCGGCTTTTTTTGTTTTTGTAAATTTTTGCTCTGTGCCTGAAAAGGCCGCTGCTACTTTAAGTCATGCTAATAGGTGCCCAGGGGCACTGTTGGCACTCACAGCCAGGAGCACTTCCTTCATCCTGAGGGTTCCCTCAGAAACAAGGAATTCTCATCTGCCTCTGGCCTCTTTCCAGTTCGTCAGAGGCTTTGATGTGATGTGAGTGCTGGGGAAAGCAGCCCCATGAGTCATGCTTTCAGCTTCCAGCTGGCCACAGGAAGGACAGGAAGGACCACATCACCACTGCCAGCAACCACAGCCAGACTCCATCTTTCCACCGCAGGGCTCTCCCAGACAAGGTCAGTGCATGGCCATGCAGCTGCCAGATGGTCCCCAGAGTCTTGGCAACTTTGTCACGTTTAATTTGCCAAGTTCCTGTGAACCTGAATGACAAGGATCACTGACAACACCATTTTTGAATCCGATGATGATAAAATCAGATCGTGATTATAAAATCCGATGATGATAAAATCAGATCGTGAGCTCATGGTTTCCAGGGGAAGTGATCTGGGTAGTGAGTATCAGGGACTCTAGTAGCAATCATGAATGGTTTTGGTTTATAGATTTTTTTTTTCTGTGAACATTTAGTCTTGAGGACAAGGAAGGGCATTTATCACAATGTTATTTTTTTTGTTGCTTTTTTTTATTATTATTTTTTAAAATTGTTTGAAGTATTACAAATAGTAGTACATATGTCTCCTTTTTTTCCCCCATTGACCTTCCCCCAGCCTCCCCTTCCCCCCAGTACATGCCTTTACCTGCCCCGCCCCAGTGTTTTTTATCCATTGGTTATGCTTATATGCATGCGTACAAGTCCTTTGGTTGATCTCCTACAGCCCCGCCCCCCAACCGCAACCTCCTCTGCCTTCCTGCTGTAGTTTGACAGTCTGTTCAATGCTTCTTTGCCTCTGTATCTATTTTTTCCCCATTTCATTCCTTTAAAAAATCTTGCCTCTGCAGACTAGAAATAAACATATAATAACAAAAAATGTTTGAGTCCCAATTTCCATGTCCAACAGTTCTGAGTCCCCGTTTCAATGTCAAACAGTTCCTTAAGTGTACATGTCAGCAATGATATCTGGATGGTGGGCACATGGTGGCAATGCAGGTCCGACCCTCTCTGGTTTGGTCCTAGGCAACTTGCTGCGTCACAATGTTATGATTCACGCTTCTAGACTGGCTGTGGTTTCATTTCATCTTTGAGTTCTAGGCTGAAAGCCAAAAAGATGTCAGAATTGTCTCCTGGAGTCCAATGCATGTTCGCTCCATCTTGGTCACCTGTGTTGGACAGTGGCCACAGAACACATGCAGCAATGACTAGTCTTCGTGTCCGTCAACCTCCTTCTCTCCCTCTTAAGAACCTATGTGTTAGAGAGGACAAGGGTTTCTAGGTCTGGGCCTTCTTTCAAATGCTCTTTTTGCTAAACGTTAAAATGTATTTTGCAGACCAGATGAAAATAGGATGAGCCTGACAAGCTCCCAATCAGATACATGTAGCCAACTGCAAAGAAGTCAACAGGTGCCGCCTTTCTCCGCTGGCACCATTGCTGCTCCCCGCTGCTCCTTAGTCCACTGGAGGCTTTTGTTTATAGGAACTTGTGGGGCTCATTTTGCTTTTATGGAAATGCCATCTAATTACAAATAGCTGTAGATGACCAGGTGCTTCTGATGAACTGAAAATACGTATCTGATCTGTGGGACACTTCATGGGTTTCTTCATCAATGCTCTTGTCATGTAAATGATTACATATGGATACATTAAAAAAATAAGAGTGGGGTTTTCCCCCCTTTAACTTGAATATTACCCCTGTATATTGCATTAAATGAGAGATTTCCCATGTTTCCATCAGAGTAATATACTTGCTTTAATGCTTAAGCATAAGTGAATCCTATATAATAAAAGGCTAATATGCAAATAGACCGAATGGTCGAACAACCAAACAACTGACGTGCGCTGACCACCAGGTAGTTTTGGTTCTGGGTCGCTTGGTTTCTGGTTGGTCAGACAGGAACTGTCTCTAGGATGCCGGATTAAGGGCCCAAACTATATCTTAGTCTGGAGGGTTGAGGAATGCCTGCAGGACAATACAAGACATCCTTGAGTGACAATCCCTGGTCTGGTATTCTTTGTGCATTGGCCTTGCTTGTCTCATATGTAAATGTGTCGGCTATGGGAAACTCAAATTTGATCCCTGAATGCAGCTTCTTGGAGTGCATTCTTCAGGACTGGATAAAAAGAGCTGTTTATTTGACTTAAAGAAATTAAACGCTTACAGAAATGAAGAAATATAACAAATGTCAGTGGCATGAAACTGCCTGTCCTGTCCCAGGCAGCCTTGCACCAAGCTGGGTTTGGGAGGCATTGTTTTCTAACTGCAGCTTCTTTGCTTCCTCAGGTTTCAGCATTTACTAACCACACACAGCTTCTCCCCTGAAACTCTGCTCTGCTTCCTCCAAGGAATGCACTTTCTGGAGCACCCGCAGGCAGGATGGGAGATATGATGGGAAATGGGACTGGCACCCCAACAACCTGAGCAACCACGAGGTTCCCATCGGACAGGCACACCACCTTCACCGAGGAAAACAAGCAAGTGAGCTCATGGTTTCCAGGGGAAGTGATCTGGGACCAGCAAGACTGAGTGACGAAGGTTTGGCTGTGGGACTCAGGGGCCAGTCTATGGTTAACGGTGTAAAGATAGACTGGTATGCTTGGGGTTATATGGGAAGAATTACTTAGTCTTATCTATGAGCTGTTTGAATAAGACTTCTCTCCAATGTTTCTTCAGTGATTTATAATTTTCTGAGTACAGGTCTCTTACATCTTTGGTTAACTTTATTCCTAGGTATTATTCTTTTTGAAGCAGTTGTGAATGGGATTGTTTTCTTAGTGTCCCTTTCTGATAGAACACTGTTGGTGTAGAAAAATGCACTGATTTCTGGATACTTATTTTGTATACCGCTACATTGCCGAATTCTTTTATTAACTAAAGGAGTTTTACTTCCTCCTTTCCAATTTGGATGCCTTTTATTTCTTCTTCATGTCTGATTGCTGTGGCTAGGACTTCCAGTACTGTGTTGAATAAGAGTGGTGAAAGCGGACATCCCTGTTTTGTTCCCGAACTTAAGGGACACACTTTTAGGTTTTGCCCATTGATATGATGATGTTGGCTGTGGACTTGTCATATATGGCCTTTATTACATTAAGGTATGTTCCCTCTATTCCCACTTTGCTGAGAGTTTTTATTATAAATCGGTGCTGAATTTTATAAAATGCTTTTTCTGCATCTATTAATATGATCATGTGGTTTTTAATCCTTCATTTTGTTTATGTGGTGTATCACGTTAACTGATTTGCAGATATTGTACCAACCTTGCATCCCCAAAAATAGAATATAATATTAAAACTGAGAAAATAACATTGGCACAATACATAGAGCTTACTCAGAGTTCACCAGTTATACATGCACTCTGTGAGTATGTGTGTGAGTGTGTGTGAAGCTCTATGCAATTTTTTTCATGTGCTTTTTATACATAAACTATACTCTGTTCTACCATTTTTTAATCCTCACCTGAGGATATGTTTTATTGACTTTAGAGAGAGAGGAAGAGAGAAAGAGAGAGAAAAACATCAACCAGCGGCCTCCCGCATGCACCCCAACTGGGTACCGAACACGCAACCCAGGTATGTACCCTGACCAGCAATCAAACCAGCAACATTTTGGTGTATGGGATGATGCTCCAACCAACTGAGCCACTTGGCCAAGACTGTTCTACCAATTTTAAATATGAAGTCAGATTATGAGAATGAATAAAATGACTTCCTTCAATAAAACAGTATCTACCAACAATTATGTGCATGACCAGTTTTCCATATCTAGTTGTAATTAAGAAAGAAAAGGAAGAAATCCTACAAACCTCAGCTCTTGGGAGCACTAGTCCATGCTACATGCCTTTATAGGAATATTTTCTGGAGCTGATGATAGGTATGAAACAGGGGAACCTGGTTTATTAATAATTATGGCAGCAACATTCTCTCATGTCAGAAACCTCTATCGGTAAAAGGAAGGTGATCTTACCTTGCCTTCATATTTAGTCTTGTCATCTTCCTTTACCAGGGAGTCCAAATCTGTCTCTGCATAAGGTTCCTCAGATGTTTTCTGAAGAGGAGCTAAAGGGACAAAGAAAACTGGCCATTAATTTGGTGATTTGGCTTATAAATAACTCAGTGCTTAGCCTGAACAACAGCTGGACTGTGTTGAGGCAGTTGATAAGCTAAACTAAACTGAGTTGCTGTGATGTTTCTGAGGTGGTAGGTAAATGTGGAGGTGAAGAAGAGATACAAACATAGAATAGAGTCCTTGACCCCAGGCACTTGACATTGATCTGAAAAGACAAAGTCACATCCAACACCACTTGAAACATCCAACCACAACAAATCAGTAAATGATGTGATGTGGTAAAAACCATAGCTTCCATCATTCCTATCTGAAAGGCCAGCTAAAGTATCACTTTCTTTATGAAATCTTCCTTGACTTCAAACTTCACAAATTATTTTATGCACTGCTGCTGAGCATTTATCATTTGTACTGTATTTGATGTTATTTTTGGATTTGAAAAGCTGATTCAAGTCTAGGTATCACATACTGCTGAATATATCTTTCCATTATACAGGTAATTAATTCGTGCTTATTATAGAAAATTAGAATACTACTAAAATCATACTATACTTGAACACTACCACTTGGTATATTTCCTTATAATCTTCTTTGAAATGCTCTTGCTCTCTCTCTCTCTACACACACACACACACACACACACACACACACACACACACTCATACTATGATTTTATGAGGGGATGTCCATGCATGTCTTAGCCAGAAGGAGTTGTTGCTGATGTGATGATCTAGCAGTTAGATTCCAGAAAAGGTGGAATCACATTTATTAGTGGATAATATGACTGTGGGAAAAACCAGTGGCTGAGTCAGGAGGGAATTTGGCTTCCTTGCTCTGGCTTTCTTCTCTCTGTCACTCTATTTCCCTGCTTCCCTTTCCCACTGGCTTCTCAGACATCTGGGAGATAACTTTTTTTTCAGGCTCCATGGCCACTGGCAGTAAGATTGGAACTTACTAAGAGGACTGCATTGGGGGTGATGGCTACAAGGCTAATATGGTAAGTGGTACTTTCATTCTTATTTGTCAGCGTCACTACCTTGTATCTATAGTTCCCTGGAGAAACTCACAGGATACAGGTGATTAAGCTGGGACAGGATTTGAGCATCTCTAGGTCCCATGGTCAGAATGCCATCCATCCATCTAATGTCACAGTTATATCATCCTGATTCTTATATGTGGTGGCCTTGATGGAGGTTGACCATCTAACTTTCAGAAGCCCCTTGCTACCCTCAGGTTATGTGAGCCGACTGGAAGCAGCTTAGCCTTGCTATGGGTTTTTCATGGAGGTCATATTGAAATATGTAGTGAAGTACATGTTTGCTGCCCCAGGTTATATGACCACTGAAGCTACTCTACAACAATGGACAATCCTCTGGGCTCCTCACTTTCTGCAGGATCTCTGAAAGCTGAGCGATTCCAGGTATGCATTCACTATAATTGGCAAAACCCATGACTGAGAAGCACCTGCCCTTAACACTGTTAAGTACAGTGACAAAATTAGAGGCAGGGATGTGGGAGCCATACTGCCATCATTTAAGTCTTGTTCTTTCATCTACGAGACACACATTATAGAGGAGTCTTTGCGCCTTAGCTTCTTCAACCAGAAAGTAGGGGATAATGAGAAAGCCTATTGGATCAGGTCACTAGGAGGCTTTAATGAGTTAATATGTACAAAGTATTTAGATCATGGTAAGCACTCAGTACATTTTAGCTATTATTATAGCTACATGGCATTAAAAATATTTTTTCACATTCCTTATTTAATTTCAGAGAGGTTAAATGTGGTACCCAAGACAACCAGCCAACAAGAGTCAGAGCTGACCTTTCAGCTCCCATTTCTAAGCTCCCTGCCCATGTTCCTTACACTGTGAAATGAGTTTATCTTGGCACAGACTCAGTTACGAAGGAATCGGACAAATGTGTTTGAAAATCCGGTTAGTGACCTGCCTGAGTAGAGTCCACGCTCAGTGGTTACTCTCCAAAACAAAAGCAGAGGACTGTTCTGCAGAATGAGCACGTTGCTGCATCAAGGCCAATGGTACCCGTTCAGACATGATGAAGATCTATTTACCTGAGGAGGGTCATTACCTATTTTGAAATCATGTATTTGAAAAGCTGAGAAATAATCCATCATTTCTGCTTTGTTTATTTGTAACAAACACATATCCCTTAAAATAAGGAGAGAGACAAAGTGGTGGAGGCAAAGTTATTTACTTCTAATAATTTAGAAGTAAACATAATTTAGTTTTGGCAAAGAGCCCTAGATGAGAGATCAGGAGAATCAAGTCCTGTTTCCAGCCATCCAAAAGAGATGTCTCCATGGGTGTCAGTGTTTGTATGTATCTGTGGTATGTACCTGTAAGTGTGTCTGAGTGTGCATGTTGAGTGTATTGTGTATGTGTGTGTGTGTGGAAAATTCAGGAAAGAAATGCACTAAACTGTTTACAAGGCTTACTTCTGAAACTTGGAATATATAAGAGACAGTTGTACTAAATGGAGAATTATCAAAAGATCCCATAATTTTCAGATAAATAACAAATGAAAGAATTTGTTGCAAACAGCGCTGCACAACAAGAAATGCTAAAAGAAGTTTTTCATCTTGAAGTGAAATGACACAAGATGGTAATTCAGTCAAAGAAATAAATACTGAAAATGGTGACTAGGATGGTAAATATAAAATAATATATGTATATATATATATTTTCCTTTCTCTTGATTTCTTTAAAAGATACATGATTGCTTATAGCAAAAATTTATAACACAATATTGGGGGATTTAACATACGTAGATGCAAGATTTATGATAAGAATAGCACAGAGGATGGTGGGAGGTGTGTGGAACTATACTGCTGCAAATTTCCTATATTTTACTACAACATTAACTCAAAGTAGATTGACACAAATTAAGGATGCATATGATAATCCCTAAGAGAAACATCTGGGGAAAAACAATGCAAAGATCTATGTATGCTAAAAAGTCAATAGAGGGATTAACAAGAAATTTGCTAACCCAAAAGTAGGTAGGAAAAAAGGAACAGAGAAATAAATAAAACATGAGACAAGTAGACCACAAATAACAAAATAGTAGCTCTAAATCCAGCGGTGTCCTTAATTACATTGTTCATAGACTAAACACTCCAATTAGAAGGCAGAGGTTGACAGAATGTATTTAAAAAGCAAGATCCAACTATATGCTGCCTACAAGAAATATACTTTAAAAAGAAAAACAAATAGAAGAATGGGAAAAGTGTCTCATGAAAACACTAAGCATGAGAAAGCTGGGATGGCTGTATTAATATACACTTTAAGAAAAATAGTTTTCCTAAAGATAAGGAGGAAAGAAGAGACATTTTATAATTATAAAAGGGCCAGTACATCGGGAAGATAAAACAACCATGCATGTGTATTTTCTTAATAACGGGCATTTCAAATAATGAAGCAACAAATAACATATGCATCATGTCCAAGAGTGGTTTTTCCCAGAATGTGTGATTGTTTTAACACTTCAAAATAATCACTGTAATGCACCATATTAACAAAATGGGAGGAAATAATATAATCATCTCAATATATAGCACTAAAAAAAAGCATCTGAAAAATTTGACTATCGTTCATGATGAAAACTCTCATCAAACTAAGAATGGAAGGGAATGTCCTCAACCTGATAAAAGATATCTATAAAAACTTACTAACATCATACTTTAAGTGAAACATTAACTCTTTCCCTTAATATTAGGAAAATGCAGCAATGTCTACTCTTACCACTTCTATTCAACATTATACTGGAGGTCCTAGCCATTAGAATAAGACATGGGGGAGGGGGGGAGTCATAGAGATTGAAACAGAAGAAGTAAAATTGTCTCTATTCATAGATAACATGATTGTATTTCCATTTAGAAATATATTCCTATTAAGAGTTATATATGGTAATTCTATTTACTATAGGGTTAAAAAACATTAAATTCATAATATCTTTTCATTACAAACTATTATGTTGCCAAGAGAAATGAAAAGGGACCTAAATAAATGGAAAATTATATAATATTTATGAAATTGGAAGACTCAATATTGGTATAATAACAGTTCTCCCCAAAGTGATCTATATAGTTAGTGCAATCTCAATCATAATCCCAGCAGAAATCAAAAGGGGATTCTAAAATGTATATGAAAATGAAAAGATCCTAAAATAGCCAAAACAATCTTGAAAAAGAACAAAGTTGGAAGACCTACACTACCTGATCTCAAGGCTTAGTAATAAACTATAGTAATCAAGACCATGTGGAAGAATAAACTCAAAATGGATAAAAGACTTAACTGTAAGTCACAGAACCATAAAAGTCCTAGAAGAAAGCATAGAGAGTAAAATCTCAGACATCTCTCATAACAATATTTTTGTTGACATATCTCCGTGGGCAAGGGAAACAAAGGAAAAAATAAACAAATGGGATTACACCAAACTAAAAAGTAAAAGGAACCATAAACAAAATGAAGACAATCCACTGAATGGGAGAGCATATTCGTCAATGATACATCTGATAAGAGGTTAATTTCCAAAATATATAAAGAACTTATACAACTCCACACCAGGAAGACAAAACAACTCAATTAAAAAATGGGCAAAGGACCTGAATAGACACTTCTCCAAAGAGGACATACAGATGACCAATAGACATGTGAAAAAATGCTCAATGTCACTAATAATCAGAGATATGCAAATTAAAACCATGATGAAATATCATCTTATACCTGCCAGAATGGCTATCACCAATAAGTCAACAAACAAGTGCTGGTGAGGAAGTAGAGAAAAGAGAACTCTAGTATACTGCTGGTAGGAATGCAGACTGGTGCAGCCACTGTGGAAAACAGTATGGAGTTACCACAAAATATTAGATAGAAATGCCTTTGAACCAGTGATCCCACTTCTGGAAATATGTCCTAAGAAACCCAAAACACAAAATTGAATATATGTACCCCTATGTTCATTGCAGCATTATTTACAATAGCCAAGATCTGGAAATAGCCCAAGTACCCATCAGTAGATGACTGAATAAAAAAAGCTGTTGCCCTAGCTGGTTTGGCTCAGTGGATAGAGCATCGGCCTGAGAACTGAAGGGTCCCAGGTTTGATTCCGGTCAAGGGCGCATGCCCTGGTTGGGGGCTCAATCGCCAGTGGGGGGCGTGCAGGAGGCAGGCAATCAGTGATTCTCTTCATTGATGTTTCTATCTCTCTCTCCCTCTCCCTTCCTCTCTGAAATCAATAAAAATACATTTTTTTAAAAAGCTGTGGTACATTTGCACAATGGAATACCGTAAAGAATAAGGAACTCTTACCTTTTGTGGCAGCATGGATGAACCTGGAGATTATTATGCTAAGTTAAATAAACCAGTCAGAGAAAGAGAAATGCCATATGATCTGATTTACATGTGGAATCTAATGAACAAAATAAATGAGAACGAAAATAGAAACAGAGGCAAGGTTACATGGAACAGACTGACAGCTGTCAGAGGGGAAGAGGGTTGGAGGATTAGATGAAAGAAAGTAAAGGGATAAACCACAGACTCAGACAACAGTGTGGTGATAGCCAGAAGCTAGGTGGAGGTGGGCAAAGAGGGGGGAATAGAGAGAGAAAGAAACTTTGCTTGGGGCAATGGGCACACAATGCAATATGCAAATGATGTTTTATTGAATTGTACACTTGAGACCTGTATGGTTTTGCGAATCCCAATCCTATCTAATAAAGAGGGAATATGCAAATTGATAGTCACAAAGATGGAGGTGCCCATAGCCACAAGATGGCGGTGCCCAGTCCCCTCAGCCCCGCTAGGGGGGGCCAGCAGGCATGCAGTGCGGCCAGACCCTTGCACCTGCTGCCAGAGTCCCCCAGTCCTTTCACAGAAAATGGGTTGCCACAAAAGTTGGTTAAGCTTCTTAGGACAAAAAGCATTCAAAATATTTGAAAAGGGAATTCCAATATTTATAAAAGTGTGGACTACACAATTCAAGGTTATTTCCACTACAACCTTCTATGATTTTGTGATATTAACATTCTGAATTCACATAGTACCAGCTGTATTGTATGTAAGCAGATATTATGTAAAGGAATGGCCATTATTATTAAAAACAACTCATAAAACCACACTGTTTGTATGTCAAGGACATTCTGTGTGATTTTCCTAATGGCTGGAGTTATTGCCCCTAAACTGGCAGTCAGACATTCCCTGAGGGGTCCCAGATTGGAGAGGGTGCAGGCCAGACTGAGGGACACACACACACACACACACACACATACCCTGCACAAATTTCGTGTACCGGGCCTCTAATAAATTAAATAAAAATAAAAAGAAACCTATGTGGCATTGTAATAAGGACTTACCTATTTCTTTAATCTTTTCGAAGAACCAACTTTACCACTCCATTGCTAATAGAATCTGGTGGGATTTTTAAAGGTCCTTAATGGAGTCTATTTTATGCAGATGTTACTTGCACATTTATATTATTCCTCTGCTAGACTGTGAGCTTCTCCTTGCATCTAGGCACTTAGTTTTATCAAATTTTATATGAGTCCTCAATGCCCGATATCTGCGGTTTGTTTTAAACACTCTCTGTCTAAACAGCAACCACAATGTCTACCCTCTGGGCATCGATGAAACAAAGCCACAAAGCTTCCTTCCCCACACAACCTACCCAAGGCGGAAGGCTGGCTGGTTTTTGGTGACACCCATTTCGGGGAGGACTCAGGATGGGGGGCCACAGGTTGCACTGGACGAGTCTGTCTGGCTGCCAGTTTCATCAGACTCATTTGCCTCTTCTGAAAAATTTCCTGTACATCACCCAGCTTCTGTAGAACTTTCTGGGCGTTGGTCTGTGGGAACAAAAGCAAATCATGAGATTGCTCTGCACTGAGCCTGAGGACATGACTCATTCCCGTTCACCCATCTCCCCTTTCCCCATGTCCAACCTCCCTCATAGGCAAGTCATCCCATGTCTCACCTCGCACCAGAATGTGCTTCTAGGAGTCTGAATCTCCCACTGATTGGCAACGACTGTGTTTCACTACTGCATCTCCAGCGCAGAGTAGTACTCGCTAAATACATGGTAAGTGGACAAATGTTCACTCAGCCCTGTTCATTAATGTAGAAAAGGATACCATAGGCCTTGGATGAAGGGCATTAGGCAAACTTACAGAACAGGGGAATTTAAAAATAAGGAATGCACCCTGAATAAAGACCTCGATGGAGAAAAAGAGTTTAAGTGTTCTTGGGGAAAGAATTGTGTAAGTTCTGAAACAGGGTCAAGGAAACCACAGGCACCTTTAGTTAAAAACACACACACAACAGCCCAGCTGTTATGGCTCAGTGGTTGAGCATCAACCTATGAACCAGGAGGTCACAGTTCGATTCCCAGTCCGGGCACATGCCCAGGTTGCGGGCTCGATCACCAGTAAGGGAAGTGCAGGAGGCAGCCGATCGATGTTTCTCTTTCATCATTGATGTTTCCATCTCTCTTCCTCTCCCTTCCTCTCTGAAATCAATAAAGAATTTAAGTGTTATTCAGTGTGACTCCTTCTCTCTATGTAAGTAGGAAAGAAACTGAAGAAATACCAGGGGAGAAATGAAACTCACAGACATTTCCAAAACTGACTACGTGCTCTAAAGCAGGGGCTCAGGAAATAAGAAACAAGACACAAATGTCTTTGAGTTTCACCAAGGCCTGAATTCAGCTGAATGTTTCTTTTGGTCTCACTTGCAAAATGACATCCCTCTAGCTCTGGTGGATCAAGGAGAGTGGGTACCTTTTCTTTGTTCTGCTTACTCTGGCATCTGTCTTGTGCATGATTTTAACCATCAAAAAAGGGACCCAGAATTAGAAGAGTTATGCAGGGTGCTTTGAGGATGCCTAATTCTGAAAGTACAAGCTCAGCACACACATATGGAGGTTGCCATATTTTGCAACTGGAAAAGTAAATTTGTCTTTTTTTTTTTTTTTTTATGCTGAGCTATCTTCTGAGGGAAGGAGCCAGTATCTCGGAGGCAGGCCAGAAGTGTCAGTTATAGAAAAACTGTTCCGCCCTGTCAAGGCTGACCTCTGCACCAAGAGCTGGGGCTCGTCGCACTCTTTGGAGGGCCTGAGTGCAGACCTGCACTGTCCATCTAGTAACCGTTCTTCAGCACCTGAAATGTGTCTGGTGTGAACTGAGCTGTAAAAAACACACACTAAATTTTGAAGACTTTGCATGCAAAAAGAACATAAAATATCTCACTAATTTTTTATATCAATTGTATGTTGAAATGATATTTCAGATATAGGTTAAATAAAACATTATTAAACTTGATTTCCCTTGTTTCTTTTCACTTCTTAAAATGTGGCTATTAGAAAATCACATTAGCTCACATATGTGACTTGCACTATATTTCTTTTTTTAAATATTTTTTATTGATTTCTAGAGACGGAGGAAGGGAGAGAGACAGAGAAACAGAAACTTTGATGCGAGAGAAGCATCATTGACTGGCTGCCTCCTGCACACCCCCTACTGGGGATTGAGCCCACAACCTGGCATGTGCCCTAACGGGGAATTAAACCGGTGACCTCTTGGTTCCTGGGCTAATGCTCAACCACTGAGCTACACCAGCCAGGCTGCACTATATTTCTATTGGACAGGTTGGTCTAGACTAGGGTTTGGCCAACTTATCGGTAAAGGTCCAAACAGTAAAACTCCTCAGGCTCTGCAGACCATCTGGTCCCTGAGGTAACTACTGTACTTGGCTGTTGCTGCATAAAAGCAGTCATAGAACATAGAGAATACAGAAACGAATGAGTGTGGCTGTGTTCTGATGGAACTTGACATACAAAAGTAGATGGCAAGCCCCTCTGGCCACAGGCTATACTTTGCGGTCCCCTGGACTAGATTAAGTTCAGAGTTTGTGATTAAAGAGTCTCTTCAGAGAATGTGCCCCTGGCCTCAGGAAGCACGGCTGAACAATGTACCGGAGGTTCTGAGAACACAGCTATGAGTCCAAGTCCCAAAAGAAACCAAATTCCCTTACGTCAGGGTGATGGCAATGTCAGTTTGACGGTGATTAGAACTGGTGATCAGCCACTACTACTTGCCCTTGTGGCCCAGTGATGAGTTTGAGGAAATTGAGACTTGGGTGTTAACTGCTGCAGAAAGAAACCTGACGGAATGAATGACTGTCAACTGGTGATGTGTGCTGTGCAGCCTTTGTGTGAGGTCAGTGCCACATGCTAGGCCCCAATGACTCACCACGTGGACCGGACAGGACTCGAATCATCTTTGCCCATTTGCATCTATCCCTTAAGACCCCAGAGTGAACCCTGCAAATGGTTCACTGAATTAAACTGAGGCATTCAGAAGAGACCCTAAATTCCTAAGCTCAAACCAGGGGGAGGTTGGTACAAGATTGACAACTGCATTTCCCCCTTTCTCCTATTTTTATTTGCAAGTCCACTCTCCACACCACAATCTGAATTATTTTTTCTTTTTTTTTTTCAGAATTATCTTTCTGAAATCTAAATCTGATCATGTAACTCACCTGTTCCAAAGCCCTGCAGTGACACCTCACGCCTCATCCTGCAGCACCAGCCTCTTCATACTTGATCCTGACCACTGCCTCCCTTGTGTACCCCTCTGTCCCTCCATTTTATATGCTCTTGGACCTAGGAGCATTGCTGAGGAAACGTTTGTCTTCTACTCCACTGTCAGCACCATGACTAAGGGCTCTCTGTACGGGATTGTATTCTCAGGATAAAGCACAAACTGGGTACCCAGTAAACATTTGAAGAACTGAATGTTGCTATTTGCTACTGAGATTGTTTCATTCTCTACACGGGGCGCTGAGAGTGAATGAGGAAGAAAAATCAAAACAGCGGCACTAAGGGGGCAGCTCAATCGCCATGTACTAGGGCAGTGGTCGGCAAACCGCTGCTCGCGAGCCACATGTGGCTCTTTGGCCCCTTGAGTGTGGCTCTTCCACAAAATACCACGTGCAGGCGCGCATGTACAGTGCAATTGAAACTTCGTGGCCCATGCGCAGAAGTCGGTTTTCGGCCTGGGCGAGTCTATTTTGAAGAAGTGGCGTTAGAACACTCAAGGGGCCAAAGAGCCGCATGTGGCTCGCGAGCCGCGGTTTGCCGACCACTGTACTAGGGAAATGCCTCGAGGAGTCTCAGAGACAGGTGGCTGCTACAAGAACAACAGTGTAATGGCTGGTGTTGTGTTGATAATCATTATGTCTTAAATATAGCAGATTCAAACTTTTAGACTTTAGAATACCAGCTTTTTAGAAACAAGTTTTATTTTTTAGAATTTTTCAAATTTACAGAAAAATTGCAAAATAGTATAAGGAGTTCCCATATACTCCACACGCAGTTTCCACTATTATTAACAGCTTACATTACCATGGTACATTTGTTATAATTAATCAATCAATATCAATACATTATTCTGATTTTTAAAAAATTATTAAATAAAGTACATACTTTATTAAATAAAGTACAAAATTAGTAAACAAGGTACATACTTTATTAAATAAAGTACAAAATTATTAAACAAGGTACATTACTATTAAATAAAGTACATACTTTATTTAGGTTTCCTTACATGTTACTTAATGTGCCTTTTTCTCCCCCAGGGTCCCATCAAGATACCGTATTACATTTAGTTGTCATGACTTCCGCTCCTCTTGGCTGTGACCATCAGCCTTTCCTGGTTTTTGATGACCTTGACGCTTTGAGGAGTATTGGTCAGGTATTTTGTAGACTGTCCCTCGGTTGTTATTTATCCGATGTTTTCCACATGATTAAACTGAAGTTATGTGGTTTTTTTGTTTTTTTTGCGGGGGGGGGGGGGAAGACCATAGAAATGCCATTTTTATCACATCACATCATACCATGTGCATGACTTAATACTGTTGATACTGACCTTGATCACCTGGCTGAAGTCGTGTATTAGTTTTCTCTGCTGTGAAGTCATTCTTCCATCTCTCCCTTCCCATACTGTACCCTTTGGAAGAAAGTCACTATGTGTAGCCCCCACTTAAGGATGGGGAAGTTTTGCTCCATCTCCATGAGGGCTAAGTATCTACATAAATAATTTGGAATTCTTCTGTATGTGAGATTAGTTTCCTCTCCCCTATCTATTTATTTATGTACTAGAGGCCCGGTGCACGAAATTCGTGCATGGGGGAGAGGGGTGTCCCTCAGCCCAGCCTGCACCCTCTCCAACCTGGGACCCCTCAAGGGATGTCCGACTGCCCGTTTAAGCCCGATCCCTACACCCTCTCCAATCTGGGACTGCTGGCTCCCAACTGCTCGCCTGCCTGCCTTCCTGATTGCCCCTAACCGATTCTGCCTGCCAGCCTGATCACCCCCTAACCACTCCCCTGACAGCCTGATTGATGCCTAACTGCTCCCCTGACAGCCTGTTTGCCCCTAACTGCCCTCCCCTGCAGGCCTGGTCACCCCTAACTGCCCTCCCCTGCAGGCTTGATCACCCCCAACTGCCCTCCCTTGCAGGCCTGGTCCCTCCCAACTGCCCTCCCTTGCTGGCCATCTTGTGGTGGCCATCTTGTGTCCACATGGGGGCAGGATCTTTGACCACATGGGGGCAGCTACCTTGTGTGTTGGAGTGATGGTCAATCTGCATATTACTCTTTCATTAGATAGGATAGAGGCCTGGTGCATGGGTGGGGGCCAGCTGGTTTGCCTTGGAGGGTGTCCCGGATCAGGGTGGGGGTTCCCTTAAGGCGTGAGGCGGCCTGGGCGAGGGGCCTGTGGTGGTTTGCAGGCCAGCCACACGCCCTGGTGACCCAAGCGGAGGCCCTGGTATCTGGGATTTATTTATCTTCTACAATTGAAACTTTGTAGCCTGCAGCGGAGCCAAGCCTTCTGCTTACTCCGTGGTGGCAGCCATTTTGGGGGGGATTTATGTATCTTCTATAATTGAAACTTTGTAGACTTAAGCGGAGGCCTGGGCCAGCCAGGGTGTGCAGAAAGCTTGGCTTCCTCCATCGCCGGGGGCAACCCTAGCCTCCTGCTCTTTCCAGGTCCGTGGCTGCCGCCATTTCTGTTTGGTTTTATGTATCTTCTATCATTGAAACTTTGTAGCCTTGAGTGGAGACCTAGGCCGGCAGGGGCAGGCGGAAAGCTTGGCTTCCTCCATTGCCGTGGCAACCCTAGCCTCCCTCCTGCTCTCTGTGGCCATAGCCATCTTGGTTGGGTTTGTTTGCATATTCGCTCCTGATTGGCTGGTGGGTGTGGTTTGTGGGTGTGGCTTGTGGGTGTAGCAGAGTGATGGTTAATTTGCATATTACTCTTTTATTATATAGGATTCCATCATTTATTTATATCAGCATGGATTCATGGAGATCTATTTTATACTTTGGGTTGTAATCCAATACTATTCTATTAATCCTGTTGCTCAGATTGTTCCAGCTTTGGCTATGGGGAGCTCTTTCGATTGCCTACTATGTCCCGTCACTGTGGTTTGTTTTGTTTTTTAGCAATTCCTTACTTTTTGACATTATAAGATGTTCCAAGATCACCTTGTATATTTCCTGCCTCTGTCCTAGAATCAGTCATATCTCCAAGGAGCCTAGGTCTCTTTTCTTGGAGAATAGTATTAGAAACCATGCTCTGGGTGCTAGGTGTGCTCATTGATATTGTCTCATTGTTTCTAGGCCCTCTCTGCTATCCAAGAAAAGAGAACCATGTGTCTATACCAGCCGTGGACAAACTACGGCCCGCGGGCCGGATCCGGCCCGTTCGGCTGTTCTATCCGGCCCGCGGAGCCGAAAGAGCGGAGGGTTCTCTTGCTCTCCCCTCCGCTCCTTTACTTTGAATTTATATTAGTTCACACAAACATTCCATCCATGCTTTTGTTCCGGTCCTCCAGTATAGTTTAAGAACCCATTGTGGCCCTCGAGTCAAAAAGTTTGCCCACCCCTGGTCTATGCCAACCTGTGTATATACATATATCTTGGAATATTTCTATATGTGTAAAGTACCAGTTTTGACAACAAAGTCATTACCCCTCAGTGGATAAAACATTCTCTGACACATAGGATATTTAATCTTATAACTTAGAATTTTACTTCAAACTAAAAGAATAGATGGGCTTTGGAGATATTTTGGTCTATCTTATTCTTTTTTAAAAATATATTTTTTATTGATTTTAGAGAAGAAGGGAGAGGGAGAAAGAGATAGAAACATTAATGATGAGAGAGAATCATTGATTGGCTGCCTCCTGCAGATATCCCACTGGGGATCGAGCTCACAACCCAAGCATATGCCCTTGACCAGAATCAAACCTGGGACCTTTCGGCTGCAGGCCAACACTCTATCCACTAAGCCAACCGGCTACAGCTGTTTTGTTTGTTTGTTTTTTTATATATAAAAAATTAATTTAGAGAGAGAAGAATGGAGAGGGAGAGAAACATCAATCGGTTGCCTCCCATATGCACCCTGACCAGGTATAGAACCCACAACCTGGGTATGCGTCCTGACTGGGAATCGAACCTGTGACCTTTCAGTGCAGTGGTATATATTTCTCCACCAGTGTCTAGTATTCCTCTGCCCAAGGCCACAGCCCTTACTAGCTGCCTCTCTTACAGTCACAGCTGCATCACTGTATAGGTCCCCTTGGCCTTTCAGGATTAGGGGTGGTAACTGCTCCCTGTTTCTTGCTAGCCCCAAGGGGCTTCACCATCCCTGCTGGATTCCCTAAATCCTGCCTGTATCTTTGTAAAAACTGCCTACATCAAGCTCCCTAAAAATAGGTGAATCAGATTCTCAAAAGGGTCCATGACTCAAAAGAGGTGAAGAAGCCTTTCGAGCAGAGGTATATGCAAAGTGATGTGGGTATCAGAGGAAGGCGTGCTATCCATAACTCGCTGGCTTCACAGAAGAGTGCTCCTCTCAAATGCAAATCAGATCAAGTTATTCTGCTGCTTAAATTCTGTAGCGGCTTCCTGCTGCTCTTAGAAGAAAGGCCAAACTCCTTGAAATGGCCCACAGAGCCCCACCTCGTCTTTCCCTCTCTAATCTTACCCCAAACATTCTTTGTCTGCTCTCTGTACTCCAGCCACCCTGACCCTTGAGTTCTGCAGTTGCGCCAGGCTCCCTCCAGCCCTGCAGCCTCTGCGCATGCTGTTCCTTCGGACTGAAAAGGACCCCCATCTTCGCTACTCATTCTCTAGGCCAGCCGTGGGCAAACTACGGCCCGCGGGCCGGATCCAGCCCGTTCGGCTGTTCTATCCGGCCCACGGAGCCGAAAGAGCGGAGGGTTCTCTTGCTCTCCCCTCCGCTCCTTTACTTTGAATTTATATTAGTTCACACAAACACTCCATCCATGCTTTTGTTCTGGCCCTCCGGTCCAGTTTAAGAACCCATTGGGGCCCTCGAGTCAAAAAGTTTGCCCATCCCTGCTAGACCTTGCTTCAAGTGACTCCAGGTCCAGGTCAAATTCCGCTGTCACATACCCGATAGGACCCTGAATCCCAATTCCAGAGCACTTATTTCAGCTTGGAACACATTTTTGTGTTTTGTGTTTGACATTTATTAATGTCAGCCTCTCCCACTACCCTGTAAATTCCATGCGGGATGGAACCGTGTCTATTTCTGTTTGCTGTTGGTTCTTGGCACAGTGCACGGTACATGAGAGATGCTCATGAAGATTTGTAAAGAAATGAAAGACTGAGTCAGACTGTGTAAGGTCAGTCTGTCAAGAAGCAGCTTACCAGGAGTCTAAAAGGCCCCTGAGGGCTCAAGAACTGGTTAACCTGCTCAGCATATCCTGCCTGGACTTTCTTCAGCAACAGGCAAAGGCCCCCAATGCCTCCTTCCAAACCACAGGATGAAAATAACCCACCAACATTACCTTTACATCAGGGGTGAGAATCAACTCAAACTGGTTGTAAATCTCCTTGGGGCTGGGCAGCTGGTACTCCTTCGCTGTGTCCAGGAATGCCTCAATGTCGGTCAAGGCAACGTCAACACCCTCTCGAGACTGGTACTTGTCTACAGCTTGGGAAGCCAAGAGGTAGATTCCCGCTTCACACCACCGGCTGACCTTTTGAAAAGGAACACAGTGCCCTGTGCAGTTAGCCTGACCACAGCTCAGCCACCACAGTCCTTTGGGAGGTCTGAGCTCCTCTGGGTCTACCAGGATTCCCAGACACTGGAAACTTGTTGTGGGACAGCATCAAGTCGAGAGGTCTAACCCCTATAAATACAACTGTGAGGTGGACAAACCCAAACCAATTTTACATCTGTCCACTTCTCCGGGAAGTCACCCAATCAATAAAAAGAATCGTGTAAACATTCTGCCCTTTTCTACTGACAGTAATTACTATCCCTCCAGGAGGAGAAAGACAAGTACTTCTAAGTTTGGTCTCACTATAGAGAAATGTAATCAATGACTTTTTGGGTTGACCTTCCAGGCCACTTGTCTTACTGCCTAACTGGTTACAAGAGCATAAGGTAACTAATGAAGCATCAGACCTGGCCCCTACATGTTTTGCTGCAGGAGGGACTGTCCTTTTAACAAAAAGACTTTCCTCTGTCCACATTTGCACTCATTGTCATTTGTCTTTCCCAGGGAAGCATCCAAGAATGAAAAGTTCTGTAACTCAGAACAGCAGTACTCACACTTTCCAGAATGCTGGGATGAAACCAGGTAGGTGATGAATTCTAACAGTTCAACTTTTTAAAGATGTACACAGAAAGACAAGGGCCCTGGTGATGCCTGAATATTTACATGAGCTGCCAGAGCAAGTACACCTGCATTTCCATTCCAGGTGACCTGAAGAGCTACGTCAAGTAACTATGCAGGGGAAAAGCACTCCAAAGGAGTTACCGTTAAGTGGGAAATTACAGGCAACTTAAATCTGTCTTCTATTTTTCCCCTAAATTATCTACATTGAATGTGTACTACTTTTAGAATAACACACACACACACACACACACACACACACACACACCCCAATAAATATATTTAAAGGTTAATAATTATCACTGTGTGGGGATGAGAAGGGAAGTGTGATGTGTAGGCATCCACCAGTAACTTCTTCCCTCCTCTTTCCTACATTTTTGGATTTTCAAAGTAATAGGAAATCATGCTTTAATGTATACTATGAAAACTTTGTCTTGAAACATCATGCCTAGATCTGCAGAAAACATTAAGCTGGGGTCTTCTGCAGTCACAGCAACTACTTGCTTTCCCAGACACACACACACACACACACACACACACACACACACACACACACACACACTCAGCTCAGCATTAGGCTGTTATCTCTGGAGCAGATATGGACTGAGGGAAACAGTAGTTGATCCTGCGGAGAGCTCAGCCCACAGAGCAGACTGTGCACCAGGTCCTTCTGAGCTGCTTGCTTCTGTAACAGCTGGAATTCACTGACATTAAAATTCCTTTGGCAATGGGATGATGTAAACAGCCTGGGTGGGTGCCCCCAGTCACTGCAGAGAAAGAGCTATAGGAATGGAACTTCCCCACTCATGGCCATGAGCCACGTGCTGCTTGGGAACAGCTGACAGGGAAGGCTCCAAAAGTCACTGCCCCTGCTGACTGGGCACTTGTCCAAGAGATCACTGCCAAAGGGCACCAGAGGCTGCACTCCCTCCCTGTGAGCCCTCTGCTCACACAGCATTGCTGTCTAGTCTCTGGAGTCTGGGGTTGGAATTTGGCAGTCCTGACTTCAAATCTGCAATCCCCTATTTCCTCCATGTGCGGTCTCAGGCTGTCACTTATCCAAGGGTTTCTCAGTGTGTCCCTGTACCACCTGCACCAAAATCACCTGGGCCCTTGCTGAAAACACGGATTCTACGGCATCCCCCCAGACTTACTGAATCTCAGTCTCCAGAGTGGTAAACCAGGGAATCCGCAATATAGCAAACTCACCTGGCAATTCTCATGCACTAAGTGTTGCAACCCTTGGACTTAACCACGTTGAATATCAGTTTTCGCCTCTGTAAAATGAGGCCATTAATACCTTGCTCATAACTTGTCTTGAGGATTAAATAGATGACATAATTATGCTCCCACTGGGAACTTAGTAGGTCCTCTATAAATGGTAGGAGTGTATAAATGGTCATTAAAACTTAAGCATTTCCAAAAGGATTCACAATCCAGGCCTTCAGATGAGAAGAAGCACTCTGCAAATAAAGGGCTCAGTCTCTGTATGCTTGAGGGGGAATCCAAAAAATGTCCCACAGGGCCAAGCCAGAACACACTCTTTTTTTTTCTTTTTTTTTTAAATCCTCATCTGAGGATATTTTCCCATTGATTTTTAGAGAGATTGGAAGAGAGAGGGAAAGAGAAACATTGACGTGAGAGAAACACATCAATTGGTTGCCTTCTGCATGTGCCCCAACCAGGGCCCGGGCTGGGGAGGAGCCTGCAACCAAGGCACATGCCCTTGACCGGAATAGAACCTGGGACCCTTTGGTCCACAGGCTGACACTCTATCCACTGAGCCAAACCGGCTAGGGCCAGAGCACACTCTTTAAGTCTGGGTCCACACCCAGGGAAACAGACTCAATTCATTCTAATATGATGTGGTGGGATGACTGAGGCACTTTTGACCTTTAATACCCCTACAGGGGTCCTCAAACTTTTTAAACAGGGGGCCAGTTCACTGTCCCTCAGACCGTTGGAGGGCCGGACTATAGTTTAAAAAAAAACAAACCATGAACAAATTCCTATGCGCACTGCGGGCCCGGGACGAGTTGGCTGCTAAGCAGGACAGGCAGAGGCACCCGGCGGGCCGGATAAATGTCCTTGGCGGGCCGCATGTGGCCCGCGGGTCGTAGTTTGAGGACGCCTGACCTAGAATCTGCAACTTGTAATGCCTCTTGAGCTCTGTTTCCTATGAAGTCCTTTATCTTCTCAGCAACTATGTGGGGCAGGGAGATCAAGTCTGATTAAGACTGCTTTACAGAAAATTTTGCAGACAGCATGGCCACAGCTTTGTTTTCCTCACCTTGTCCAGCTGTCTATGTAATTCCAAAGACTTTTCTAAGATGTCACATTTTTTCTTGTTTTCATTGAAGACGTCGTCGCAGAGGTGCCTGAGCTCTACACACTTGGGCCTGATGGAGTCTGCGGCGTAGTGGTGGCTTTGGATGAACTGGTCCCCGATTACTGCAAGCAGCTGGGCCTTTTCCAAGGACTCCTGCAAAGCATTACAGCCAAGTCATGCTGAGGCTGATATTTGCCTTACACTGTGTGCTCCAGTCCTAGAGGGAGGCTAAGGAGATGCTGGTTCAGGGTTTAGGCTGAAAGTCTGGGGCTGGGGAATCTGGTCAGGCTCTTCCTTTCCCAAGAAATCTGTCCTAATCCAGGGCCATTGTCACTATGAAGAAAAACAAGTCATTCATTCAAGTATTTGTTGGGTTCTGGGATGTGCACTGAGGACATAGTGTTAACAAGCCAGAAACTTTCAACCTAATGGAGAACTCACATATTAAATAAATTATACAAATAATTAAATGATTACAATGTGATAACTTCTAGGGCAGAGGTGTTATACTGCACAGAATAGGAGACTCTGAATCCTACTGTCAACTAAATGGAAAAGGAAAAAGGACAGACATGTGGCCCTGAGGAGAGCAGGGAGTGAGCTGAAGTTAAGAAACGGTAAAGATCTGGTTTAAACAACTCTATGGGGGAGTCATGTGATTTAAGAAATAAATTCCTATAAACCATTTCCCATAACCACAGCTCAGTTAATCTCATCTGTTCAGCAACCACATCTCCCTCTCTCTGCATAGCTTGCTTTGTTCTAACCACATGTGCCATATTTTCAATCCTCACAGGTTATTGAGGCTTACCATGTGCCAAGCACCATCCAGGTACTGAGAGTTCAGTGGGAAACAAAGCAAGCAAAACCCCCTGCCCTTATGAAGCTTACATGTTAATAGGAGACACAAACAATAAACAAATATCTTAGATAGGGATGAGTGCCATGAAGAAAAATCAAACAGGAAGGGGGAGGACAAGGAGTGCGGGTGGAACAGTTGCTATTTTAAATAGGATGGTGGGAGAAGGGCCCACTGAGCAGGTGCTCTCTAGGAAAGAACACTATCCTAGGGAAGGCCTGCTTGCAAAATTGGCCTTGGGTGGCTTCTAGAAACATCAGGAGGGTTCCTATCGTCCCCTTGGAGAATGGCTCACCATACCTAAACTGGGCAAACAATATGCTTTATGCTGGACCCCTGCTGTCTTTCTGGGAGTCTGGATTCTGGCATATGCCAGGCAGAGGCTGCCTACATGACCAGCTACCAATAAAAACTCTGAGCACTGAGCTTCCCTGGTAGACAACATTTTACAGTGTGATACCAATGCACTGCAGGGAGCATTAAGTCCATCCACCCCATGGGACACCACAGGAAGAAGACTCTTGGAAACTTGCACCTGATAGCCTCCAGAGTTCACCCCCTGCACCTTTCCTTTGCTGATTTTGCTTGGTATCCTTTCACTGTAATAAATTATAACCATGGGTATACTGAATTCTGTGAGTCCTCCTAGCAAATCTTCAAATCCGGGTGTGGTCTTGGGAACCCTTGACACAGGAACCAAGACCTGAAGTGAGAGTCAAGCCATGCGTTACTTGGCCTAGAGGATAGGTGTGTTTGACATGTTCTAGTAGCAGGAGGAAGCCACTGTGGCTGGAGCAGAGTAGTAAGCAGGAAAGGCGTAGGAGGTGCAATCGTGAGGAAAGAGAGGGACCAGATTGGGGAGGGCCTTGCTGCCACTGTCAGCACTTTGGCTTTTACTCACTGTGACATGGAAGCACTGGAGGTTTTGAGGACAGGGTCTCAAAGCAGGGGGCCCAGCTAGGGGCTACTGTAGTCATCTAGGTAAAGGATGTGGCTTCAACAAGGCTGGCAGCCAAACCAGCTCCTGCCTCAGTGCCATCCCCTGGGATCTCCTGAGGAGAGCAGGGAGTGAGCTGAAGTTAAGAAAAGGTAAAGATCTGGTTTGGACAACTCTATAGGGGAGTCATGTGATTTAAGAAATAAGTTCCTATAAACCCTTTCCTGTAACCATAGCTCACTGTCTGCTCTGACGTCATCTGTTCAGCAACCACATCTCCCTCTCTCTGCATGGCTTGCTTTGTTCTAACCACATGTGCCATATTTTTCGGTCAAAGCTCTCAGTTTACCTCCTGGCCAGCCCTTCTCTAGCTGCTGTTTCTAAAGCCACTTCCTGCAACCCACCCACCCAGGCCCTCTCCCTCACTTCGTTTTCATTTTCTAACTACACTTTCCTCCATCTGAAAGTATCTCTGTATACTTCAATGTACAATTTCTCCCTCCTTTACTCACTCGCACCAATATGTAAGCTCCATAAATATTTGATCAATATAATGAATGCATGAATGAATTAATGAATGGGCCAATGCACTAGAAACAACACAGACCTGTGAGTCACCGCAGATGACTGCCACATTCCCAGAGGTCTCTGGGAGCAGAAAGATCATATGAACCCTTGCTGACCGCCACATTCCCAGAGGTCTCTGGGAGCAGAAAGATCATATGCACCCTTGCTGACCATGGTGAGCATCCAGTATACCTTTTGCCCTGGCTTAACTTTTTACAGTAACACAAGGAGTCATGATGACTCCCGGTGATGACAACTGGCCTCTCTCTTAACTTACAATGGCTCATGGTTTTAACAATCTCAAGACCCCTTCCCCCTACCTAGCCAGTCATTCAACAAGCCCTACATGGCCCACATCCTTCTTAATAACTTTTGAATTCTGAGCCCTTCTCCACCAACTCCTTGTCACTGTCTGTTCAGGCCTTCATGCTTTCTGCCTGGACAGCTGGCTTCTTAGTTCTCCTTCAAACCATGCTCCACACTACTGACGAAGCAGCAATTCCAATTTTATCATGTCTACATCACTCCCAAGCTTCAAGTCCTTTTTGCTCCCTACAGTCTTCAGGAGAAAATTCAAACTCCTGAGCAATGCATAAAACGCCTTTCATTATCAGGCTCAAACCTGTGCCTCCTCATCCTCCACTTCCCTCACCCCCATCCTCTACTGTAACCCCACTAACGGCCCATTTGTAGTTCCCCAAATATTCAGGCAGCTCAGACCTCCATGCCTTCTCTCCATACTCTCTCTGCCTAGAAAGCCTCATCCTTCCCTCATCACCCCTGCCCCCAACTGCTCTGCTTCCCCCCTCCCACGGCACCCACACTCCTCTGGAGCTAAATCTAAAATACCCTTTAGAGTTCATCTTCTCCATGAACTCTATGTTCTCTAACTCCACCATTTTATTCTGATGCCCCTCCTCTATGCCTTTCTTGATCTGAGCACACACTTCACTGTATTATGATCACTTATCTAATGCCCTCACCATGCCACAGACCCTGGCAGGCACATACCAGCTATTATTCAACTTAAAACAGTACAAAGCACAAATTAGGTACTTAAATATAAATAATTGTTGTGCAAAACACAAAGGAGCAATGGTATACAAATCAAGCAGTGGCTATTTAAAAGAACTCGGGATAAACACCCAGGGCGATAGTTCTGAACAACAAAGGTCCAGATGCACTGGTCACCATCCCTAAGGGGAGGTTGGGATGGGGATTCCTCAGGCTGGATTTTGAATTGTGTTGCTGATTGCTGTGCCCTCAGAACTTAGAACAGTGCTTGGCATGGCATGATATCAGTAAATACTTGCAGAACGAATGAAGAATTGTGGGGAAGCACGGGATTTGCGTGGAAAGTTTGTAAGGAGGAAAATTCTGAAAAAAGGAGTGAGCTGAAGGCAATCCGCCCTGTTTATCGGAATTCTGACTTAGGGGAGTTTGGCCAGAGGCAGAACTCCTAATTTGTTCCTTGACCTTTTCCAACAAGTCTGTGCATGTGCAGACCCCCAGGTGTTTACCAGAATCTTTATGCTTAACCTTTAGGTGTCCTTGTTTAAAGGACACTGCAGACACATGTGTCCCCCCCAAGATTACTTACCCTACTGATTGTATCTAAAAGATAAACTTTATCTCAAACTGCTGTTATAATAAAAGCCTGAAGAGGCAGGCAAATGAGGCTGTCAGGTTCCTTTAGCCAGGCAGTCCCTTAGCCCTCTCTTTCACAGCAATCCTGTGTCAGAGTAATCATTCATCCATCACTCGGTGTCTGCTGGTCAGCCCCAGCAAAGAATGAATGAGACACTCTTACTGGAACTGCTCGGCCACTGCATACTGAACCTGGGAGACATCCTGTAGCATAGGATGGACTCCACCACTTCTGTGATGTCAATGACAACGGCTAACATTCAATGAGACCTGACAATCTGCCAGGCACTGATCTAAACGCTCAAACTATTTCTTTCACTTGTCACAACAAATCCTTTAATATGGGTGATGCTTTCCAAGAGAGGAGTGGAGGCACAATGGCCAAGGTGACCCAGGGAGGAAGAGCAGAGCCAGGCTTCAGACTCAGGCAGCCTGGCTGCAGAATCTGGCTCTGACCACCACACTCAGGAAAATGGCCACACAGGTGCTGCCTAAGCTCAGAGACCTCAGGGGGTTGATTAAACCTGTCTGACTTTAGTCAGTATAGAAGCATGAAAACTTGCCAAGGAAATCTCTGCTGACTTTTTTTAAAAACAAAACAAAACACATTTAGCTGCCTACTTCATTAAGAATGGTCCCAGTTTTCTGGGAATGGGGAACTGCATCACAGGCTATTTCGCAAGAGCTCTGTGGCAATCACAGCATGCCCTTCACTTGGCGTGTGGCATCTCACCTCCAGAACTGTTCTTAAAACATGTGAAACTGAGGAAAGCTGTGAGGATGGCTAGAAGATCACTGTATTGAAATGAATGGATAACAATAATAGCTTCTGAGTTCTGACCTCCTACTATGTACCAGGTACTCATTAAGTCCTCACTACACCCCTAATTCATTTTGTCTTCACAGGGACTCTGTGAGGTGGAAATGAGTATTGTCCGTTTTTTCAAATGAGGGGATATGTTCAGAGAGGCTAAGAAACTTGCCTAGGCTCCTAGGGTCGCAGAGCTGGTAGTTGTTAGAGCTGAGTTTTTTAAATCTGGTTCGGTCTGGCTCCACAGCCTGTGTTACCATTTTCCAGCCCAGTTGGCCTCCCACATATGCTACGAATAATGGCTGTACAACCACGACTATCAAAGCCTCCAGAGAACTTACTAAGAACTTTACTGTAAAACCTCCAAACCACAGCTTATTTTTTAGTCTATACAGCTCCTGCTAGTGTTAGATAGGCAATAAAACCAAAGTAAAAAGGAAACAGTGACATTGCTGAAATATGGCGCTCTGCTCACAAGTCTTTCAGATGCTGAAAATTCCAGAAGGCTGTCTAGTCAGATTGCAATATGTAATTCAAAAATCTTTACTGTAACTGCAGCTTATTTTTCTCCCCCAAGGACTCTACTGGTACAATGGATGAAAGATGAGTGTGTCTACTGTGGAAGAAAATGGAGAGAAATGGTGATGCTGCCTCATGAGGGAGCCCAGGATGGACCCACAGATAATGGCATAGGATGGAATGTATGTATGGGGAAGTGGGTCAGGTGAAACAAGAAAGGTGGAACATTAATGGCTATTGAAACTGAGCAATAAATACATGGGAGTTCATTGTTCTAGTCAATCTACTTTTGCATGTGTTTGAAAATTTACACACACACACACACACACACACACACACACACACACACACAGAGAGAGAGAGAGAGTCATGCTAGAATATGTCCCTGAGAGGTTAACAAGCTGGATTACATGCCTTCTTGGACATAATAGTGTAACTGCTGGCCCCTGCAGGGCATTGGGGGGAGAGGTAAAGGCTGAAATTGGGTTGGTTCTCCCTGCCCTGTCCTGGTCTGTTCCTGGCTAGTTAATTACCCAAGGCCCCAGCATGCCTCCCAGCCAAAAACTCTACAGCAAATTCTGCTTTTAGAAGTAGAAGATGGGGCTGGGACCATTGTTTCTCAGAATAAAAAAAGGAGCAGTCTAAGAACTGCTACACCCTCAAACTGGAACAAGATAAAGGAACAGGCTCAATTATCATGCAACAGGAATGCAGAGTGAGCTGGCTCTGAGGTTCCCCATGAGGATGATATCACTGCACAGAATAAGGAAGTTAGTAACAAACCAGAAACCAGTGTGTGGCTATGCCAGGAGGGCAGTCGACTCCTGCACACTGAGTGAAGGGCAAACCCTAAGCAAATTTCGACAGATTCTAGCCAGATATCACCTTGTTCCTTAACACTTGACAGAACAAATGGAAAGATTAGCCAAGCCCTTCTCATCTGAAGAAACAATGCTTCCTAGAAAACTGAGCACCTGGTTATGAGAAGATAGCTTTACTCAGTTCACCCAAAGGCAGGGGAATAGAAAATAAGTACAAGACAGGGAAAGCAAGGCACAGATGGGTAAAACCAAATGCGGGGGCTTGCCTGCAGTGGGTTAGTCCAGCTGGTTCCGGAACTCTGTCCAGGAAAGATGTGTCATGGCTTTACAGAGTATTCCTATGTCCCGTGACCATAGGTTGTGCCTCTAGCTCCAGTCAGCGATCTTTAAAGTATGTACCAAGGATCACAAGTCCAAGGAGGTGGGCAGATGAGAGAATGTGGATGCAGTCATGCAGACCCATCCCCACTATTTAAAACACAATCCAGAGCACCCAGCTATGGCTTCCTGTTCCATAAATATAAACTAGAAGCCACTGCTGCATGGATGGAAGATCACTCTACTGAAATGAATGAATAATAATAATAGCTTCTGAGTTCTGACCACTTACTATGTTCCACATACTCACTACAGCCCTAACTCATTCTGTCCTCCCAGGGACTCTGTGAGGTGGGAATTACTATTTCAGATGAGGGGATATGTTCAGAGAGGCTGAGAAACTTGACTAGGTTGAGAATAAAACCCAGTCCTCACAGTCATTGCTCCCACCTTGTTCTGACCTGCTCCAGCTGCATTCCTTGAACTCACTAACCTCATTCCTGCCTCAAGACCTGGCACTTGCAGCTTCTCTGCCTTGAAGGCTATCCCCCAAATATTTGCATGGCTATCCACCTCTCAGATCAAAAGTCCTTAGAGAGGCCTTTCTTGACTACCCTAGCTCAAGTAGCAGCTCCAGTCCCTTTCTATGAAATCCTGTTATCATCTTCATACCTCTTGTTACTATCCAATAGCATTATTTACTAGACTTCGTGCACTGGTGGGGTCTAGCTGGCCCACCCCGATGGGGCGGGGCCGGCTGGGGCGAGGGGCCGCAGTCATTCCGGTTGTTCTAGTTGTTCCCCTGTTCGGTTGCTGGGCTTTTATTATATAGGATTACTTTTCCCTTTTCTGTCTCTCTCCAGTAGAATGTAAGCTCCATGAAAGCAGGGTCTTGACTTTCTGGTAATCACAGAACCCTGGGCAAGGAATACCTGGTGATGAATACCTGGTTGGTAAGCTACCTTCATGGTAGTTATGGCCACATTTTTCAAGCCCAAAATAAAGGCACTGGGCTTGCTTGATGAAGCTTTTTTTTCTAATATATAAATGTATATATATGAAAATACATAGTATCTACATTTAATAAGGATTTCTTTTGAAAAAACTAAAATTACATAAAATTGTTTGTGTTCTATGAAAGAACACCTCACAAACATATGAAACTGAAACATATCAGATACATGAAGTTGTATCCCTTCATTGTTTGATAAACATTTCTGATGACTGTGCCTCCAACACAAAAGTGTTTACGAGTAGCTGTCAATGGTCACAGATAGCAGAAGAACTGCACACTAGGGAAGGATGGGATTCCTGAGTGAAAGCTGGTGCACAGGTGGGTCTGGGTGTTTGCGCAGGTGCAGAAGACCTCCAGCTCAGAATCCACAACTGACACCTCTTAGAACCAGCGTGGCCTTAGCTTTGTTACTACTCATAAGGGAGTATGTCTCTATACTGTGCATGTCAATCACCTGGGGATCTTATTAAAATGTAGATTCCAATTCTGAGATGGGAGCAGAAATTCCATATTTCTAACAAGTTCTCACTCAAGTGATATCCATGCTGCTCGCCAGAGGATTACACTTTGAAAAGCACATATCTAGTACTACAGAAATACTATACAGGAAACACGCCTCTAGACTAGCTCAGAAAGGAAGTGCTAACCATAGAGTACTTGCTCCCCAAGAGACAAAAATATAGAGAAGCTAATCAAAGAAAAGCCAAAAGGAACTTCTCTGGCAAGAGATGACTGAGCGCTCTTGAGGCACATTAAGCCTAATGTATTAAAATAGAATCACTGCTGAGTGCTGACCTGTGTGAAGATCTGGAAAGTTGCTTAATTCTGTTAAGAGAATTAAGAAATACATCCTCTTTGGCAAGTTTGATATTATAGCTCTTGGGGCCTGAGAAAGGAGAAAGCACTGCCAACTCTGTTAGCAACGTGAACCCATTTCCCCCTTTTCACTGTCTTGCTTGTTTCAAACTAGTTGTTCTTTTTTTCTGGTTTCCCCTTCTGAAGTTTCCCTTTCCTACCACCAACCCCCAGCCCAGATCTCCATATCCAGCCCAGTGGGTAATATGCCCATTGTCACCTGCTCCCCACCCTGCTGCTCCTCCACTGGTAGGGACACCCTGAGGAGGGCAGGGCCGCCCAGAGCTCTCACCCCATCCGAGCCTCCAGTCTCAATGGGGTGCTTCGTAGCCTAAATGGAACTATGCACGACAGGCATTACTCATCACAGGTGTTCATGTGCACATCTCCTTGGAGACAGGGGGTGGGAGTGGGGTGACTGACAGGCCAGGCTTGGGGCATTCCTGTGTCCTTTGGCAACCTTCCGACAATGAGTGGGCATATCTGTCACTGTCCACAGTGACTACCTTCCCAGTCCACAAAAGGGGCAAAAAAACAAACCTGGCCTTTTCTTTCCAGTTTTTCGTGTTCCTTAAGAAGTCGCTCCACACGCATCACACTGTCTCCGATGTCTGTAAATTCTGCTTGCTCTGCCAACAAGTTGTCCAGGGCAAGCTTAACCTACAAGACACATTAGAACAGTCCAGAAGTAAGCCAATGAGCACCCACCTGGAGGTAGAGGTTTCTGTACTCTAAGAAAACTCAAAAGTCCTAAAAGGATTCAGGACCAATGGATATACAGCTCATTAGCTTTCAGATTAAGCAGGGGTAGGGTGGGGTTGCTAAGACACATGTAGATGGAATAGTAAAGCTACATTCAACAAATTATCAATCAGAAAGGAAGATAAACCACCACTGAAATACCATGGATGCCAACAGTGAAACTGGATTCTAGAACATTAGTATCCCACTGAAAAAGTGAGGAGAGGATGTCAGAGGAAGGAGGGGGCTGGCATAGTGGGGGGGAGAGAAACCCCAATACACAGAGTTCAAGGCAGAAGAGAGAACTGGAGGTCACCGAACCATAAAAGGAAGTTCTATGAAACAAATAAAAGGAAGTTCTATGAAACAAGAAAAGAACACCTCACAAAAATTGTGCTCAAAGTGCTGTAGTTGCAGGCATTGACTAAGCTTCAGGTGATGCTTGGACCAAAACTGACTAAAGGCTTTTTCTGTTTCATCCAACTGAACTAGTAACCTGTCAAGAAAGAATGAGAAAGCGACATTGTGGTTAACTTTCATTTCCACAGTAGTCTGTGTAGGTTTATGTAGCTAACATCTTTGTCTTTAGTCAGTGTTTTAAATTGTGGTCATGTCCTTATTATGAAAGTCTGTGTCACCTATGACTTTCTCATGGTCCCACGGCTTCCCATACCTTCCATTTTTCTACCAGGACACCTTCCCTGCCAGGTAGAAACTTTGCTTCAGTGGCTGTGCTTAGAACATGCCCCCTGTAACCTTACTTCTGTGCTTTTTCTTTAACAAAGCACATCACCCAGACAAACTGTAATTTGGAAATGAAACTCAACCAATACGACCATCTCCCCTGAAATCGTGGGATGACAGCATTTCATAAGAGGACAGGATGGCATTCTCATAAAAATATCTCTACAGCTGGATGCCAGATGGGTACCATCATTTTCCCATTGTTGCCTCTAATATTATTCTTTCTTAACCTACCAAGACCCAAGAGTAGCTGTTCTAGTCTGTCCTTGGTTGTTTCAGATCATCTAGTTCTATTCTCTCCTAAAAAAGTATATTCCACCTTCACTCACCTTTCCATGGTAGCTACATTCTCAAGTTGATTGGGATTGAGCTTCCTGGTGGGACTTTTGATTCCTGGTTCTTGAATACATGACAGCAATATGGCCCCTTGCTTTCCAAGTAATTTTAGCTCATCCTAGAGAAAGAGAAATATAGTCTCTCTTATAAGAAATTAATGGAAAAAATTCTTGGTAGATTTGGAGTATGGAAAATGGTTTACCTTTCACTCAGGGAATTAAATGCTAACAATTAAAGCTGCCTATTTATAAAATTAATTTATTTATTCGGAATGGCTAATACTACACATGACAAAATTAAAAATATACAAAAGGATATACATGGGGGAAAAGCTAGTTTTTTTGTCCACAGCCCATCTACTTTCCCTCTCCAAAAACCGTTAAATTTTGTGTGTATCTCAAGCTGTTGTAAATTAAAAGCAAAATTAGTTAATAAAAAATGGTTCTAATCCAAGACAGTGACCAGAAACAAGAAAATGGCAGATATTGAATGTTAAATGCTGGGAACTGTCATGCAATAATAATGCAACAATTGCTAGTTAACCAGAAAAAAAGAAAAAACAAACTTCATTTGGTCTCATCAATGAACACCTGCTCTCCTTCCACCTACTTCCAAAAAGCTTGGCAGAGGTGGATGGCAATTTCAGTTTGATGTGGAAAGATTCATACTTCCAAGGCAACTCTATTCTGCTCTTTGTACATGGAGACCTAGGGCTTTGCAATTGGGGAAGCATCAGGCTATCTCCTTCCAAATCCAACAGCTCTTGTCCTCTGCTTACACAGTGAAGGTGTCTCAATGCCCTGAGCATTAACCATGGGGCAAGGCAAAGGAGGTGAAGCCTGGCCTAGAACTTTGCTCCCAGGAGTTCTGGTTTTAATTCCTGGGTAACACACGATGCTGGTCTGGTGTGCTGAGAGTGAAAGTCCCATAGTTACAGAACAGTCACACCTATGCACATAAACACTGACTCTCTTCCTCCAGGCCTAGCCACCTCCAGCCTTCACACAGCCTCCAGCTTATTCCCTGTGGGAGGAGTTTTATACTCTTCACTCTGGTCACAAAGAAGTCCGGCACTCTCAACTGCATGCCTTTGCTCCTTGTCTCCCACCCCACTCCAGTATTCACGCACTTGAAGGCTTCCACTGTCCACTCTCAGCCTCATGACAGATTTGGTTTCTCTGATCTAGCCCCGCTGTGGCTCTGTCCACTGCAGGTAATGCCTCAAGATGGCCACTTGGCTGGTATTTCTGCCTGAGAACTGGACATATCCCTTCTTTTCCATTCTAGGTATCAGCCCTCATTTCTTCTTATCTCATCAATGTTCATGAAATATTTGTAGGCTGGATGAATTAATAATAGTCTAAAAGAAATCAGGTTACAGGTGAATAGACAAGACAAGCCTGGCAGTGGAAGAAGCACTCATTAGTAGTACTCATAGCTTTTCCCTCCTCTTCTTCCCCACTAAAGAGAGTCCTGGCTTCCTTTCTCACTTCTTTTCTTAACTGCCCTTGAGCTTCTAGCTTTCCAGCAGTATTCTGGCATTAGCCATTATTAGAAATATATATGTATATATATATATATATATATATATATATATATATATATATATATGTATATATATATATATATATATATATATGTATGTATATAGTCTATAGGTGTGTGTGTGTGTGTGTGCATGATGCAGAATTGGGGGGAAAGGTGGAGGGGCCCAACAAAGAAGAGGCATATTGCCAGGGGAGATAGGAAGAGAGATACACTGTTCCAATACCATTTGCTGATGTTATCCATTCATGTATCTCTATGAATTCATGCAGATCGGGGCCCCAGGGGGAGGCCAGTGCCCAGGCACCAGGCAGGCTGCAGGCTAATGCCTGAACAAAGGATTCTTAAAAACTCCTAAGACTATCAGATTATTTCTAGAGACTATGTAATTCTGATTGTCTTCTTGATTATTTGTTACTTTGGTAATATTGATGGAATTGTCATCTCTGAACAAAACTGAATGAATAGTGAATGGAACAAATACTGTATACTAAGCAGTATTCATATTTGTAAAGATTGCTTATCACATGATTGAAGGACCATTGGAACTTTTCCCTCCCTCCTTGCATGATGAGAAAAGGCCTATGGGTCTGTTAAACTTCTTATTTTAGCAACAACAACGAAAATGAGAGTCTTACCCTCTTTAAATGAATACATGGTACAATGTCTTAGTTGACTAAAGCACCTAAGTATGGAAGGCCAGTGCCCTGTGTTTCCGGCCTAAATAAGACCAGAGAAGAAGTGAGAATCACCTTTTTGGGGGCTCAGGAGGGAAACTGCCTATTTCTGTGAACTGCTTCTAAGAGTAGCTCAGAATAAGACAGTAGGGTCATAAATAGGGTAAGAAAAGTACATATCTGCACTGGGTTTGTAGTTAGCATATTGCTGCCTTAGGGCCCAAGGATCTTTTCTTTTTAAACTTGAGATATGATTCATATACCTTAAAATTCACCCTTTAAAGTATATAATTTCATGGGGTTTTTTTCCAAAACATTTTCATCACCCCCAAATAAAATCCCATACCTATTAGCAGTCCTCTACATTTCTCCTTCTTCCCAGCCCCTAGCAACCATCAATCTATTTGCTTTCTCTAGAGATTTGTGTATTCTCAATATTTCATATAAATTGAGTCATACAATATGTGGCTTTTGTGTCTGCTTCTTTCACTTCACATAGTTATTTCAAGGTTTGATATACCAGTGTAGCCAAAAGAGAAGAGTTGATTTTTTTTGGAAGATAATTTTGAAGAAGTCAAAATAAGTATTTTAGAATTACTCTAATTCCATAAAGACTTAGTAAATGAGGCCAGGCTGCAAAAGTTCCCAAAGTCACTGACCCTCCTATTTTGATTGGTTGATTGTTAGAGGCAACTAGGTGCTTATGTGGATCTAAAATAAGGGATCTCAAGCCCTAGCCGGTCGCTCAATGGTTAGAGCATCAGCAAAGGGTCGTGGGTTCCATTCTGGTCAAGGACACATACCTCAGTTGCAGGCTTGATTTCCCAGCCTCAGTCAGGGCACGTGCAGGAGGCAACCAATTGATGTGACTCTCTCACATGGATGTTTCTCTCTCTGTCTCTCCCCCTCACTTCCACTCTCTCTAAAAAAAAAGAAAAAGAAAATCAATGGAAAAAATATCCTCAAGTGAGGATTAACAAAATAATAAAATAAGGGATCCCAAAAGTCCCCAGGAGAAAGGAAATCAAGATATTGAGCCAAATTTCTTAATGCTGTGCTGTTTAGAAAAAAACTTTCCAGGTTGGGAGAAAGCTGTAAATCATACACTATAACAGACATACCTATTTAAGTAGCTTTAAAAATTCACTATTCTGAGGAATGAATCTTATATTGGTTTTTCACTTGGAAAAGGTGCTTTCCAAATGGAAAAATTATTTAATTAGTTATAGACCATTTGATAAATAATATTCTCTAATAAGAATAAAATAATATGTATAAATAACCATAAAAGCTACTAAGCATTTAATAAAAGTTTAAATGTATTATTTTAAAAAATATAAACCCTTTCTCTCTTTAAAGCATTTTTGGATGGAAAAAAAGGAAAAATGTAACTCTAATTTAATTATCTTGGTATTTCTGCTTCTAATTTACAAGATAAGGAACCAAGAATCAAAATTTATGTTATACCAAAAATTAGCAATCACAAAAAGGCTTTAAAAAACCCTCTGTGTTGTCTTTATTTATTTATTTATTTATTTTCTCTGTGTTGTCTTTAAAGGGATATTAATACTCCTTGGCAAAATAAAGACAGAATAACTATATTTCAATCTAAATTTAATTAATATTCTTACTCAAGATAAAGACTTGGACAAATTAAACTCTTTGGGAATTTTATCTTAAAATAATTATAGGTCTTTTCCATGATTTTAGGGCAGCACAGAATATAAATGTAATATAACAGTTTAGTTTATGCAAGACTTTGCATTTACTTTCTTACTAAAAGACTAATTGAGTGGAATCTCCTAAATTCCTTTCTTCTGTCTTATTGGTTAGACATGGGTGTTTAACAAAATTGAGATAAGACGGAGTGTAAGTCATTTCTTATCAATGTCAGACAATACTGCACATTATGTGGATCTACAAAGTTATTGCACCACATAATCGGAGGGAAGTTTTAGCCTTCTTTGTGCAGGGTTGTGTTTCAATACCGACAGCTTGTTGCCATGCCCAAGGAAGTGGCCTTATTTCATCTTTGAGGGTGGTTCTTTCCCTCCCCTTTTCCCTCTGTGGACCGCTCTGCCTGTGTAGACATGATGGAACACCCATCCCTCTGCCTTTCCCAGGAACCCTCACTGCACATACAGCAGGACCTCCCTAGCTGATTTCACCCCTCAGATACGTGTCCTCATCTAAAATTAAAAATATTTTACCTTTCCCCCAGAGACCTCCCCGACTGACCACATTGTCATCTCAGTGCTTCTACAACCTCTCCAAACCATCCTTGGATCGAGGCAGAGAGCACACTTGCTCATGAGCCCAGGCCAGAGCTCTGTGCCCAGTGCCTTCCTGCCATGCTCCACGTTCTCAACATCGCACAGGTATACTAGCTGACCGCTCTGCAGGCTCCCAGAGTCTATGACCTGTGGCCGGGACCACCAACCCTTTTCTGGCAGACTTCACAGGGGCACCCTAGACCTGGCCTCTGTACCCCATACCATCTCTTCCAAGAATCATAGGAGGTGAACTTGGGCAAAGAAAAGGGTCAAACGTTTAAGGGATGTTTTTAAGGAAAATTATCTAAATGCTTCCAGGATGCTTTCCGGCTCTCACAGTTCCCAGCCAGATCTTTCAGTGACTCAGGGTCATCTAGGGGATAGAGTTTGAACTCTTTTTTCGATAGCAACCTCCTTAAAAAGAGAATTAAACAGTGCTCCCTGACACATGGAAGAATTAATTTGCCTCATTAATGAGACTCTGAGACTCCCCTAACTAAATTATGTGTTCATTGAGTTTGCAGTCTTTGTTTATTTGTTTTCCTGGCATGTAGTGTGGAGTAGTCGATAAATGTTGAATAAATGAACAAATAAATCAACCACTTAGCAAAGCATGTTTGCAGATTTTGGGTCAGGTCTTCCCAAGCTCCATGCAGCAGGAGTACAAGCAATGCCTAGCTGTCTCAACCTGCTAATCCTCAGTTTGCTGCCCACTTGAATTCTGCTCTTCTATGAAATAATAGATTCCGTATTCAGTCTGTTTGTGTTTCTGGAGGCAGAAAATGGCTCGACACCCATCCATGAAGACTTCCCTTCACTGCATGAAAGGACCTGCTAAGCTCCCTCGTCAGCAACTCATAAAAACAGTTCTAACGTATTTTTTGTGAATCACTTAATAGGTGCCTCTCCTTAAACCCAGTTCAGAGCGTTTTCCCTGGTCCTCTTCCTCAAGTTAATCCCCAAATAAAAAGACACATCCCTAGGAAAGTGAAGCAATATGTCAGCTTGGTAGGCAGCCCCAGATTTCACAACAGCCCCAGAAAAGCTTATGCTTCAAAAGCTGACTCCTGCTCTCACTGCACTTTCAGCCTCTTGCATCTTGCTCTGTCCTGAGCTGCCCTTAAAGGGATGCTCGCCCACCTCGTCTCACCAGCACAAAGCTGGAATGAGTTTCCCTTTGCTGGGATGTTTCTCACAGGTCTTAACTGCAATCCTTTTACATGCACCATCCAGTCTCAAAGAGGTTTTCTCTTCACATACCGCCCACCCCAAAGGCTGAAGATGTTCGGTGGCTCCCAAGTCACTGGAGAAGAGGGAAGAAGAGAACTTAATTCTGCTCCCAGCTCTCTCCAGGAGGCTGACCATCTGCTGACACAGAGGCTGGACTGTGAGAGGCCACTGACCACTCACCTGCAGCTTGTCCCGCTGCTCTGTGTGGGACATGAGCAACTCTGCAGTAGACGGCACGCCTCTGGGCAGCTCTGTCGCGGCCAGGCGGGCCCCGAACGTCCGAAGCATCTGGGCAGTGGTCTTCAATGTCAAGGCAAAGTTTTCGATGGCCTGGAAGGTCAGACAATCATAACAGTGTGGCAGGATTAACATTCACCAATATGCTTTATCAATGGAAGGACTGTAGAATGAGCTACCACTTCCTGAGTACCTACAAAGAGCCGCGTATTATACTCGGTGCTCTACATTTGTCTACCAGCTCAATAATCCAGAGTGTGAGGTATTTTATCTCCATTTTATAGAAGAGGGAATTTCAATAGGCCAAATGAATTGCTCAAAATCCTATTACTTGGGCAGTAAGAAAGGAAGGCAGGCAGTATTCAAACAAGGTAAGCTCTTTCAACTTCAGAATTCTGTTTGTTACCTTAAGAACATGTAACATTAGCCCTAGCCAGTTTGGCTCAGTGGATAGAGCATTGGCCTGTGAACTGAAGGATCCTGGGTTCAATTCTGGTCAAGGGCACATGCCTGGGTTGTGGGCTCGATCCCCAGTTGGGGGCGTGCAGGAGGCAGCCGATCAATGATTCTCTCTCATCATTTATATTTCTATCTCAGAAAACACAGATATTTACATTACGATTCATAACAGTAGCAAAATGACAGTTATGAAGTAGCAACGAAAATAATTTTATGGTTGGGGGTCACCACAACATGAGGAACTGTATTAAAGGGTCGCGGCATTAGAAAGGTTGAGAACCACTGCTCTAAAACAAGGTGAATTCTCAAACCTAATTAAATGTAGTTCAGGAGTTGGGCAACCTGTTTCCAAAGTGACCAGATACAGACAGGTGTGCTGACACCATACGCTGCCTTCAGGGTGGGCATGGAGCTTCTGATTTTGCTTAGAAAATCTAATTTTTTCAAGGGCATAGGGGCTAAGAGAGCAGGGGAAGGTGCATGACAACTTTTTATAGAAACATGTTATTTGGTTTCAATTTTACTTTTTCCTCAGTTATTCTGACCCTTCTAGTTTAGCATAATCGCCACAAATATGAATAAGTAGGGAAAAGTAAAACCCTATGTAAGTCAGGTGCTTTCACAACTTCCTGTCTGTCTTACATTAGAATCACCTGGAGAGTTCTGTGAGCCACAATGACGGAGACCCATCCCAACTCAAATAAAATAATTTCTCTGAGCTGTAGCAGGGCATTGGTTCTTTGAAAAATTCCCCGGTGCATTCTAAGTTGAGTGCTCAAGACTCCCATGCCAGACAATGAGGAGAGGTGAAGGGAGTCAGCAGGAGAAACACCAGACTTTTCCCCTCACCCTACTTTTCTGCCAACCTGTGGCTTGGTAAACCCAACCTCCCCAGCGGCAGGTAGTCATAGGCAATGACCTCCCAACAGTTGATCTTAAACAACCCTGTCTTCGGGAAAATAAGGAGAGACGCTGAAAAGGGCACACAAGTTGGTACTCACAGTTCGATGACTGATCCACTGGCTGTGGCGATATTCCAGAGTTCCCCCCAAGTCCTCTGTCAGTTGGCTTTTGTCAATGCAGCCTTGAAGGTCAGAGACAGAATTTAACATAACGATCTATAAGAGGAAACAAATTAATATATTCCTCACAGATGATTAAATAGTAGCTCATCTAGATTCTACCGTTAAGTAGTACTTCAACTCTGCCTTCTCGGAGATTTATATCCAAAATGGTTATTATGTCCAGCAGAGAAAGTCCCTTTCCACTTTTCCCCTTTGAGAGAAGAACGCCAAAGCGTTGAATAGCCTGTGACAAAACGGCGACTTGGCTCAGGGAGCTCCGTTCTAAGCTGCCTAGAAGTCAGGTCTTGCTTGAAGTGAATTTTTGTCTGAAGTTCTGAGGTTAAGGCCTACTCTTTTTTTTTTTAAATTTCTTTATTGATTAAGTTGTTACATATGTGTCCTTCTTCTCCCATTCATTACTCCACCATCTCCCCCACTCATGCCCTCACCCCCCTGTTGTCTGTGTCCATTGGTTGGGCCCATATGCATGCATACAAGTTCTTTGGTTGATCTCTCCCCCTTACCCGCACCCTCCCCTACCTTCCCTCCGAGGTTTGATGGTCTGATTGATGTTTCTCTGTCTCTGGAACTGTTTTTGTTCATCAGTTTATGTTGTTCATTATATTCCATAAATGAGTGAGATCATGTAATACTTATCTTTCTCTGATTGGCTTATTTCACTCAGCATAATGCTCTCCAGTTCCATCCATGTTGTTGCAAATGGTAGGAATTCCTTCTTTTTTAGCGCAGCGTGGTATTCCATTGTGTAGATGTACCACAGTTTTTTAATCCACTCATCTGCTGATGGGCACTTAGGCTGTTTCCAAATCTTAGCTATGGTAAATTGTGCTGCTATGAACATAGGGGTGCATATATCCTTTCTGATTGATGTTTCTAGCTTCTTGGGATATATTCCTAGAAGTAGGATCACTGGGTCAAATGGGAGTTCCACTTTTAGTTTTTTGAGGAAACTCCATACTGTTCTCCAGAGTGGCTGCACCAATCTGCATTCCCACCAACAGTGCACCAGGGTTCCTTTTTCTCCACATCCTCGCCAACGTTTGTCATTTATTGATTTGTTGATGATAGCCATTCTGACAGGTGTGAGATGGTACCGCATTGTCGTTTTGATTTGCATCTCTCGGATAATTAGTGACTTTTTAGCCACCAAAATCAGGTGCTGTACTGAGACCTAAACATCTGTGATGAGAACCCCAATAAAGGGTGGGCTGGTGAATATCAAAATAAAATTAGAAAACAGGGACCAACTGAGGAGTGTGTACTGAGAAGATTCACTACACGGATGCACTCTCATGAAGAATGTTGATGTACCCCCAATTTACCCTTATTGAGGAGGTCTGGAAGTAACAGAAAGTGGGTTTTCATAAATTAACAATCCTGCTGATGAACACACCCATGAGTGAATGCCCACACATCTAGAGGAAGGTGACACCGTCCAAACTGCCCGCAGGCAGGGCCCTGGCTCTCTGTCCCAGGCAATAACACCACACCTCCTAGTCACTCATGATCAGAAGCATGGACCCCTCCTTCCTATCTCTGAAATGTGTCCTCTGATGCCTTTATCTAATGACCTTATATTCCTTCACTCCCTGTTGATTATTTTGAAAATTGATTCTTGGTCAGAGAACATAAGAATACAGGCTTTCACCCTGGCCGGTGTGTCTCAGTGGGTTGAATGCGCCTGTGCATGGAAAGGTCATCGTCTGGATTCCCAGTCAGGGCACATGCCCAGGTTCTGGGTTTGATCCCCAGTCGGGTTGCGTACAGGAGGCAACCGATTGATGTTTCTCTCTCTGTCTCTCCCTCTACCTTCCTCTCTCTGAAATCAATAAAAATGTAATCTTTAAAAAGAATATAGGCTTTCTTCTATTATCATATCGTATTAGTTAAGTGATAAGTCCACTTTGGAATGAAAACAATATTAAGTTAGGGCCTAAAGTCTATAGCTAAAAACAAAACTGATGTATTAATCCAATAAATATGCATTGAACTTCTAATAAATGCCAGACTCCGAGGGATAAAATAGCAAGCATGACAGCCCTGTCTTCACGGAACTAAGGTTTAGTGGGATATGATTGCACAGAGCACTCTGTTAACCTCATTGGCCCCAGGACTTTCTCCTTCAGTTCTGAAAAAGAGTTGGGGAATTTTAAAAAAATATTTTTATAATATGAGAAAAAGAAAACAGAAAAACAATGTGAACCCATCTGTGTCTTTCCTAAAAAATTTAAACCACTTTTTGGAGTTTCAAAAAGATTTTTAGTCTTTCTATAATTCGAAATTATAGGACACATAACAGGAAATTATCAAGTGAAAAATAATTTTTTCTTCTCAGAACAGTAGCAGCTTTGGTAATACTGGAATTTTTTTTAATAGCATTATGCAACATTGTATTGGGCAGAAATAACTTTGCCCCACAGCCTGGAGTTTCAGAAACCTATCGTGCCAGGCCCAGGTCTTCCATGCCACCTCACTGGCAGGACTCTGCTTTCTCATCTTTCCCAAGGAAACCCCAATAAAGACTCTGATCTAGGTTTTCCCCTTCATCCTGCTTCTGCCTTCTGAGCAAAACCTGGGCTTCCCCCGTGGGACTTGGGTGACATGAGGTGAGTATAATAAACTTCCACCTTCAAGCTCATTCTCAGTTCCTCCTGGGCACCACCAAACTGTACCATATCCAGCATGTACATTCTTAGAACAGCTGCTCTAGATTAAGAATGTCCTACCTATTCCTTTTCAGTACACATTTATGCTCTTATCTATAATTGCTTAAAGCTGTTCAGGGAGATCTGTGATCTTACCATTATTGCCATTATCTGTGATCTTTCCTGTATTCTGTCACACAATCCATGCTAAGAAACCAATTTGTATGACCATAGCCTTAGCCACTTCACATAATTTTCTCAGGCTGCTATGAGGATATCTGTTCTAGAATAGATATGTGCCAGCAATTGGCTCTCAGAAACCCTTTGCTATTTCAGAGCAACCCTCTCCTTGGCTAAAGGTACAGCGAGGCTAAGTCACTTAACTACTGTTATATCCCAGTCCACCTAGTTCTTGTAAGAATCAGGCAAAATGAATTCCTTTCCCCTCACTCAACCTGTGAAAATATAACTATTATCTCACTAGAAATGAGCAGGGAGATCCTATATAATAAAAGCCTAATATGCAAATCAACCAACCAATGGAACTACTGGCAGAACGACCAGTTACTATGACGCGCACTGACCACTAGGGGGCATATGCTCAATGCAGGAGCTGCCCCCAGCCCACAGGCCCCAGGCCAGCTAAGGCGGGTGCCAGTGCCGCCCCCTCCTCCCCAATTGCCTGCCAGTCGCCCCCCAGATCAGCCCTGATCACAGGCCAGGCCTAGGGACCCCACTTGTGCACAAATTTCATGCACTGGGCCTCTAGTGTTATAATAAGAGAGGACAGGATGCTACAAAGTAAAGTGCTAATATCACAATCATGTTTCACTAACAAAGTAAAGAAGACAACAAACAGTTTGAACTGTCATAAAAAGAACAAAATATATTTTGAAGATTGAGTCCACCAGAGCATGGTAACCTAGGACTCTGAATTCTGTGGCACAGCAGAGCTGTGAGGGGAATGCAATCTTCTCTGTAAGTTTATCTTATAGAATTAACTTTTTGCATTAAAAAATACCCTGCTAGCCCTAACTGGTTTGGCTCAGTGGATAGAGCATCGGCCTGCGGACTGAAGGGTCCCGGGTTCAATTCTGGTCAAGGGCATGTACCTTGGTTGCGGGCACATCCCCAGTAGGGGGTGTGCAGGAGGCAGCTGATCCATGTTTCTCTCTCATCGATGTTTCTAACTCTCTATCCCTCTCCCTTCCTCTCTGCAAAAAAGCAATAAAATATATATTTTTTTAAAAATACCGTGCTAAATGTGCCAATAGTTTAGCTGACTAAGAGTTTTCTAAAAAGTTGATTTTAGTTTAAAATTAAAAGTATGATGGATAGGGAATCAATACATTACCACAAACAGAAGTGGCTAAAAAGACATAGTATCAAGATAAAGCAGGTGTTCATTCTCTCCTTAGTATATAGATGTACCATGTGAGAAGCAGGGCATAAATCACATATGTACTAGTATCTGTGTACATATTATCACATGGAGAGGTGTGTTTTATACACAACCAGGGAAACAAACACATATGACATTTGGTCAAATACTCAGTTCAAATTCCTTATTTTGGGGCATTACATTTTTTTCAATCACTTACTACTATATATATGTATATATCTTTATATGTATATCTCTCAGTATATGTAATATATATGTAATATATTATTTACAGTATATAGAGATAAATATATTTATGCATGTATTATATCATATATCATATAGTATTAACATTATATAATATATTAATGTAATGCATGTATTGATATATTAACATAATATAATATGGCCTGGCTGGCATGGCTCAGTGGTTGAGCTTTGACCTATGAACCAGGAGGTCATGGTTTGATTCCCTTTCAGGGCACATGCCAGGGTTGTGGGCTCAATCCTCAGTAGGGGGTGTGCAGGAGAGAGCCGACCAATGATTCTCATCATTGATGTTTCTATTTCTCTCTCCCTCTCCCTTCCTCTCTGAAATCAATAAAAATATATTTTAAAAAACATAATATAATACGTACTATATATAAAGAGATGTATATATCTATATAATAAAGTATATAGAGAAGCAAATAACAAATAATAAAGCAAATGGGGATAAAATGCTATCAGATAAGTGAATCTGGGTAAAGATCATGAAATATTCTTTGTACTATTCTTATTCTTAAAGTTGTTTTCATGAGTTTGAAATTATTTCCAACTAAACAAAAAATATATATTAGAAATTTTCTGTAACACTATAGATTTACCTTATTTATTTTTCTATTTTTTGTTTTTACATTTTTCAATTGATATATCATTTACATTTTTAAATGTACAGGTTTTAAGGGTATAGTTAAATTAGTTTTAACAAATGTAAACACACATGTAACACCATCCAGTCAAGATGTAGTACATTTTCCCAGAAAGTTCCCTAACACCTCCTTCCAATCAATCTCTACTTCCCCATACCCTAACAGCAGCCGCTGTTTGATTTTCTATCTACCATAGCTTAGTTTGCCTCTTCTTGAACTTTATATTCATTCATTTATATAAAATGAATCACAGAGTATGTATTTGCTAATGTCTAACTTCTTTCAAGGGAATATTTTTGAGATTCACCCATTATTGTTGCATGTATCAGTACTTCACTCCTTTTTATCACATAATGTTATTTCATTATATGAATATGCCACATTTTTTAATTTATTTTTATTTTTTAAGTATATTTTTATTGATTTCAGAGAGGAAGGGAGAGGGAGAAAGATAGAAACATCAATGATAAGAGGGAATCATTGATTGGCTGCCTCCTGCACGCCCCCTACTGGTGTTGGAGCCCGCAACCCAGGCATGTGCCCTTGACTAGAATCGAACCTGGGACCCTTCAATCCGCAGGCCAATGCTCTGAGCCAAACAGGATAGGGCTTTAATTTATTTTTTGTTAAAGTACAGTTAACATGCAATATATTAGTTTCAGGTGTACAACATAGTGATTAGACATTAATATACCTTACAATGTGATCACCACAATACGTCTAGTAACCATCTGTCACCAAAGTTATTATGGTATTTTTGACTATTTTCCCTGTGCTATACACATTGCATCCCCATGACTTATTTATTTAGTAGCTGGAAGGTTGTACCTCTTATTCCCCTTCCCCTTCCCTTGTTCACCGATAGCTCCACTCCCACCCCTCTGGCATCAGTTTATTCTCTGTATCTATGAGTCAGTTTCTGTTTTCTGGGGGTTTTTTTGTTTGTTTATTCATTCATTTTGTTTTTAGATTCCACATATAAGTGAAATCTTACAGTACTTACCTTTCTATGTCACAATTTCTTTACTCATTCACCTGCTAATGGACATTCTTGTACATGCTTTTTTGTAAGCATATGTTTTCATTTCTCTTGGGTGGGTCATAAGTTAAGTATATGTTTAACTTAATAAGGAACTGCCAACTGTTTCCACTGTGCTTGTACCATACCTTACCACTTTCAATAGCTGCAAAGTATTTAACCAATTGGGTAGACTATAATTTATTTAATCAGTCCCTGTTGTTTGGCATTAAGCTGTTTCCAATTACTTACTATTACAAACAATTTGGAAATGAACATCATTGTATCTGTAGCTTTGTGTACAAGTATGAAAGTATCTGTAGAATAACTTTAATAGGTAGGTCAAAGAGTGTTTACAATGTAATTTTTTATAAATACTGCCAATTAGTCCTTCACATTCATTATTACCAACTTCATTTCTATCAGCCAAGTATGAAAGTGCTGTTATCCCCACATCTCTGCCAAAGTTATAGATAAAATCTTTAGTTTGATTTCCTTTTGTAAGTACCACCATGTTGGTTTTTATTTTCACTCTACAGTTGCCTATATTTATGTCACCCCCATATTTTAGATCCTTATTTTCTTCCACCTACACTACTACAATTTCCCTCCATCCTTCGATCTCCTTCTACAGTCTTGGACACCAGCCTTCAGAGTTATGTGACTCCAGTACCATTTACCCATTCAACTCAAAAACCTTCACTGGGTCCCCATTGCCTACTGAATAAAAGCCAGACCCTTATCCTTACATGTAAGACCAATTTCATTTATTCTACCTTTTCTTTCAAAAGACTATATATTACAACAAGGGGCTTCCCCCTGATCTTCACAGAAAGTGTGTACTTCCTTCCTCCAAGTCCTTACACATACTGCTTCCTCTGCCCAGATGTCCTTCTCTCCCTCTCTACCTTTGGAGTCCTACCTCCAGCTTAGCCAGCATGGCTGAGGGGTTGAGCGTCGACCTATGGAGCAGGAGGTCACAGTTCAATTCCCGGTCAGGGAACATACCCAGATTATGGGTTCCATCTTCAGTGTGGGGCCTATAGGAGGCAGCCAATCAATGTTTCTCTCTCTTCATTGATATTTCTATCTCTCTCTCCCTCTCCCTTCCTCTCTGAAATCAATAAAAATATATATATTTTTAAAAACAGCTCCAGTGCCATCTTTTCCACTTGCCCCAAGTAATTGAATACAAGATAAAAGGTCATGCTCACCGGTACTTTCATTTTAAATTCATCTTGATAGTATTTAATTCCAATGTCAGTGATTGTCCTCTGGATAAAGCGAGATGGACGAAGGATGAATATGAGCTGCAAGTTTCCAGGAAATGCTACCTGGAAGGGTCATGAAAAGTGTCAGGGCAAATATCACATCCATTGGACTCCTCTTGCCTAAGATCACAAATGACTAAGTTAAAGTGGACACCATGGATGCCAAAGAATTTGAATATATTTCACATTTCAGAGCTAAAGAGATCTTAGAGATCAGATAATCCAAACCACTCCATAAAAACCAAACTAAATCAAACACAAAAAATGTTTCTGATTATAAAAAAAATTCATACTCTTTATTGAAAAATTGGGAAATAAAATTATACATTAGAAAAATAAAACCACTTATGATCTCATAGCCACTTTTAATATTTTAACCCTATTACTTATAAGCTATTTTCTCTGCTTAAACATTTTTATCATGGTTAAACTCATATTATAGAAATATTTTGTAACCTACCCTTTTCACTAAATATGAGCTTTTATGCTTGATATTAAAAATTATTTAGAAATATTTTTCATGGGTGCACAATTTATTTAACTATTACTTATAGCTAGTGATTTAGGCTTGTCCATATTTTTGCTATTAAAATAACACTGAAATGAACATCTTTACCCATCTTTTGGAACATTTTCTTAAAATAGCTTCCTGGAAGAATTACTGAGTAAAAGGCTTAGTATTTTAGGGTTTCTGATCATATTATTGCTATGTTGCTTTCAGGAAGCATTGTCTTCATCTTGAGGTGAGGTCCTGAGAAATGAGATAACTCAGATTCATATAACAACTTAGTGGCCAAGTTAGGAATCCAACTCTTCCTTTCCTCGTGGCTTTCTATTCTTCCAGTGGCTCCCAAAAATAACCTCCCATGGTATTTGTTAGGAAAAAAATCTGGTCTTTGCCCTGGAATGTTTTGATTCCTTAGGACTTAAATGAAGTCCAGGTATCTGTATTTTCAATGAGTACATGAAGATATTTTGATTGGTATCCAGGGATCCTGCACTACAGTATCTTTTATGCATAAGTGATCAATGTAATTCTTGGACAAATTAGTCTTAAGTACTAGATGACTCAGGTATCTTCTATGGACCCTGGGAAATCAGAACTCCCCAGAGGTCAGACCTCTGGAATAGTCATGGGCACTGTCAAGTGTCCAAATCCTCCAGTCGTCAACCATAGTTTGTAGTTATCTCCCCCAAAAATCCGGTAACCAAAACTAAACCAAAGGGGTCAAACAATCCATGCACAAAGGAAGGGAGACTTCCCTTCTCCCATATTTGAAATGCAACGTCCTAAATAGAACCTTGCATTTTGTTATGTCATGGCAGGAAATGAGCTGAGACACTCCTTGTGTATGGCTGAGGCTCTAAAGCGATCTGAGGGAAACTCTGTATGTGTGCAGATCTGTGTGTGTGACTGCCTCTGCATGTAGGCATAAGTGAGATTTCAAATGTCCCTCTCCTGTCTGAGCCTCTTTACACACGTTACCACCCTGCCATATCCCATCCTCCTCAGCCAGTCCCAAATGCCCCAGAGAGTCCATGCTTTGGTGGAAATGCTGGTATGGTTTGCCCTGAGGTGTCTCTGCCTGCCCATGCGACTGAGTTCTCTGGTCTGAGGTCCTTACAGAGAAAGGATACATCTATTTGCTAAAAGGCAACAAACAGGGATAAAAATCAGGCTAATAAGATAAAAAGAAAGCCCATCCAAGGCTGCACAATTTAATGCCAAAAGTAAGCCCACCTTCAATCAAGCTACTTAAATATCATTTTGTCTGGTTTAGCTTGTGTCTTTCTAATATGTGAAAAAATAATTTGAATACTGAAAAGAAGACTGTTTTAAAGTGGGTGACCCCCAAAGTAAACTCTAAGACAGGATTTGGGTAGAAAGAGTTTATTGAGGAGGTGATCCCAGGCAGCACATGAGGAAGTTGGTGGGGGGTGACAAAGTGATGGCTAGAGAACCAATATGTCAAAACAGGGATTGCTGTGGGCAAGAAAGGCTGGGAGGCCCTGGCTGGTATGGCTCAGTTGGTTGAGTGTCATCCCCATGCACCAAAAGGTTGCCGGTTCGATTCCGGGTCAGGGCATATGCCTGGGTTGCAAGCGGATAAATGTTCTGCTCTCACATCGGTGTTTCTCTCTCTGTCTCTCTCCCTTTCTCTCTCTCTAAAAATCAATAAAAATGTTTGTGTTTTTTTGTTGTTGTTGTTTTTAAAGGCTGGGAGCCTCTGAATACTATATGGAATATACCTCAGAAGTGTCCCACTGAAGCTGGGGTATTTATCCACCAACTTCTATGACACAATAGCTGTAGGTCGCTCCTGGGGCATTAACTTCCCAGCATGCTCTACCTATCCCTCTTCAGTGACCAGAGAAAGAAGTAAAGTAGAGAGACTCAGGAAGCTTTTGACATGGAAAGGAATTCTCTGCAGTGACCTTTAGGTGGCAGAGGGGATATGGGTGTGACATAACAAAGACCTTCCCAAAATTTGGCATAAAATAATCACCTTTTCCCTGTGACTTTGATATGAAATAATTGGGTAGACTACATAAATTACTTTTATAAAAAATGCACAAAAATAAATATTTACAGCTATTCGTGTCAAGGATGCTTTTATGGAGCTCCACTTGTCCCTTCGTCTGTCGATAACAATGATGAACCCGATGCCGGCAGCCTCCATACTGCAAAAGAGGGTGGTCAGTATCAGAGACCAGGTGAGACACACAGGTTCTGGGCGGCTTCCTCAGGGGATGCAGTCTACAGCCTCCGTGGCGCTCCAGGATCATGTGTAAACGCCCTGCATGGCACAAGGGAGTAACTGGGTCTGGCTTCCCTGACAAAGGAATCATCTCCTCATCTCACCTGGCAGCCTAAACAGCAGAGATAGCTGGTGTCTCAAACCCTCTCAAGGCCTCTGCTTCTGGCTGGCAAAGTATGAAACACCCAAGAGCACACATGCTCATGCCTGAAAGAAGATGCAAGTGTCAGCTGAGTACCACGTGTCCCAGTGTAGGCGGAGGACCTCAAGGCGGAGCTCTGCCATCTCCTACTCACAAGACTGGCATTCAGAGAGCTGTCAATGTCCTTCCCTAGGAGTCATTCCGAGAGGTGCTCAGAAATAACACGTGTCAATGGGAAAAACAACTCCCTCCCAGTGCCTGGCCATAAACAGCCAGCAAACCATGTGCGTGAGAAGAGATCTTCATTAAGACCAAAAGGAAGCTGCCTGGTTTCCTCTTAAGACCCCACAATAGTATTCTCACAAAATCCTTTTAAAATAAAGTCCTACTAGGGAAAACGTTTCTTCTCTCTTTGGGAGGAAGTAGAGAGGAAAGAGCAAGGGCTTCGGGGCCTGGTTTCAATCCTAGTGCTGCCACTTACTGGCAATGAGACACTGGGGAGATCACTTAACTTCTCTAAGGCTCGGTTTCCTCATCTGTAAAATGAGAACACCACCAACAACAGTAAAGTGGTTGAAAGCACATTTTCTGAAGCCAGACTGCCAAGGTTTGAAACCTGGGCTTCTGCCATTTATAGGTTGTGTATTTTGGAGGGGACATTACTTAGTCTAGCTTCTCAGACTACTCATTTGTAAAACAACAATAGTACCTATCTGTGAGGATTAAATGAATATGTAAAATATTAAATGAGATGTATAAAATGCTCACAACAATGCCTGGCCTTTGGTAATACTGTATAAGTACTATTATTACTATTTATTACGTGCTTGTTATGGAGAATATAAGACATAAAGTATACAAAAAGTATCTGACCTATAATAAACCTTCAATAATTCTCTAATATTGGGAAAAGGCGAGCTTTGCTCTAAAAAGTTTCTGTAGGTTGAAACAGGCAGAAGATCTAAGCAAAATCTGTAAGAAAATATAAATACTTATCTGAAGTAAACATCACTAGACCAACCCGTTACCACAGCCCCATTCTGACCTAGGCTCTCTTATTGGGAACATTTTCCAGGAAATGATGCAAGGAAGGGTGGTCTCACTGGGTGGAAGAGGCAGAGATTGGAGATTATGAGTGGAAAAATGGCCAGGATTTGAGGGGGGTGGTTGTCAAGAAGAAAAACCTCAGAGAGAGAACCCCAGAAGTCTTCATGGAAATTCCACTTTAATGCTTGTGACCTGTGCCCTGCAAGTTTAGGTGAGACTCCAGGAGGCTGGCAGAGAATAGCTACTGCACATGTGAGATCTGATGAGAAATTCTGAAACGTGCACATTCTGAAGATAGACAACTGGTGTTTAGGCCCAGCCAGAAGAGACAGACTTTGATGAACAACCTGTGTATTCAGGTGAAACTCTTATAAAGGCTGCATTCTAGCATAAATGAAACACCATCGGAGTTGCCATAGGATTAAGGCTATACTCTAGGAGTAAGGACAAAACAGGAATGGAGTTGCCCTAAGACAGTGGTTGGCAAACTGCGGCTCATGAGCCACATGCGGCTCTTTGGCCCCTTGAGTGTGGCTCTTCCACAAAATACCACAGCCTGGGCGAGTCTATTTTGAAGAAGTGGCATTAGAAGAAGTTTAAGTTTAAAAAATTTGGCTCTCAAAAGAAATTTCAATCGTTGTACTGTTGATATTTGACTAATGAGTTTGCCGACCACTGTCCTAAGAAAACCTAAAACCAGACCCCAGAAAGATCAAGGTGCTCCACCAGTAATTTAACTGCCTGGCAAATAAAAATCTAATATTATTTGTAAGTAGATAAATCTCCACAACATATCCACCATATCCAACATAAAAAAAAAAATGAATGGAACTGCAAAGCAGCAGGAAAAAGTAACCAATAATCAAGAGATAAAATAGTCAATAGATACTGTCTCATGTATGTTTTTGTAATTGGCAGACAAAAACTTCAAAATTACTATGATCAATATGCCATATTGGTAGATAAACAAAGTGGGTTAAAAGGTGCATTATTTCAACAGAGTATAATTAAAATCTATAATGAAGAATCAAGTGGACCTTCTGTAATTACAAAACATCAACAACTGAAATTAAGAGCTCAGATTTGTTTAACAGCAGACTGAACACAAAAGAAGGAGATAAATGTGTTCTGACTCCAAAATACCGGGAAGGTTTCATGGTGAATGTGGTATTTTTCTTAACTACATGGTATGTAAACAGGTAAATATATATAGTTGAGATCTGTATACTTTACTATATGCAAATTATAACTCAGTTTAAAAACTGAAAGAATCCAATAAATTCAAGTTGTGGAAAAAAGAACTGGTCAAGCTGTGAAATAAGAACTGAGTCCAATGTAGGGCAACCAACCATCCCAGTTCATCCAAGACTGAGGAGTTTCCTGGGACACAGAACTTTCAGTGCTAAACATGGAAAACCAACACGACTGGGAACCATAATTCAAATACCTAATTCCAAACACTTACATGATGGTCACTGCTCCTGCTTATGGGGCTTCTTACGGAAGGAAATCAAAATACGCTTTAGGATCATTCATGTTTATTGACAGTTACTCTTTTGAAGAGCAGTGCTCAAGGTTGTTCCTGGTATAGGAGTAAAAAAATGATTGACCTATGGTTTATTACCTGTTTGTTTTTAATATTATTCTAAATTGAGAAGTAAAGAATTCATGATGCTTTCCAGTTTTTCAGCATCTCTTGGCATCTTCATCGGCAAAATGGTAGGCTGGCACAAGTTTGTATCAATCACTCCTTTCAGCTTTGTCATTCTATGGGTCTCTAATTCTATATAGTGACTTCAAGTCCCCACTGCTCGAGACACACCTCATATTTCAGTTTCCTCAATAAACTCTGTTAATTACCAGGCTGGAGTTTGAGTTTATGACCAAGAAGTCAATCTTAAAAGGCTATATACTGCATGATTCCAATTTTATACCATTCTGGAAACAACAAAAAAAACTATGAAGACAGCAAAAGGATCAGTGGTTGCCAAAGGTTGGGGACATGGGAGGGATGAACAGGCAGAGCACAGAGAATTGTTTAGGGCAGTGAAACTATTCTGTATGATATTATAATTGTATATACATGTCATTATACTTTTGTCCAAACTTATAGTATCCTATATAATAAAAGGCTAATATGCAAATTGTCCCCTCGACCGGGAGTTTGACCAGGGGGTGGGGCCAGCCCGTCAATCACCTGCGGCCCCCCTCACACCCTGGCCCGGCCCGATGGGCCCCTAACAGGGCCAGCCAGCTGGACGCCACCTGTGCGCAAATTTGTGCACTGGGCCTCTAGTGTACAATATCAAGAGTGAACACCAATATAAACTACAGACTTTTTGTGTCGATGTAGGTACATCAGTTGTAACAATGTACCACTCTGGTGTGGGATGTTAATGATGAGGGAGGTTTGCCTTGGGAGATAAGGAATAGATGGGAAATTTCTGAACTTTCCACTCAATTTTGCTGTGAACTTAAAACTGCTAAAAAAAAAAAAAAGTCTATTTTATAAAAACATTTTAGATAATAAAAATTCCTCCAAAAAATTAGTCATTAAGCAAACAAACAAACACATACTATAACATAGCTCTCCAAACAATTACAAACAGGCAGGGATGAGAGAAAATTCATAACCTTAAACATTTATATCAATAAAATAAAAATGAAAATATAATTTTCAACTCAAAAAAATGACAAAAATTAAGCAAACTGAAAGAAAGTACAAGAAGAAAGATATTAAAGATAGGGGGAGAAATGAATAAGGTAGAGAAGAGGAAAGCAATAGATCTAGGTAATATCTGAACACTGTTCCTTGTCCTACATATCCTGTCATTCTCTTCTTTGACTGTACCAGTTCTTCCTGGTTCTATGTCATAAACCCTCTGCCAACTGCCCATAAAGATTTTGCAACTGGGCAGTGCTCTGATGCCTGGTAAACACTGTGACATTGAAGAAATTATGACATTTTGATAAATAGGAACCTGAAATGGAAACTGGACAATAAGGTCAAATTCCCCTTTCAGGCTTTCTCATGTCTCTGTTTTATGTTGAAACCAAAGGGTGAGGCAGTGAGACAGTCTGAGCAAATGCTAGGAAGAGGAAAGGGGAATGAATGGTCAAGTGGGCAGGCACTCTTTCTCAAGGGACAAACAACATTCCAGAAAAAAAAAAAATACTCCCAAGTTCACTAACAATTATATAAGGAACATAGAGCAGAACAAAGAAATCAGGGCCAAAAAGTAGCCCCTTGTTTTGTCTTATTTTCTACATCTGTGAGATAAGGCTTTCTACCCCTCGATGCTTCTCTCTACCCTGGTTCAGATGGCATTCAATGTATGGTCCTCCGTGTGACTCCAAAAAGGCTGCAAGCACAAAATGAAAGTCACCAATTTCATTTAGCACATGACTACATCCAGGGATTCAGTAAAATTAGACAGTGAGATTGAAACAAATATAATGGGGGCCATGTCTACCTGCTGCCCACCTCCCTGCTCATTGTCTTCTTTACTGCTCCCCACAGAAGAAGAAAGTACTAAGCTGATGGGTGATCATTTTGGATGCAACTGAGCCAAGGAGGGAGACCAAGTTCAACTCCCTATAACCCTGGAGGTCAATGCAGGAGTGAGGAATGGGGTTCTTCTTTCTCTGTCAGTGTCCACCTTCTCGCCCCATAAAAATACTTTTAGATGGAATGAATCATACCATACTGGAAATTTGACCAACATAACTTCTTGAGAACCTACTATGTGCTGGGCCCTATGCTAGGGCTATAGACGGAAGGGAAGGAAAGGGAAGGGAAGGGAAGGGGAGAGGAGGGGAGGGGAGGGGAGGGGAGGGGAAGGGGAGGAGAGGGAAGGAGAAACATTGCCCCCGCACCTAAATTCCTTATTTAGTGGAGTAGTTCACAGTCTAATGGAAGAGGTAGAAATCATTTCCATCTACTATGGTGTTTACCAGGGGTAAGCTTTGGGTTCTGTGGAAATAAAAAGTCTGGGTGAGCAGGGTTGGGGTCAGGGAAGGTTTCCTTGCAGAAATGACATCAGACTGAGGGTTGACGAATGCGTAGGAGTTAAGCCAGTCCTAGAAGGATGGGAAAGGAATTCCTACAGAGAGAACAGCACCAGCCAAGCCGTGTCCTAATGGACACCATATGGGGGTTGGGAGGAGAAAAGGGAGAGAAATGGTGAAATAAAATTTAAGTAATGAACTTCGAAGAAGTGCATTAAAAATAAACCCATAGCTTTCTCTCAAAAATTAAGAAGGGTAAAAAAAAAATCGTCTTTGGAGTAGATTTGGTTAAAGCAAACTAAGGAACTTCCTAATCTCTGGTGGCCTTTCAATCACAAAGCAGGCATTGACCTCTAAATCTCAGGCAGCAGATGGAAAGCAAGTGCAATAGCACACACACATACAGAAAGGGAGGGCAGAAGGGCGGGAGAGGGGGGAGGGGGGGGAGAGAGAGAGAGAGAGAAAGAGAGAGAGAGAGAAAACGAACTGTTGTCTAAATTCCAAATCACACAGCAGTTAAGTAAGAGATTATTATATCATAAACTATACAAACCCATGGAGAGTGGGGCCAGTCTGCTCTTCTGGGGAATAGACACAGCGTTATCTAAGAATTCCCAGCTCTATCTCTGCCTGTAAAATTATGGTTAGCAATATGAACTCTGTCCCACACTCTACCCCTTGGGAGGTATATTAACTCACTTGGCATAAAGATGTGAGACCTGCTATGTTCCTTTTGTGGACTAAGTTGTGTTTCCACCAGTGCCTCAAAATGTGACCTTATTTGGAGATAGGGTCTTTACAGTGCTCATCAAGTTAACATGAAGTCACTGGGCCCTAATCCAGTAAGACTGGTGTCCTTGTAAAAAGGGGGTATTTGGACACATGGGCACACAAAGAGGGATGGCAAAGTGAAGAGACAAAAGTAGAAGCCATCTGCAAGCCAAGGAGACAGGCCTGGGACAGATTCTTCTTTCAGCCCTCAGAAGGAGCCAACCTTACCAACACCTTGATTTTGGACTTCCAGCTTCCAGAACAGTGAGGTAATAAATTTCTGCTACTTAAGCCAAAAAAAAACAAAAAGTATGACGTGGGTTGCAAAGGGTGGAAGTAGCAGATGCCCCAAAACATCTCTGCCATGGTCTCTGCTATAACACAGTTTTTATTCCTGGCCTTTCTATTTCCTTGCTGCATGCCTCAGTTTCTCCATCTGACAATGACAATTATAAAATTTGCCCCTAAATTCCTTATTTAGTGGAGATAAATGAAATAACTCCTAACATGGCTTTAGCTCCTTGAGCAATGGCCATGTATCCCAGATAACAGGACCCAGGAAGCCAAAATCAACTTAATCTAGAGCAATGAACCTGAAAGAACAAAGACAGCTTCAGCGGTTCCATTAATACTTCTTTTTAAAAAAAAAAAAAAAAAAAAAAAAAAAAAAAAAACACCATATTTTTATTGATTTGAGAGAGAGAAAAGGGAGAGGGAGAAAGAGAGAGAAACACTGATGAGAGAGAATCATCTACCGGCTACCTCCTGCATGCCCCCTACTCTACTGGGAATCAAGCCTGCAAGCTGGGCATATGTCCTGACTGGGAATCGAACCAGCGACCTCTTGGTGCATGGGACGATGGTCAACCAATTGAGCCACACCAACCAGGGCTGTTGCATCAATATTTCATTCATTCAACAATGTTTATTAAGTAACTCCTTTGTGCACTGTATGAACAGAACTGATACTCACTTATCATTGTTTTCTAGTCTCATTCCACATCCCTTGTCTGTGACTGATGGATAAGAGAAATGGACCACTCTACATGCCAGTGTGAGCTGTGCTCATGGAAGATTCCATCTCAACCCAGCCCTGCCACATGGGGAATGTGGAATAAAGCCAGTGTCTAAGAAGGCAACAGAACACTGTGTCCAGCTCACCTGGGGATGCTAGTCAGGTAGGTCATGACATTCAGAAAGTCCTCATCTGAGATGTGTTTGAAGCCCACAAACTCTGGAAAAGTGATGATTGGGGCACCATCTTTCCCTCTGCCTCCTGCAACAAAAGTGGGTGGTCAAGATGTTAGCACAATGTTTTCATGTCACGCCTCTGCAGATAAAAGACTCTGACTAATATCAAGTCAGGAGATAGGTATTGGCTTCCCCTTTTCTATCTATATTACTTCAGAGTAGAATGTGGGAAGGCTGACACTGAACTATTTTAAACAAGTCTCTCTTCTCCTTCATGCTTGTTCAGTGGTATTGTGAGAATTTGATTTTTGAATCCTTTGAAGATAGTTACTGTGTGAAAGGTAATATTGATTTAATTATTTAACATAGGTAGAAGAATAAAGAACGTCAACACAAATACATAATACTTCTGTTCATTTTTGTAGTCACTAAATTAAAAAGTTAAAATGGTAGGTAAGAGAGTTAACTCTAAAGTCAGTAACCTGGTTGAAATCTTACTTTGCCACTTAATTTTTATGTGATTTTAGGCAAGACACTTAACCTACATAGGATATATATATATATGTAATACTTGTACCTACCTCAAAAGGTGTTGTGAGAATTAAGTGAAAACATAAGAAAAGCACCTTAGCAGAGTGCTTGTTGCATATAGGCACTCACTAAATAGTGACCATTATGGTTATTACTATTAATGAAGGCATAATAGGGTGCCGGCACTTTGACAATTTATAAACAGGGATATAAGACATCCCTGTGAGAATAAAAATGTACAATTAACATTTAAATATTTAGCTCATTGGAGCAGAGGCTACCAGGTTAAATTGAATAGATTTCCCCATCTCCTAGCAACTAGATGTAGCCACATGACTAAATTCTAGCTTCATGGTTCCTAACTGTGTGCCAGGTACCCAGGGAACCACAGTGAACTCACAGAGACACCATGAATATTTTAAATTTTTAGGGGAAAAACAATAGTTGGCATCTGTCACCCGCTCTGCATGATATTAGCTTGAGGTAGTTCACAGTTTCAACAGGAAATCACACTAAATTCTTTTGAATAGCATTGTATCTTTGTGGAGGTAGGTTTGAAGTGGCTGCTGGGATAAAAGCAAGTGCAGGATGAAAGTGAGTGTAGAACAGGAAGGGAAGCTAGTGATGTCTAGTTTGATTCCAAGGTTTGAGATCAATTACCGAAGAATTAAATTCTTAGTATTATTTATAATTTTTTTCAGATAGCTACTAAGTTGTTAAAACGTGTAGACTTGGTTGTTTTAACTGTTCGGTATTGGTTTTGGACAAAAAGGGCTGTAAAAAATTCCTGAGACTGGCTGCTCTGAAAAGCCATCTTTGCATTGCTCCTGTGGCTGCCTCTCTCTCTTTCCCAGAGTCTTCCATCTCTCACTTTATAAAAAATCCGCTGCATCGGATCACTGTCGTGCCCCACATATCAGACACGGCTGAGGACACCAGCTCCGAGATCACCATCAAGGACTTAAAGGAGAAGAAGGATGTTGTGAGGAGGCAGAGAATGGAAGAGATGCACCTGCAAATGGGAACGCTAATGAGGAACATGGGGAGCAGGAGGCTGACCATGAGGTAGACGAAGAAGAGGAAGAGGGAGGGGGGGAGGAGGAGGAAGAGGAAGGCGATGGCGAGGAAGAGGACGAAGATGAAGATGAGGAGGCTGAGGCAGCTACGGGCAAACGGGCAGCTGAGGATGATGAGGGTGATGATGTTGACACCAAGAAGCAGAAGACCGATGAGGGTGACTAGAGAGCAAAAGAGGAAAAGTCAAACATAAAAAAAAAAAAAAAGGCCTTCGTGATTTATTCACCTTCCACTTACCGTCTCAGAATCTAAAGGTGGTCACCTTCAGAGAGAGTCCCTCAGCCTGCCCATTCACCCACCTGGGGCACCGCCACCTGCAGATGGCATACACTCGCCACCACCCAACCAAAACCACAACGTGAATTTGCAACAGAGGAGGAGAAAAGAACCAAAAACTTCCAAGGCCCTGCTTTTTTTCTTAAAAGTATTTTATAAAGGAACATTTGTTTGTATTTTTTATTTACATTTTATATTTTTGTACATATTGGTAGGGATCGGCCATTTTTAATGATCTTGGTATGACCAAATCAGCCTTTGGAGCATTCTCTGTCCTACTTCTGACTTTACTTGTGGTGTGACCATGTTCATTATAATCTCAAAGGAGGAAAAAAAACCTTGTAAAAAAAAAGCAAAAACAAACAACAAAAAAAAACACCAATCTTATTCTGAGCATTCCAGTAACTTTTTGTGTATGTACTTAGCTGTACTATAAGTAGTTGCTTTGTATGAGATGGTTAAAAAGGCCAAAGATAAAATGGTTTCATTTTCCTCCCCCCCTTTTTTTTTTATGAAGTTGCTGTTTTGGTCCTTTTTTGGCCTGTTTGATGTATGTGTAAAACAATGTTGTCCAACAATAAATGGGAATTTTATTTTGCTGAGTTAGTTGTTCTAACAAAAAACAAACAAGCAAAAAATTACTGAGATACAAAGGCACTGAGAACGGAGACAACGGGAAACCTGTGCCCCAGCCACAGGGGTGAGCTGTGAGTGCCTTCCAGGCTAAGCCCATGGAGGGGAACTATATTAAGAGGAATAATGGCTCCCAAGCATAGCCAACTGCTACAAAAGACTGCATGTATTTCACATGTCTAAGAAACAGGTATCAGTGTAGGGTGTGGTTAGTGAGGATTGTGAGATTAACGTGGGTGTGGGATCAATGAAGAAATTACAGAAATTGAGAGACTAAGAGAAACGAAGGGGGGCAGTCTATATGATGGCTCCACCATTACATGAACCCACCTGCTGCTCTGAGTCCACGCCTGATAGGCATCTTTTGCTTACACTCTAACATTCCATTTAAATCTGCTTCTAGGGAGAGAATGCGCTATTGAGCAAACATGACTATTTATATCACATAAAGAGAAAGTCAGCAATGTGGTTACACAAGTCTCTTGTGAGTTTTGTTTCTGTGAGTGAGTCTTGGGCTCTCAGAGACACATCACTAACGAATGAAACGTGTGAGATTTGTCTGGATGGCTAGTCATTCTTCTCCAGGAAGTCCCTCTTTAATAATCCTGTATGCTTATTTGAAAGTTTACACAAAATATCAGGCTTTAACAAGGAGAGTGAGTTATCTCTTTATGGTGACTGAAAACAATTTAGATTAGGGTAGTACCAGCTTTCACCTAACATTCTTCCTCTTTGCAGTTTCACAATCAAAGGAGGTTCCAGAGAAACGTAAGTTAAGAGAATTTGCATTTCTAGGAAGGCTAAATTTAGACGCATTATAACACTGTATGAACTGTATAACCAATATCTGCCCAAAGAATGGCTAAAACATTCCAGGGAACCAAAAAGTGAAGTCATTAAATGGTGTGATGACTTCACTTTTTATCGTTAATTATGAATTAAAGCTATTCACACCTAAATGGAGAAAGGTAGGTGGAGTTTTCTTGTAGATTGGTTAACAGCAACACTGAACACCAGAGAAGAGAGGCCCACCACCGCCTCCCCAGGTCAACTGAGGACAACTCCCGCTGTTGAATATTATTAGTCTTAACAGACAGAAGCACTAAAGAAACAAAGCTGAGCCTCCCTACAGCATGGACAACCCACAACAAATCATTCAGCGCCACCTGGTGAGGAAACGTGAAAATACCAAAGGAAGAAAGTGCCAAAGTCCCATTCAAGGAAGATAAAGAAAACCAAACGCCTTGTAACTGAGTAAAACGGTTACTTAAATAAAATAAACCTCACTCCTCCTAGTATAAATTTTACCTGTTCGTTAAATGGCACAAAGACTTCATCATACAGAAGAGAATTTGGAATGCGGGGAAATCCTACGGAAAGACGGCGAAGATCAACAATGGGAGAGACACGGAGGCAGTTACTGCTCTTTGCCTTCAAGTATCTATTTTCCCTTTCTCTTTCCCAAAAGATTTTAACTGGAAAAAATGGCCGCCCCATTCTCTGGGAGGCACTTTGGAAATCTCGGGGCCTAGGATACTAAACGATCTGTCCTACATAATCAAGAATTGTCCCACATCCTATGTGATTTCTGAATGTCTTCCTAGAATCTCAATGTAAGTGAAAAATCCGTTTATAGTGATCTGATCCTAGACTCTAACTCTGCTTTACATATAATCACAAAGGTTTTTTATGTTTTTTCCAGTTTTATTGAGATATAATTGACAACACTGCATTAGTGTAAGGTGTACAACATAATAATTTGATATATGTATATATTACAATATGATCACCACAAAAAGTTAACATCCATAACCTCACATAGTTACAACTTTTTTCCTTGTGGTGAGACTTTAAGATCTACTCTCTCAACAATTTTCAAACATACAGTACAGTATTGTTAACTAGTCACCATGCTGTACATTACATCTCCAGAACTTATAACAAAGTTTGTACCTTTTAACCACCTTCACTCCTTTCCCTCAGCTCCCAACCCCACCTCTGGCAATCGCCAATCTGTTTTCTGTTTTTGTTGATTCAATTTTTTGTAATATATATACTAAAGTAAACATTGCTATGGGATTAAAATATATCATGAATAACAAGGTCAAACATGTATTTGGAACATGCAATAGTAACCATTTTTCATACATTAAGTCATTTAATCCTCAAAATTTCAATGATTCCATTCATTATTCAAAAGAGGAAACAGGCCTAGAGAAGAAAATTGCCTAAGGTGATACAGCTAGTCAGTAGCAGAATCTAAATCCTTATTTAGGGCTGCTGGGTACCAGTTTGTTTCTCCTATTCTGCCTCTAAGAAATAAGAAAAGAAAGAAATGCCTCAATAATACTCAAAAGAGATCACTTTGGATCATTAAACATATAAGTTAATCATTCTCTGGACTCCTTCCCCAGATGAGCCATTGTGTAATTATATACTCACTAAAGGCCCAGTGTATGAAAATTCATGCACTGGAGGGAGGTCCCTCAGCCCCGCCTGCCCCCTCTCACAGTCCGGGAGCCCTCAGGGGCAGGAGGCGACCTGGTGATCAGGGAAAGGCGACGCCCCATCTCACCTCTGCTGCTGCCATTGCTGGCAGTGCAAGCCTCAGCCGGCCCTGGTTACCTGAGCCTTGGGTGGCCATGGGCGGCTGGGCTGGGCAGCTGCCATCCGAGGCTTGCCTGTGCCTTGGGCTGGCCCTGGGCGGCTGGGAAGCTGCCATCCAAGGCTTGCCTGTGCCTCAGGCCAGCCGTGGGCAGCTGAGGGGCTGAGGGGACTGGGCATGGCCATCTTATGGCTATGGGTGCTTTCATCTTTGAGGGCATCACAGTCAATTAGCATATTCCTTCCTTATTGGCTGTGGGCGCCGCCATCTTTGCGGGCGGAGCAGTCAATTAGCACATTCCTCCTTATTGGCTGTGGGCGCCATCATCTTTGCGATTGCATGAGGATTAATTAGCATATTCCCTCTTTATTAGATAGGATATACTGAGGCTTTAGAGTTTGGGTGCAAAGCTGTAGGAATCCACCCTGCCCCACCCCATCATCTATTCCAGACCTTGATGCATACTGGTGGCTGAGGGGCCTTCTGTGGTGCACAGCCACAGCAGCAGTTGCCAGAAACCCAGAGACAGTTCCCATCCTGCCTTTGGTTCTGCACAATCCTAGGCTCCCCGTGGGAGGCTATGAGAGGGCAACCTCAGGAGGGTGGTTGGGCACTCCCTCCAGGGCCAAGACTGTGGTGTCTAGAGTGGGGATTCCACAATCAGACAGTCTGGCTTCACAGGACAGACCAGGAAGACTTGGATAATTTTGATATGTTTCAGACTCTGTTCGAAGCACTGGCAAAGCAGGCAGAAATAAGAAACATGAGCACCCTGCACTTATGTAGCTCCCAGTGACTATGTGAGCAGTGACCAATGTGGAGGAAAGACCAGAGAATTCACCAGGTATTCTGGATTGTATAAGATGTCCCCACCTAGGATACTACTCTGGGATGGGAAACATACCTGAAAAACAAAGTTTAAATTTCCCTTAAACTCAGTAGAATGAGTTTCAAGCAGATTAAATATAATTTAGGAAAAGAAAGAAATGTGACTTTTTTTACATGCCATGTTGTAGAGTAAAATCCACACTACATATTCTCTCTACAATGTAACTAAGATGGCTTTGTTGCTTTTTTCAGATGAGCTATAAAAGATAAGGGTAGTGTCTGACTGGTGTGGCTCAGTGGTTCAGTGTCAACCTATGAACCAGAAGGTCACGGTTCGATTCCCAGTCAGGGCACATGCCCAGGTTGTGGGCTCCATCCCTAGTGGGGGGCATGTAGGAGGCATGAGAACAAAATGAGTTTTGTTTCTGTGATTCTTGACCAGAATCAATCAATGATTCTCTCACATCATTGATGTTTCTATCTCTCTCTCCCGCTCCCTTCCTCTCTGAAATCAATAAAAATATATTTTTTTAAAAAAGATAAGGATAGTGACTTGTTACCTTATTCCTCTGGGATATGTGTTAAGGACATCTAATCTCACTATCCCATGCTTCCAAGTTTGGTCTAACTATATTTTAGGGTTTGGTATGTACTTCCAGTTTCATTAGTTAATGTCATATCACCCTTCACTAAGTGAATAAGAAAGAATAATAATCTAGTGATGACAACTTTTCAGCGCTGTGCCCAGGCTCAGAAAATTTCTAGCCTTTTATCAATACGAGCCTCTCTCTATTCCCAATCAAATGCTTAATAAAAAAACAACATCATATTAAAATTAGGTCCTAGGAGCTAAGGATACAAGACAAATCTCTCAGAGAACAAACAACCTCAGCAATATTCATGAACCCTTAAAACCAAGACTCTCTTAAGGTTGGATCTTAGAAGAACATCATGGTGGCAGCTATTGTCAGTAATTATTTCTCTTTCTTCCTCAAAATCTTTTCAGCTCTGTTCTTTTACAACCTCGAAGAAATGTACTCCCTCGAGAAAGATCAAATTGCACCCAACAGCTAAAGGAATAACATCCATGAGATTCGCTCCCTACCCCCACCCCACCCCCACCCCCAATGCAGCTGATGGTCCCCCGTTCCTTCCATTCTGGGTGAGGCTTAAGGGATGACTAAGACTCGAGTATAATGTTCACCAAGATTCAAGAGGCTGGGCCCTCCGGGCAGAACCCCCAATAAAACCTAGAAATACACATGAATTAGCCCCTTACCTGAAAGAATGGCAAATTGTCTGTGAAGTTGTTCAATTATATCCACTGCCAACAAGGGCCTGATTTCCTGCTGCATAATTTCATCTGCATAAATGAAATACAAATTAGGTTAAATCCTTGCAAATTACAAAGAGAAATTAAAGGGAAGAAAGCTCTACTACTAGGGAAATGTGGGACTTACCAAGAATCAAGAGTTGGTTATGAACACGATTCTCCTGAAAATGCTATTCCTGAGATGCATGCATGGGTCTGGGTTTTGAGTGGTTTGAAGCTGATACACATGAGCACAGGAACGCCTTTCTAGAGCTTCTCCCAAGGTTTTGGGAGGGATCAGTGTAAGGATTGGGCCCTGAAGTTTAAGCTTCAGTAGCTTCACAGTTAACCTGCTAATGGTCTCATTACTAAGGGAGGTACTTAGGTGTCTGCTTACTCCTTTGGGTCTGCAGAAGGATATTTTTAAAAAATATATTTTATTGATTATACAGAGAGGAAGGAAGAGGGATAGTTAGAAACGTCGATCAGCCGCCTCCTGCATGACCCCTACTGGGGATCGAGCTCACAACCAAGGTACATGCCCTTGACCAGAATCGAACCTGGGACCCTTCAGTCCACGGGCTGACGCTCTATCCACTAAGCCAAACCAGTAGGGCCAGAAGGATATTTTGAACACAACTTAAGTTACCAGAGTTCATTTCAAGCTAGGTCATAAAATGTATGAAGGTTCTTTGGTCTTTTTTCCCTCTCTCCCTCCCTCCCTTCCATCCTTCCATCTTTTTTGCCTCCCTCATATTTGCCTCCATTGTTTCTTTCTTTCTGGAATATTTCAAGGGGCTTCTTCCCATGGCCAAGCATGTTTAAGGAGGCACTTCTTTATTTTGCTATTTAAAGATGATCCTTACTGAATAAAAGGTTATAGGTTTCCAAGACAAAAATTCAAATCTACAAATGTCCTCTAGCCCTATAATTTGCATTCTATGCATTAGGGCAGTGGTTGGCAAACTGCGGCTCACGAGCCACATGTGGCCCTTTGGCCCCTTGAGTGTGGCTCTTCCACAAAATACCACGGCCTGGGTGAGTCTATTTTGAAGAAGTGGCGTTAGAAGAAGTTTAAGTTTAAAAAATTTGGCTCTCAAAAGAAATTTCAATCGTTGTACTGTTGATATTTGGCTCTGTTGACTAATGAGTTTGCCGACCACTGCATTAGGGAAAGGGGGAGTAGAGAGAGGGGAAGACTCAGCGGAATCCCTTAGCCTGGGCTGGGAAGCGAAAGCCATTTTCATGCTCTCTCTGCCTGAGATATTATTATCCTCATGTAATTGTTTCCCAGGGAATCTCAAAGAACGAACTGGTTATTATTTCTACAACAGTTAAACATTTAGTTAGATTAAGGCACAAACCAAGTAGCCTGTGCACTAACACTAAATAGGAATCCCTATTAATTCATCTGCAGTCAGGTTAATGCTGTGATATTGTAATGTTGACCAATCAGTGGTTATCGTTGGGAAGCTCCTCCTAGAGCCATGGTTTCTACTTCTCAGCTTTGGTGTGAAGGTTGAAGGAGATGATGGATATGGAGGTGTACACAGTAGGTATTCAGTAAATGCTGGTTATATGCATTGCTCTGGACACGTCTTTCCCATAATTGCTTTCTGAAAGTCATATAAGGGATTGGGCAAGTGCCAGTTTAAATCCAAAGACCCTTCCTCAATGACTTCTACATCCTTTTTTTTTTTTTTTTTTTTTTTTTTTTTTTGGAGGAAATGGGGTAAACTCAGGCCAGAGTTCCTTGAACCCAATACTCTTTCTACTCTGAATTCACCAAAAATTCAAGGAACTCCTACATTACTATTAATTTTGTGGGTGCAATAACAGCATTGCCGTTATATTTTACAGAAAGGGAGGGCCTTCTCTGTTAGATACACAAAATAAAGTATTTAACAGAGAAAGTAGATGAAGTCTGAGACCTGCTTAAAAGTGCTCCAGCATTCCTCTCTGCCAAAAATATGCAGGGAGCAGGAGAGAAGAAAGCAGATTGACAAAATATGGATAATCACTGAAGCTGGTTGATGGGTCCATGGGGGTTCATTATACAATTCTCTCACCTGTTTCAAACACAAAGTATTACAACCACATAAAGAATTTAAGCACAAACAGGGCTTATGTAGCTAAAGAGTTTTTAGCTACAGAAAACAATCGCCCGGTAGTCTACTCAAAAATAGAGGTAGATTATTATTTTTCAAACATGAGGGAACATATTTAAGAGGCAATTATCCCAGAGGAAACTAAGATCATAAATGCAATTTATTATTGTTACATCTCAATATTTAAGGTGTGCTTTATATTAAACACTTTAAATTAAAGAAGTAAGATGTGAAGGGGACAACAGAACCAAGTAAGCTAACCATCCCTTACCCCATTTTGTTTTTTAATTATTTTTATTTTCATTAAAATATAGTTAACATACATTATTATATTAGTTTCAGGTATACAACATAGTTATTCAACACTAGAGGCCTGGTGCACAAAATTCATGCGCAGGTAGGGTCTCTATGCCTGGTCGGCAATCAGGGCCGATCAGGCTCCCCGCCTCCTGGCCTCCCTGCCTCCTCTTTTTCTCACTCCCTCAGCGCCCCACCGCTGCTGCCGCTGGTCGTCCACTGTGTTCCGTGCCACCCCCTGGTGGTCAGCGCATGTCATAGTGAGCAATCGAACTCCTGGTCTCCTGGTCAAACTCCCAAGAGAACAATTTGCATATTAGCCTTTTATTATAGGATTAATATACCTAAGAAAGTGATCACCATGTTAAATCTAGTAACCATCTGTCATCATTTAAAAGATTATTGCAATATTATTCACTATATTCCCTATCCTGTACATGTCCATCTCATTTTTTTCTGTCCCTTCCCCTTTGGTAACTATCAACTTGTTTTCTGTGTCTATGATTCTGTTTCTGTTTTGTTTGGTTTATTTATTTGGGTTTTTATTTTAGATTCCACATATAAGTGAGTTCATACATATTTATCTTTCTCTGACTTACTTGATTTCACATAATACCCTCTAGGTCTATCCATGTTGTCATAAATAGCAAGGTTTCATTCTTTTTTATCTGTATATATAAAAGGCTGATATGCTAAGTGTCCAACCATCTGACTGTTTGCTATGATGGGCACTGACCACCAGGGAGCAGACGCTCAATGCAGGAGCTGCCATGATGTGCATTTGCTGGCACCATGGACCTGGCGCCAACAAACCAACACTCGGCTTCCACAAAGTGGGACACAGGCCCTGCCACCATCCCGGAGCGACACCCCACCAAATCGTAGCCAATGCTGCCAAGACCCCATGGTGCAAAATGTGGCCCACAGCCCAGCCCAACCCAGAAACGGTCACTGTGGGCTCAGGGTAATGACATCATGTAGCAACACCCGGCTTTCTCTCCCTAGCAACTAGCCTCCTTGCAGTTTCTTCAACCCAAGAACACAGGTGGAAACATTTTATACTTTATACAAATGTCTGTGAAGCATTTTCCCAGGCCTCATCTCATTTGATCCTTACAGAAGTCCTGGAGTAGGTAGATAGGAGACTCGGTAGAATTCTATTTTCATTAGCCAGAAAATGAAGATTTAGAAAGCTTAGAAACTTGACCCAACTGAAAAGAAGTAAGAAATGGTGGACCTTGAAAATGACTTCAGGTTTTCTCACTGCACAGAATATAGGCAAACACTGCTGCAGTTAAATATTTTACCCTTTGTTCTCCCTGTGTGATCTACAATAATAATCTGCTTTGTGTTGATATTTACTGCTGTGTTGCTGAAAATTACATAAAAGAGAAGTTGGGGTGCTTCACTGGACTGGAAAAAGTTTAGCTAAATCAGAAAGCAGGTCTAATTAAGCAAGTTTATTCTATATATATAAAAGACTAAATTGACTCGTGCATGCGTGATACATATAAAACTCTCACTGGCGCCAGTCACACACATGTGTTTCGATCTGTCATTGATGATTGTGAATTTGGTTGACACTTCTATTATAAAGAAAGGGTGAATAGCGATATTAAAATATTTTTTGAATTAATTTCCTTCCAATGTGCACGAATTCGTGCACCGGGCCACTAGTTGCTAAATAATATTCCATTGTATATATACCATATCTTCTTTATCCATTCATCTGTTGGTAGGCATCTAGATTATTTCCATACCTTGGCTATTACTAGTAATGCTGCAATAAAAATAGTAGTTCATACCTTTTCAAATTAGTGTTTCTGTTTTCTTCGGATAAATATCCAGAAGTGGAATTACTGGATCATGTGGCAGCTCTATTCTTAATATTTTGAGACATCTCCATCTGTTTCCCATAGTGTCTGCACTAATTTACATTCCCACCAACAGTGCATGAGTGTCCCCTTTTCTACACAGCCTTGCTAGCCCTAGTTGTTTGTTGATTTATTGATGATAGCAATTCTGACAAGTGTGAGATGTTATCACATTGTGTTTTTGATGTGCATTTCCCTGATGTTAGTGATATTGAGCATCTTTACATACTAGTATGTCTGTTGGTCATCTGTACGCCCTCTTTGAAGAAATGTCTATTCAGGTCCTCTGCCCATATTTTTATCAGATTGATATGTTTGGATATTAACCTCTTATTGGATGTATCATTCACGAATATCTTCTCTCATTCAGTAGGTTGTCTTTTCACTTTGTTGATAGTTTCATTTGCTGTGTAAAAGCTTTTAGGTTTGATATTGTCCTATTTGTTTATTTTTCCTTTGTTCCCTTGCTTGAGGAGATATATAAATAAATAAATATATATATATATTGCTAAGAGCAATGTCAGAGTTTACTGTCTATGTTTTCCTCTAGGAGTTTTATGGTTTCAGGTCTAACATCTAAGTCATTAATCTATTTTGAATTAATTTTTGTATATGGTGCAAGAAAGTGGTCAATTTTTATTTTTTGCATGTACCTGTCCAGTTTTGCCAACACTACTTATTAAAGAGACTGACTTTATCCCATTGTATACCCTTGCTTCCTTTGTCATGTATTACTTGACCATATAAGCAAGAGTTTATTTCTGGGTTCTCTATTCTATTCCATTGATCAATATATCTGTTTTTATGCCAATGTCATACTGTTTTGATTATTGTAGCTTTGTAGTAGAGTTTGAAATCTGGGAGCATGATATCTCCCACTTCATTTTCTCAAAATTTCTTTGTCTACTTGGGGTTTTTGTGATTTCAAATAAATTTTAAGATTCCATTGTTTTAATTCTGAGAAGAATGGCATTGGTATTTTAATAGGGATTGCACTGAATCTGCATATTACTTAAGGTAGTAAGGAAGTTTTAACAATATTAATCCTTTCAATCCATGAGCAAGGTATATCCTTCCATTTATTTATATCTTCAATATTTTATAGTTTTCAGACTACAGGTCTTTCACATCTTTGATTAAATTTATTCATAGGTATTTTATACTTTTTGATCCAATTGAAATGAGATTGTTTTCTTGATTTCTTTTTCTGATTGTCTGTCATTGGTATATGAAACAACAGATCTCTGTATATTGATTCTGTATCCTGCAACATTACTGAAGTCATTTGTTAGTTCTAACAGTTTTTTGGTGGTCTCTTTAGGGTTTTCTATAGTTGGTGTCATGTCATCTGCAAATAATGAGAGTTTTGCTTCTTCCTTCCCAGTTTGGATGTCTTTTATTTCTTTGTCTTACCTGATAATTGTAGCTAGGGCTTCCAGTACTATGTTGAATAGAAGTGGTGATAGTAAGCATCTTTATCTTATTCCTAATCTTGGAGGAAAGGCTTTTAGCTTTTCACCATTGAGTATGATGTTAGCTATGGGTTTGTCATATATGGCCTTTACTATGTTAAGATATGTTCCTTCTATACCCATTTTGTTGAGAGTTTTTATCATAAAGGGATATTGAATTTTGTCAAATGCTTTTCTGCATCTATTGGTTTTTATGATGATCATATGGTTTTTATGCTTTATTTTGTTAATGTGATATATTGTATTGATTGATTTATGAATGTTGAACTATCTTTGTATTCCTGGGATGAATCATCTTGGTCATGGTGTCTAAACTTTTAAATGTATTGTTGAATTCAGTTTGTTAATATGTTGTTGAGGATTTTTGCATCTATGTTCATCAACAGTGCCCTGTAATTTTCTTTTTTTGTAATGTCTTTATCTAGTTTTGGTATCTGGATAATTGCTGCTTTCAGAAAATGACTATTTTAAAGTAAAAAAATCATCAGGTCAAACCATCATTAGTCAAGGACCACTGAATAATTATGTGCACTATGTCCACAAAGCAAGATTTAAAGTATAATATCAAGGATATAAAAATCATACATGTGGTGGGATTGCAGCTACATTAAAAAAAGAAGGAAGCATGTGGTGTGTTTATGTACATGCATGCAGGCATATGAAAAAGGAATACATGAAATAGTTGTGTTAGAGTGATGGAATCATACTGTGGTTACCCCTTTTAGTTCACAGACAAAAGCATGCTCTGATAGCCTTTATTTTTTAATGATAACAGGACTTTATTGAAGCATAATTTATATGCAGTACAATGCACAGATCTTAAGTGTATAGTTTGATGAATTTTAACAAATATCTACACGGATGTAACCATCACACAGATCAAGATATGGAACATTTCCATCAACCCAGAAAGTTTCCTTGTGATCCCTGCTCCAGGCCCCACATTTTTGAGAGCTCCACATATCACAACCCTCCCTCCCATAAAGAGATGAGTTAAAGACCACATGGGTGCCTCTGTTACTCATAATCCAGACCTCTGTGCTGGCACAGCACACCATAGCTCTACACATCTACTGTCTTAACAGCACTGGTTCCCCAGGGAAATACTTCACATCTCTTGGTTTATAACATCAAAAGAAAAGGTGACTGTATCCAAATGCTACGAAGGTTTTCGAGCCATGCCATTGCTGTTATCAGGGACAGACACTGCTTCAGAATGCTGGGAGGATGTGAGCGGTGAGGATTTGAGCAGTGGGAGTGCTTAAGTAAGAGAAAAGACAAATGAATTAATTTGTTGAATTCATCCTCTCATGTGGCATTAGCGTTTAGATTCTTATATAATGAAAGATCATGTCCAGTACTTCCAAGCATCAACGTTCTTTTTTTCTTTTCAATTCGTTATGCAAACATTCAAATTTTGAACTCCTTGAACACAATTACATTTGACTTAGATCACATTTACTTCAGATTACTGCTCTCAACAGAGCTCAAATTATGTGAAAATCTTAATGTTAACAATATAGTGCTTTTGCTGAGATGAAGGCAAAAAAAATACTTTATGGATTAATTAATGACAGACTTGTGCATATTGTTATTGCTAATCCAAATTTCACCAGCTAATCAACATGACACTCAGACACACAATAATTCAATTTAGTCATCTTTGCTCTTTTCTGACTTTCAGTCATATATAAACCATATCTTTAAACATATTTTAATTTTGTTCTTATTGTTGTAGGCAGTTAGACAGACATGAGCAGAGCATAGATGATAGGCCAGGTACAAAAGGTCATTAGGGTGGAAAGCCCCAGGGGCCTAGCAATGGACAATCAATTGTAGGGTAGGACCTCACCCCCAGGATGACGCTTTAATCTTTAGTAAATCACCGGTCATGCAGTTTGGACCTCCTGGCCTTTCTTCCCTAGAGATAACATCTATGCCTCAAGATGTATGTTCAGCTCCAGGCCCAGAAAGCAACAAAACCAGCCTCAGGACCAGCTGCATTGAATAATGACTGTGCCGGCCAATCAGTGAAGACCACAACCCTGAAAGGACTCACCAGGAAAACTGCTGAATATTCTATTGAGATCTTCCCCTGAGAGCTCCCCTAAAATGCCCACCCTTAAAATACTTAGGACAGAGGACCCAGTGTGTTCTCCCCAGTGCTTTTCTCTTTCCCTTCCTACTCCCTCTCCCTACCGCTGGCACCTTTACCATTAGCTTCCTCACTCCCAAGCTCCAAGGGCCCTTCCTTTACCTCTATAACTTGTTTCCTAAGCCCATTAATTGTAGCAATTACTTCTACCTCTGTGATTTACCAAATAAATGTTCTCTTACAGTTTGGGCTTTGGCTCTGAATTCTTTCCTAGCCAGAACCCAAGTACCGACGAGGTTGCTGAACCCAGGTTTGGTCTGACCCCACTGGTCAGACACCTGGTGCCCTTCCCACGGCCTACAACATTATGAGGGTATGTTTGTCAAGGTAAGAAGACAGAATATATTTTACTGAACTGTGGCATGCGGGCCTCCATTTGTACTCTTGCCCCAGGCTCTGCAAATGCCTGTTTAAAACTGCTTTGAGAACTGATGAAACATTACTAGGTATAATGTTTTTGAATACTTATCCAAGTCCCCTTTCTCCTTTTTTTGTTCCATTACAGAAAAAGTTGATACATTTAAAGGTTCATAATTTCTACTGACATTTCACTTTGTACCCTTGTGTAAGACAAGCACTACAGAGGTGGAAATTTCTATGCAAAGAGTTTCATTAGCAACATTCTCCTGTAGCCCTTCAGAACTATTGAAGAGGTGCAACCAGTTCTGGTACCTGGGCTATCCTATATAATAAAGAGGTAATATGCAAATTGACCATCATGCCCTTGCACAAGATGGCTGCCCCCATTTGGTCACAAGATGGCTGCCCCCATGTGGTCATGAAATGGCCGGCAGGGGAGGGCAGTTGGGGTGACCAGGCCTGCAGGGGAGGGCAGTTGGGGTGACCAAGCCTGCAGGGGAGGGCAGTTGGGGGGGATCAGGCCTGCAGGGGAGGGCAAATGGGGGCAACCAGGCTTGCAGAGGAGGGCAGTTGGGGACAACCGGGCTGGCAGGGGAGGGTAGTTGGGGGTGATCTGGCCAGCAGGGAGAGCAGATGGGGGCAATCGGGCCAGCAGGGGAGCAGTTAGGCGTCGATCAGGCTGGCAGGGAAGTGGTTAGGGGGTGATCAGGCAGGCAGGCGAGCGGTTGGGAGCAGCAGTCCCGGATTGTGAAAGGGATCGGGCCTAAACCGGCAGTTGGACATCCCCCGAGGGGTCCCAGATTGGAGAGGGTGCAGGCTGGGCTGAGAGACACCCCCTCCAGTGCACGAATATTGTGCACCGGGCCTCTAGTTCTGAATAAAAGGCAATCAACAAATTCCCTGAGGAAAATTAAGGAATTCTATGAAAATACCAAATTCCTCCTTTCCATAAAGCCCTCAAGTTTTAGCACTAGATTTCGAAGTGCCCCCACCAGCATTTTTATCAATACTCCCCCAGAGCAGTGCTCCTCAAATGATAATGAATATTTAAGTCACCTGGGTTTTGAATGCAGATTCTGATTCCCTAGAGAGAATTGGGCAGGGGGCCTTTCCAACAAACCCTCCTGAGGCTGCAGCTACAGAGAAGCTGACACATATGGATTTCAAAGCCTCAGGCTATTCTTGGCCCTTTCCTGTTGCTTATGAAAATGCAGCTCAAGAGGGGGAAAAAGGTTTTATTTGGGTGGTCCAAGTCTGCTTCTATTATCATTCAATAAAAATAATCATCCACATGTATCCAAGGTATTCTTAAAACTGAGGTCTAGATGGCATAACTTTTGGCCAAACATTTTCTTCTGTGTTATTTTTGGAGTCGGCACCCTGGGAAACAAATTAACCCTGGCTTGAGCACCTGCTTACTGTCCACCCAGCACACCTCAAGCTCTATCTCAGTGTGGGCCCCTTAGTGCCTATATTATCTCATGCTTAGCCCACTTCCAGCCTTGGATTCAATCAAGTCTACCAACTGGAAGCAGTGTCTTGGGTAGAACATGAAGAGATGAGAAGACTTGATATTGTTAATGGGGAAACAGCACCAGATATTTCTAGCAGAGTTAGACCTCAGTCCTTGAGTTTGGCAGTGAAAGTTTATTTGGAAAGCCAGAGAGGAAGAAGTGAGCCAGTAGGGCTGCATGGACTCAGGAAGTAAGTTACAGAGGGAAAAGAAGATGCCCTTAGAGCTTAGGAGAAAGAGAGGAAAGGCACACACCTTGAGGGAAGAAAAGGCATGGACATCCGAGGGGGCCGGGGGGGGGGGGGAGGGGGGGAGACAGGGTGCTGGGTCCTTCATGTTGAGGGTTTTTAAAGGTGAGGATTTTAGGGCAGGTGTGTCTTTCAGGGTCATGGTCTCTACTGATTGGTCAGCCCTAGAGTAGGGTCATTAGTGACTGTGTTATCAGTGGGGAGCCTCCATGTCCCCACCAGTTGTGAGAAGAAGTGGGCTTCTTGAGATGTCATGAGAAAAGGAATTTTCTAAGACTGGCACAGAGGAATAAGATATTGTAGAAAGCTTTATTTCTGTGAAATTAAATGAGTTTCCTGATTTTCCAAGGTCCCATTTCCCTCCACTCGCCAAGGAAAAAGTCCTGTTTTGCTTTCAGCAGAGCTAGGATTATAGCTATTGCCCAGAGTTCCTATTCCATGTTGGAGCACAGTGCAGTCTAGCATCAGGCTAACTTAGTTTGTGTTCCTAGCTATAGTCCATCAGCCCATTGTGTGTGGGGTCCACATCACTCCACTGTGTGGGGCTTCTAGGAATATCGGAGAATGCAGTGAAACAGGAGCAAAACCAGAGGAACAAGAGTGAGATAATTTCTTTGGGGATTTTAACCTTCTACGATTTTGGTTGCTTGCAGTGGCCCCACCTACTCTGGCCAATTGCCAGGGCTGACCAGCAGACCCTGAGCGAGGGTTGAATGGATTACTCTGACACACATTTCTGTGAAAGAGAAGGCTAAGGGGCTGTTTCACTTTAGGAACAAAGCAGCCTCGATTGCCTGCCTCCTTAGGCTTTTATTGTAACAACAGCTTGAATTAAAATTAACCTCTAGATACAATCAGCAGGGTAAGTATACTTGAGAAAGCACATGCTTCTACCAGGTCGGATTTGAAGACTAAACGTAGAGATTCCAGTAAAACACCCGGGGGCTCAGACTTGTTTGGAAAAGTCAAGGTAGGGGCTGCCACCTTCGGCAAGGTCCCCCCAGAGGCCCCTGACCTTTTGGAGAATCCTCCTTACAGACTTTCCAACCAAGTCCTGTGCTTCCCCACAGCCAATGCACCTCTGTTCCAGGTTAGACTGACAGGCTCCTTCCCTATGTCACCCAACTTTACTGTGCATGCGCCCATCTTCCCTTTTGTCTGGTCCCTTCCCCCAGTGATGTGCAGGGAACGGACCAGTGTTTCCCAGGGGAGGGTGAAGTTTCAGCTTCCTGGTGAAGCTGCCCAGATGGCCATGCATATATTGTCTGGCCTCCCTTTGGCTCCTTTCCTATCCTATCTAATAAAGAGGGAATATGTTAATTGACCATCACTCCATCACAAAGATGGCTGCAGCCACAGCTGAGACCAAGTTCCCATAAGGAGCCTTAACAAGCAATCATCAGGGACCTGAGGCTACGCCCTCCCCCACCCCTGTGGGGCTTGACAGGGGACCTCAGGCCATGTCCCCTACCCAGCAGGGCTAGACAGGGGATCTCAGGCCATGCCCCCCACCTGGCAGGGCTTGACAGGGGACCTCAGGCCGAGACCCACACCCAGCAGGGCTTGACAGGGGACCTCAAGGTGCACTTCCCGTCCTGGTGCTGGGCTAGGGGACCTCAGGCTGCTCCTCCCACCCCAGTGCCAGGCCTGGGGACCTCAGGCCATGCCCCCCAACCCACAGGGCTTGACAGGGGACCTCAGGCCACATCTCCCACCCACCAGGGCTTGATGGGGGACCTCAAGGTGCACTTCCCATCCTGGTGCTGGGCTAGGGGACCTGAGGCTGCTCCCCCCACCCCAGCGCCAGGCCGGGGGACTTCAGGCCGCACCCCCTACCAGGTGGGGCTTGACAGGGGACTTCAGGCCACGCCCCCCACCCTGGCACCAGGCCGGGGAACTTCAGGCTGCGCCTCCCTGCCTGGCGGGGCTTGACAGGGACCTCAGGCTGTGCTCTCCACCCAGTGGGGCTTGACGGGGAACCTCAAGGTGCACCCCCAGTGCTGGGTCAGGGGAACTCAGGCCACGTCCCCCATCTAGCGGGGCTTGACAGGGGACCTGAGGCTGCACCCCCCTGCCAGTGGGGCTTGACGGGGGACCTGAGGCTGTGCCACCCCCTGCCTGGCAAAGCTTGACGGGGACCTCAGATGATGCCCCCCACCCTGTGGGGCTTGACAGGGGATCTCAGGCCATGTCTCCCACCTGGCAGGGCTTGATGGGGGACCTCAAGGCACACCCCCCGTCCTGGCACTGGGCCATGGGACTTGAGGCTACGTCCCCTGCCTGGCGGGGCTTGACAAGGGTGGGACTGGCCAGGTCTGAATCTTGCCCAATGCGGGGGGGGGGGGGGGGTGGGGGCGGCTGGTTCTGGGTCTCACACGATTTTGAGGCACATCTGGGTGGGCAGGGACTTGACTCTGGGTCCCGTGCTGCGCCCCAGACTCTGACAGGAGGAAGGTTTTCATATACATTTTACTAATTTTCTTTCATCTCTGACACTTCTATTATAGAGAAAGGGCAAAAAACAATATTAAATTATTTCCTCTAATTAATCCCCTTTTAATGTGCACGAATTTCGTGCACCAGGCCACTAGTTATTAATAACTAGCTAATTACAATGGTAACAATTGCAGCTGGTCCTGATGTCAGCCATGGTGTAGCTTCATCTGGTTTTGCTACTTTTCTGGGTCTGGAGCTAAAACACAACTGAGACCTAGATGTTATCTCTAGTTTGACCAAAACTCTGACTCTGCATTCAGCACACCCAAGGCTTTGCTCCTAAGATTACTTGATGCGGGTCAGAACCTTATTTCCCTGAGGGCTTAATGCTTAAGGGAGTGGACGTGCAGGGCCCCCTTGTCGCTCTTCTAAGGGGATCTACACCACATGACTAGTGATACGGTAGGGGTGGAAAAGTTACCCTGGGGGTGAGGGCCCATCCTACAATACTTGTTTTCCCAATTTTTCCCCTAGCTAGGCACCCGGGGCTTTCTGCCCTGGTGACCTTCTGTACCTGGCCTATCGTTCCTATTCTGCTCATGTCTGTCTAATTGCCTTCTATATCAACATGACTAATGATCACTGAAGAGGGCATTTTTCCAAGAGTTTCATTTCTTTTTAAAGCACCTTACAGAAAAAATTATCTTAACATTAATTAATCGGCATTTTAGACATTTTAGCAATATGATGGATATCAATTTTATTTTTGTTTTAAAAAAAAGGCCCTGGAGCCCTGGCTGATTTGGCTTAGTGGTTAGAGCGTCAGCCCACAAACCAAAGGATTAGGGTTTGAATCCGGTCAAGGGCACATACAGGTTCCTAGGCCTTGTAGGGGCGCATGCATGGGAGACAATGTTTCTCCCCCCTCCTCCCTCCCTTCCACTCTCTCTAGAAATCAATGGACAAAATATCCTCGGGTGAGGATTAAAAAAAAAAAAAAAAAAAAAGCCCTGGAGACTTTGACCTAACATTCCTTCCTTCCTCTCTCATTAATTAATTCATTCAGATACTATGGAAATAACTGTACTTCAACCCAGCTCTGCCACTGATGAGCCCCTCCACCTTCAAGTTCTTCCTATATGAAATGGGAATAGATAATAATTAATAATATTTCTTTAGAGCAGGGGTCCTCAAACTTTTTAAACAGGGGGCCAGTTCACTGTCCCTCAGACCGTTGGAGGGCCGGACTATAGTTAAAAAAAAACAAACTATGAACAAATTCCTATGCGCACTGCGGGCCCGGGACGAGTCGGCTGCTAAGCAGGACAGGCAGCGGCACCCGGTGGGCCGGATAAATGTCCTCGGCGGGCTGCATGTGGCCCGTGGGCCATAGTTTGAGGACCCCTGCTTTAGAGGGCTGTTGTGAGGATTAATATACCATTTATTGAGCACTTACTATCTACTAGGTGCTGTGCTATAAGGTTTACATGCATTACCCAATTTAATTTAAAATAACGTGTGGAAGCAGTTTGAATAAAATAGATTCAATTCAAATAGAAGCCAATTAAATTTATCATTCAGTTCTTTGAGCCATGATCCCAAGGATACAATAGATTTTTCTTAAACACCCATGTTATTGTCATGCATTGGTGTTTTGCTTTGAAATTCTGCTCACAAATGCCCCACTGACATCATCTTATCTCTTTCTCTTATATTTCGAAGTAACTTTGATAGAACTTGTGAGTTTAAAAAGACCCAGGAGCAGGACAGACATTATACGCTGGGATGCAGTATATGATAAACAGTGGCATTTCCAGTGGGATCAGGGGAGATTACTTAACAAATGGAATTGGGACAATCTGTTGGCCATAACAGGACATCAAGTGCAGTGATTAAGAGCGTGACCTTTGGTGCCACAATGCTGGGTTCAAATCCTGGCTCTGCCATTTACAGCAGAGTTACCTCAAGCAAGTTGCTTAACTTCCCTGTGCCTTAATGTCCTGATCTGAAAATAGGGGAAATTATAACATATCCACCTAGTATGGTTATTGTAAAAATTGAGTTAATATAGCTAGAGAAGTTTTTAAAAATTCCTGGTATATGGTGAGTGCCGTGTAAACATTTAATTAACTCACCCCTAATGCCTTGGCAGGGCCAGACCAAATGATTTTGCAGGCCGTATATGGACCGCTGCCTGGACGTTCCCTAACTCTGTAATCTAAGCCATCAAGGTTGTGGTCATTTGTTACAGCAGCCCTAGGAAACTAAAACAATAGGCATAGACAAAGAACAGACAACTCACAGAAGAAATAACAGTCAAGAATATATACATGTAAGATGTTTAACCTCACAAACAAATGTAAATTAAAACAGAATGAGATCTTTTCTGCCTGATGAATTGGCAGTTATTCTAAAGATAAATAGCATATAGAGTTGGCAAAAGTATAGGCAGATTCTCTATAAGTAAAAGTATCAATAGGCACTTTTTAAGACAGTTGATTAATTTGGGAATACCTGTCAAAATGTTAAATATGCAGTCTTTAGCCAAGAAATTTCATGCCTAGAAATTTAATATACGGAAAAATTAACACAAATTCAAATAATTGGCTACTATGATGTTTTTTAAAGTATTATTCTTCTAGTGCAAATGTCTATTAATAGGGGATCGATTAAATAAATTATGATACAGCCATACAATAAAATACTATGTAATCATTCTATATAATAAAAGGCTAATATGCAAATCAACCGAACTGCGGAACAACCGGTCGCTATGACGCACACTGACCACCAGGGGGCAGGCGCTCAATGCAGGAGCTGCCCCCTGGTGGTCAGTGCACTCCCACAGGGACAGTGCTGCTCAGCCAGAGCTGGGCTCATAGCTGGCGAGTGCAGCGGCAGTGGTGGGAGCCCCTCCCGCCTCCGCGGCAGCGCTAAAGATGTCTGACTGTGGGCTTAGGATCGCTCCCCGTGGGGAGCAGGCCTAAGCTGTCAGTTAAACATCACCCGAGGGCTCCTGGACTGCGAGAGTACGTAGGCTGAGCTGAGGATTCCCCCCTCTCCGCATGAATTTCATGCACCAGGCCTCTAGTTAAATATAATCTGATAGATCTATATGTACTAACAGGTAAGGAAATTCAAAATATGCTAAGTTTTTTTAAAAAGAAAGATACAGAGCAGAACATTATCATTTATGTGAAATTTACATATCTATCCTATCTTTTTTTTCAATTTCTTTATTGATTAAGGTGTTACATATGTGTCGGTCTTCCCCCATTACTCCCCCATCCCCCCCACTCATGCCCTCACCCCCCTGTTGTCTGTGTCCACTGGTTAGGCCCATATACATGCATACAAGTCCTTTGGTTGATCTCTCCTCCTTACCCCACCCTCCCCTACCTTCTCTCTGAGGTTTGAGCATCTGATCAATGTTTCTCTGTCTCTGGATCTGTTTTTGTTCATCAGTTTATGTTGTTCATTATATTCCACAAATGAGTGAGATCATGTGATACTTATCTTTCTCTGACTGGCTTATTTCACTCAGCATAATGCTCTCCAGTTCCATCCATGTTGTTGCAAATGGTAGGAATTCCTTCTTTTTTAGCACAGCGTGGTATTCCATTGTGTAGATGTACCACAGTTTTCTAATCCACTCATCTGCTGATGGGCACCTAGGCTATTTCCAAATCTTAGCTATGGTAAATTGTGCTGCTATGAATATAGGGGTGCATATATCCTTTCTGATTGATGTTTCTAGCTTCTTGGGATATATTCCTAGAAGTGGTATTACTGGGTCAAATGAGAGTTCCATTTTTAGTTTTTTGAGGAAACTCCATACTGTTCTCCAGAGTGGCTGCACCAATCTGCATTCCCACCAACAGTGCACCAGGGTTCCTTTTTCTCCGCATCCTCGCCAACGTTTGTCATTTATTGATTTGTTGAGGATAGCCATTCTGACAGGTGTGAGATGGTAACCGCATTGTCTTTTTGATTTGAATCTCTTGGATAATTAGTGACTTTTTAGCCACCGAAATCAGGTGCTGTACTGAGACCTAAACATCTGTGATGAGAGCCCCAATAAAGGGTGGGCTGGTGAATATCAAAATAAAATTAGAAAACAGGGACCAACTGAGGAGTGTGTACTGAGAAGATTCACTACACGGATGCACTCCCATGAAGAATGTTAATGTACCCCCAATTTACCCTTATGGAGGAGGTCTGAAAGTAACAGGGGATGAAATTTACATTATCTATCCTATCCTATATAATAAAAGCCTAATATGCAAATTGACCATCACTCCAACACACAACATGGCTGCCCCCATGTGGTCAAAGATGGCTGCCCCCATGTGGACACAAGATGGCCACCACAAGATGGCCAGCCAGGGAGGGCATTTGGAATTTCATGGCTAGCAGGAGAGGGCATTTGGAATTTCAGGCTAGCAGGAGAGGGCAGTTGTAAGCGATCAGGCCAGCAGGGAGGGCAGTTGGGAGGGACCAGGCCTGCAAGGGAGGGAAGTTGGGGGTGATCAAGCCTGCAGGGGAGGGCAATTAGGGCTGACCAGGCTTGCAGAGGAGGGAAGTTGGGGGTGACGGGGCCTGAAGGGAAGGGAAGTTGGGGGGGGGACCCAGGACTGCAGGGGAGAGCAGTTGTGGGGGACCAGACCTGCAGGGGAGGGCAGTTAGGGGCAATCAGGCTGGCAGGGGAGCAGTTAGGCATCAATCAGGCTGGCAGGGGAGTGGTTAGGGGGTGATCAGGTTGGCAGGCAGAAGCGGTTAGGGGCAATCAGGAAGGTAGGCAGGTGAGCAGTTGGGAGCCAGTAATCCTGGATTGTGAGAGGGATGTCCAACTTCCCGTTTAGGCCCGATCCCTTGCGGGGTCCCAGATTGGAGAGGGTGCAGGCTGGGCTGAGGGACACACATCCCCGTGCATGAATTTCGTGGACTGGGCCTCTAGTATATATATAAAATCCTACTGGTAATATGCAAATAGACCGAACGGTGGAACAACTCAACCAAAAAACCGGTCACTATGACATGTGCTGACCACCAGGGGTCGCACACGGAACATGGCAGGCATAGGCAGCAGGCAGCAGAGCATGGAAAATGGTGGGCGTTGGCCGCAGCGAGATGGTGGAGCAGGTGAGCAGGGCACCAGATCAAGGCGGGGCCCTGGTCGCTGTCATCAGAGTGAGCCTCTGGTGGTTACTGAAAATTCTTTGCTCCCGCGCACCGCGGTCCCACCCAGCGCTCACATCCACTGCTGGCGCTGGCCCCGCTTGCACCCACTGCCGGTGCCGGAACAGCTGCTCACACCCGCTGCTGGCGCCTGGCACCGGCCCCAATCGCTTGGCACCTTCAGCGGGTGCAAGGGGTGACTGCTAGCCCCAATTGCCCCTCAGAGCTTCTCTACCTCCCCCCGCTCCTGAGGGGCGATCAGGGCTGGCAGCCGCCTCTTGCACCCGCTGCCAGCGACAGCCCCGCTTGCACCTGCTGCTGGCGCCGGCCCCAATCGCTCTGTGCCATCAGCGGGTGTGAACAGGGCTGGCACTGTCAGCGTATGGAAGTGGCAGTGGCGGGAGAGGGGCTGCCAGCAGACAAGGGACTGGGGACTGTGGTGGGAGGGGCATGGAGAATGGGCCGAGACCCGCCCTGGTGCCCACCGCAGCCTCACAGCCCACAGTTCCTTTCAAGGTGCACAAATTCGTGCACTGGGCCCCTAGTCTATAACAATAAAAGTGTGATATGCAAATAGACCAAATGACCAAACAGCGGAATGACCATCCAGACAACCTTCCAGATGACCATGCTATGACACACACTGGTACCAGGCCAGCCAAGGTGGGTGCGATGTGATTGGGCGGGGGGGCCCTGCCATTGCCCCACAATCACCCCACAGAGGGAGGCCCAGGCCACCCCCTGTGGCTGGTGGGGCAGGTGATCAGGGAGGGGGGTGCAGAGGGGGCTCTGTGATTGCCCCAAAGAGGGAGGGCCAGGCCACCCTCTGTGCGGCAATTGATCGCGGAGCCCCATGATCAATCGCCCCACAGAGAAAGGCCCAGGCCAGCCAAGCGATCACACCCCATGCCTGTTGCCTGCAGAGGGAGGCGACCGGTGGCGGGGGAGGGGAGACAGCACCGCATAGATGGCAAGCAGTGGCAGCGGCGGGGGCAGGGCCAGCTGCTGGTAGCTGAGGGAAGAAAAGCCCTGATAGGCCCTGATCGCCGGCCAGGCCTAGGGACCCTACCCGAGGGGTCCTGGATTATGAAAGGGCACAGGCCAGGTTGAGGGACACCCCCTCCCATGCACGAATTTCGTGCACCAGCCCTCTAGTATATACTTAAGAGAGGGACTTACTTGAATTTTTGCAATGAGCAATTGGGGCAGAGATAGCTAACTGCCCATCAAAAACTCACAGTTCCTCTCCTATACAGAAGAATTACCACTGGAAGGTGACTGCCTAGCAGGAACTCCATCTCACTCACACACACTCTATCTCCTTGTGACTAGTGAATGTCAATGGGAAATGAATAAAATGATGTGTTACTTTTGAATCAGGGTACTTAAGAGGTGGGTGTGTCTTCAGCATTGTCTCGTTCTCTCCTGCAGCAGCAAGGTGACAATTCTGAAGCTAGAGCACGGCAGACCCACAAAATAGAAGCGGGTAGGGTCCCCGAAACACTGAGGAAAATGGCCCTCTGACCATGGGACAGTGTATTCCAGTGCATTAATTCACTGAAATTTAGGATTGCTGCAGCAGTTGTGTTACCCTACCATACAGGTATGAATTCATTTTATAATATTATTTTAAACACACTTTGTTCATTCTTTTTAAAAATAAAAAGGGGGGATAGTCAGTGAAAAAGCAAACCTCCACTGCTGACTCTCCCTGGCCCCCAACAATTAAATGAAATATGGGTCTCGATTAACACACATCTCAATCAGTGTGTCATCTCTTGAGTTTCGTTCCCTTAATCCCAAGATAGCAGTATTATGCCAAGAAGTTGACTAACAGCACCCCATAAAGATACGATTGCAGTAATGTCAGAAAGGCCACTTACATATTCATAAAACTTGCATTAAGATACTCAGACTTTCATTACTGTCTTGAGTCACAGACAGAATAAAATGACTGACAGCCAAAGCATGTAGTTGAACCTTTCACAACCTTTTATAGTGGGGAGAAAAAGAAAGGCAACAATAGTATATGTAATGCGGTGAGATTAGGATTCAGAAATTCTTCATATTCTTCTTTCAAATTACTTCCTCTCCTTACTATTAACAAAGCTGTAAAGCTCTTATGATTTAACTTTAGGAAAATTAAGGCAATAATTTATACCTGAAGTCAAGCCCTGTAAGGATTTATGCACATGCACAGGCGAGCACCTATGTATTTTAAGTGTGGAAAGCAAAATCTGATTAACAAGTTGTTCTTTCTTAAGTAGCCAATACATAGTAGCCCTCGCCTTTGAGAATAAAATTATATGGTATAGAATGTAGTGTAAACATGAATCATGTGTCAAGTAGAAAGTATATAGCAGCAATACATAGACACAGACAATAGTGTGGTGAAGGCCGGGCAGGGGCAGCAGCTGGGTAGAGGGGGGTAAAGGTGTGTGCAGGGGGGGAAAGGGGACTGTCAACCATAAAAATATTTTTTTTAAAAAGAGAGTATGTGGCAAGAATGGTTAATTTATTTTAAAAGCACATTTCTCCATTCAATAATTCTTTTCTCTTGAAGAAATAGGTTCCAAGAATAAAGCAAGAGTAATGAGAAGGACAAAGACATTGGCTTTAATCACCTTTACTAGCCTGTGATCCAGGGCAGGGGTGGGAGTGGTGGGGCAAGGAAGAGAATGAATTATTAACATTTTCAGGGCAAAAAAAGTGAGAGTATATTAATAAGCCCATCCGTAAAAGCAGCAGTCTCGGAAACAAAAAGTCGTTGCTTTAGCTCTTAGAGCACTGGCTTCCCAATACATGTAAGGCAGACTTAGAAATGTGTTTCTTCTCACGCAGCCCACTGCAGGGAAGTGTTTTCTCCTTTTTCTATTCTTAAACCACCAGGCTGTTATCAGCTCATATGTCTAACATGAAGCCTTAGCATTTCAGACTTGACATTTCAGATTTCACATTTTCTTCAGGAACATGTATTTTGTAATCTGAATTCTTATTTTCATTTTATAACAGGAATATATTGTTGTTTTAATGTAAAAATACAACAAAAGTAAGAAAAGTAAAACTCCATATCATTCCTTCCTCCAAAATTAAATAGTTATGTCAATGTCTATAGAATAGTCAATATGTATAGATACAGACATATATGCTTTTGAAATTGGTTCAGACTTACACATTTCATCTTATAGACTGATTTTTTCCAGAATATTTGGACATCTCTTTTTATTATAAATTTTCAATAAACGACCATCTACAAAATTGTTAATAGCTTTAAAAAATAATGCTTTTTTTTAAGTACTTTTTAAAATCTTAGGAAACCAGAGGCAACATTGCAAAGTAAATTTTTTTAATGTAAAATTTGTTAGTTAAGCTATTGTTCCATTGAGAATAAGGCTAAATAACAAAACGTACATAAAAGAAAAGCGCTATTGCTCTCACAGTACCTTTTGTTGCCATATATTCTAGCCTAGTGCAGCTTTCTAGGAAATGGTGGTAAGCCCTCATCTCTGCTTCTGTTATCCGCACTGAGGTATAAGGTAAGTGTCTCGGGTCCTGCTGCCCACACTTCTTACACCAGGAAGCCATTGGATTCCAGGGGATGGTGCCAGAAGCACTCTCCCTCCATTCCTCTCAGCACTGCACTCACATAGATGTGTTCAATCCTTTCTCCTGGCTAATCTCTCTCAAGTTCACTCAAGGTCATTTCATTGCTGAGAGTTGATCCTTTGGATTGGTGAGTGCTCACAGGATTACAGGCCCAAGAGATTACCAGATTTCCTCATTCGGAAATAAAAGGAAAACTGGGGGATGAGGATGTCGGGATAGAGAGGAAAATCCTAAAGTCCATGAGAATCAGAATTTTTTTTTAGAGGGATCACATCATGAGACATACAGCAGGATACTGGATATATAAAATAAAATAATAGACAGGGATACATTTTTTTATAGAATGCTCTGAAGAAAATTTATTCCAGGCCACAATTCTCCCCTCTTCCAACCTCTTCAGGCAGCCAAGGAATACAATCCAGAGAATTAATAATGCAGCCAACAGAAATCACTGTCTAGGCAACATTGATATGTTGTACTATCTGTGCAACACGGTTTAGCACAACAATGGTAAAGGTTCAAATCCTAAAATGGGATGCAGAGTATCTCCTGAACTACTTCTAGATCAGGTGCGAATACATTATCATGACTGTAGTAAAGGAAGTTCTTTGATCTGACCACAACTTTTCCCCAACTTACTACCTCTTGGGGAAAAGTGAGTTCACCTTTCAGAACTGTGCTGTGCAGAATGTGGTATATTCAGAGGGAGGCCACTTTTTCATAATGCATTTTATTTTGGTCCTTCAAGCTTAATGGTTTTGCTTATTAATGTTGTACTCTAATATTTAATGAAAGAGCACAATGTGAAATGTCAGATAAGTAATAAATAATTTTGCATACAAACTTCTAATTTTTATTCGTATGATTCAAGCTTAAAGTTCAGAGTAAGGCTTGTAGCTGGCCAAGAAGAAAGTGGAAGACCCTTTTTATTAAAAAATAAAAATTTAGGAAGAGGGTAAAATTTACATATGTTGAAATACTCAAATCTGAAGTGAAATTCATTGTAATGAATTTTGACAAATGGATACATCCATATAACTCATACCCCTTTCAAGATAGAAGGCATTTTGATCCATAGAAAAGAAAGGACTTCACATGTTCTTTTCTGGGCAAACCTAGCCCCTAAGCGACTGACCACTGTTGTATTCGTTTTTCAATAAAGACTAGTTTTGTCTGTTCAAAAAGTTCATATAATATAATCTTACAGTATATATTATTTTGTGTCTAGCTTCTGTCTCTCAGGATAATGTTTGAGATTCACCCATGTGGTATCAGTAGTTCGTTCATTTTTTTTATTGCCGAGTTGGATCCCATCATATGGATGGTACAGTTTGTCTATTCTCCTGCTCATAGACATTCAGGGATTTACTCCCCTCCCCTATTCAAGCTGTTATGAATAATGTTGCTGTGAACATTCATGTAAAGGTCTTTGTGTGGAGATATGTTTGCATTTCTCTTGGATAAACACCTAGGAATAGTATTGCTAAGGCAAAGGAGAGGTGTATATTTGACTTGTAAGAAACTGCCAAACCTTTTCTCAAATAGGTTATATCAGAAGGCTTGTGAAGATTATAGACTGCTCTGTTTAGTAAGCCTCAGAGTCAGTTCTTTGTTAGTGTTAAATGCATGTAAAGTACTTTAAGAAAAATTTCTGTGTTTTTTTTTTTGATAGTACTTTTTAAAGTTTGTCTTTAAATTGATATACAGAATAATTCACTCTTTTTTGGTGTACAATTTTAAATGCATGAAGTCATTTAACCATCACTACAATCAGTATACTAAATAGTTCCATCATCCCTTTGTAGTCAAATCACTCCTTCCCACCATTAATCCCTGGTAACCACTCCATCCCTATAATTTTTTTTTAATATATTTTATTGATTTTTTACAGAGAGGAAGAGAGAGGGATAGAGAGTTAGAAACATTGATGAGAGAGAAACATGGATCAGCTGCCTCCTGAACGCCCCCTACTGGGGATGTGCCCGCAACCAAGATACATGCCCTTGACCGGAATTGAACCTGGGACCCTTGAGTCCACAGGCTGACGCTCTATCCACTGAGCCAAACCGGTTTTGGCACATCCCTATAATTTTGCCTTTCCTGAATGTCAGATAAAGGGAATCATTTAGTATGCACCTTTTAAGTCTGGCATCTTTCCCCTTAGCATCATGCATTTCAGATTTATTTATGTTGTCATGTGCATCAATAATTTTATTGTTAAGTACTAGAGGCCCGGTGCATGAAATTCATGCACGAAATTCGTGCACAGGGGCGGGGCATGTCTCTCAGCCCAGCCTGCACCCTCTCCAATCTGGGACCCCTCGAGGGATTTCCGACTGCCCGTTTAGGACCCATCCCAGTAGGATCGGGCCTAAACGGGCAGTCGGACATCCCTATCACAATCCAGGACTGCTGGCTCCCAATGGCTTGCCTGCCTGCCTTCCTGATTGCCCCTAACCGCTTTTGCCTGTCAGCCTGATCACCCCCTAACCACTCCCCTGCCAGCCTGATTGCCCATAACTGCCCTCCCCTGCAGGCCTGGTCACCCCTAACTGCCCTCCCCTGCAGGCCTGGTCCCCCCCAACTGCTCTCCCCTGCAGGCCAGGGTCCCCCCCAACTGCCCTTCCCTGCAGGCCCGGTCGCCCCCAACTTCCCTCCTCTGCCAGCCTGGTCATCCCTAACTGCCCTCCCCTGCAGGCTTGATCGCCCCCAACTGCCCTCCCTTGCAGGCCTGGTCCCCCCCAACTGCCCTCCCCTGCTGGCCATCTTGTGGTGGCCATCTTGTGTCCACATGGAGGCAGCCATCTTTGACCACATGGGGGCAGCCATCTTGTGTGTTGGAGTGATGGTCAATTTGCATATTACTCTTTTATTAGATAGGATAGAGGCCTGGTGCACGGGTGGGGGCCGGCTGGTTTGCCCTGAAGGGTGTCTTGGATCAGGGTGGGGGTTCCCTTGGGGCATGGGGTGGCCTGGGCAAGGGGCCTGTGGTGGTATGCAGGCCGGCCACGCCCCCCGGCGACCCAAGCAGAGGCCCTGGTATCTGGGATTTATTTATCTTCTATAATTGAAACTTTGTAGCGGAGGACAAGGCAGGCCAGGGCTGCAGGAGCTTGGCTTCCTCCATCGCTGGGGGCAACTCAAGCCTCCTGCTCTCTCCAGCTCCGTGGCTGTTGCCATTTTTGTTGGGATTTATTTATCTTCTATAATTGAAACTTTGTAGCCTTGAGTGGAGGCCTGGGCCTGCCAGGGTGTGCAGAAAGCTTGGCTTCCTCCATTGCCGAGGAAACCCAAGCCTCCTGCTCTCCGTGGCTGCAGCCATCTTGGTTGGGTTAATTTGCATACTCACTCCTGATTGGCTGGTGGGTGTGGCTTGTGGGTATAGCAAAGTGATTGTTAATTTGCATATTACTCTTCTATTAGATAGGATTCCATTGTACAAATGGTCCACAGGTTATCTATTCCTCAAGTGAGGGACATTTGGGTTCTTTCCAGTTTTCAGTGATAAAGAATAAAGCTTCTATAAATATTCACATACAGATTTTTATGTGACTGTAAATTTTCATCTCTCTTAGGGTGGGATTACTGGGTTGTATAGTAAGTGTTTAACTTTGTAAGCAACTGCCCAATGTTTTCCAAAGTGGCTGTACCATTTTACATTCCCACCAAGAGTTGTGTGAGATCCAGTCCCTCCCTCTTCACCATGACTTTTTATTGTTTTTTTTCTTTAACCACTCTGATAGGTGTGCAATTTCTCTGATGACTGCTGATGTTGAGCATATTTTCATGTGCTTATTTTCCATCTGTATATCTTCTTTGGTAAAGTAGTCATTCAAAATTATGCCCATTGTAAAATTATGCTGTTCATTTTTATTTATTGTTAAGAGTTCTTTTTATATTCTGGAAACAAGTCCTTTGTCATTAGGTGATTTCCCCAATTTTTTCCCAGTCGGCGGGTTGTGTTTTCATTCTCTTAACAGTGTCTTCTGTGGAGCAAAAATTTTATTAAAGTCTAATTAACAAATTTTTCTCTTTTTTATGTTTTTTAATTGATTTTAGAAAGAGAGGAAGGGAGAGAGTGAAACATTGATGTGAGAGAGAAATATCAATTAGTTGCCTCCTGTTTTCTTATGTATACCCCCAACCAGGGATCGAACCCACAACCTGGGTATGTGCCCTGACCAAGAATCAAACTAGTGATCTTTTGGTGGACGGGACAACACTCAACCAACTGAGCCACACTGGCCAGGGCAACAAATTTTTCTTTTATGAATATTACTTTTGGTGTCAACCTAAGAACTCATTGTCCAACCAAGGTCACACCGACTTTCTCCTATTTTTCTAAAATATTTCTAATTCTGTTTTACATTTAGGTCCGTGATCCACTTTGAGTTAATAATTGTATATGGGGTGAGGCACAGGTCAAGGTACATTTTTTTTGTATACAGATGTCTAAATTTTCAAGCACCTTTTGTTGAAATTGCATTTACACTTTTTTCCATTGAACTGCCTTCACACCTTTGTCAAAAATCAATTAATCATATTGTGTGGGACTATTTTTGGATTCTCTATTCCTTTCCATTGATCTATGCTTCTGTCCTTTCCCTAAGACCACAATGTCTTGATTATTTTGCTTCATAGTAAGTCTTCAAATTAGGTACTGTGAGTCCTCCAACTTTGTTCTTTTTTTTTAAGCTATTATAGTTCTTTTCACCTATTATAGTATCTTTTAGCTAATTCTAAATCTTAGAACCAGCTGGTTAATTGCTACAAAAAAACCTGATAAACTTTTGACTGTAGTTATATTTAATTTATAGACCAATTTGGGGAGAGTTGATATCTAATATTGATTCTTCCAAACTTTAAACACAGACCATGTATTATTTTTACAAGGATAGTTTCTAAAATTCTTATGAAGCACCATATAATGCTCATTCTGCTCTCATTTCTTCTACCATGTTTTAAAAAAGATTATACCACAAAGCCACTGAAAATTATGAACATGTTCTTTCTCTTTAAAATCTGGGTTAGTTTTCCCAAAGGACTAAGGGGAAAAATGCTCACGCCACACCTGAAGGGCAAACCAGATTTGAGTAGTGGAATTTTCCTTCTCGTTTCTATACCATATGTCAAGGTCTAAAATCCCATTTCAAGGCCTGAGGGATTTTTCCTCCTTTGCAAGCAAAAAGTTCTGTTGGTTGCTGGAGAGAGAAATATTGCAATGGAAACAAAGTGGAGTGAAAAGTAGAGGGATGTGGGTCCAGGAGACCCACCTTTCTAGTCTAAGGCCTGTGCCAGATCTTCCTCACATGTGGCGGGGGGTGGGGGGGGGGGGAGAGGAAAGAGAAGAGAGCCATTGGGGAAGGAAGCAGCCAGTAAAATGGTGAACAGAAGAGCCTGTGAAACTCCCAGAAGCTGGGTAGCCAGAGGACATTTTAAAATAGTGATGCCTCCAGCTTCATTTCAAAGTATGTTTGTTAGACCATAAACATCTCCACTCCCATCTTCAGAAAATTCCCCTCCCAGCCAGTATGGCTCAGTGTTTGAGTGTCGACCCATGCACCAGAGGTCACTGGTTCGATTCCCGGTTGGGGCTCATGCTTGGATTGAGGGCTCAATCCCCAGTAAGGAACATGCAGGAGGCAGCCGATCATTGTCTCTCTCTCATCAACGTTCCTACCTCTCTCTCCCTTTCTCCTTCTCTGAAATCAATAAAAACACGAAAGAAAGAGAGAGAGAGAGAGAGAGAGAGAGAGAGAGAGAGAGAGAGAGAGAGAGAGAGAGAGAAGAAAGAAAGAAAGAAAGAAAGAAAGAAAGAAAGAAAGAAAGAAAGAAAGAAAGAAAGAAAGAAAGAAAGAAAGAAAGACTCCCCTGTACCCCACCACCTCCCAATCTTCTATACACATAAGTTTTGAGATACTGGGGAAAAGAGTTAAATTTCACAATTGGGTCACCCCAATGCAAAAGCAAGGCAGTACATGCAGAAGTCAGAAAAGCAGAGACCCAATGAAATGAGGGAGGGACTGGGAACTGATGGACAGATGGCTGACTCTGCCTAAAGTTTTCTTATGTTTGCTTAACAACAACCTCCCCCGCTAGACTGTCAGTTCTAGGAGGACATCCATTCATTATTCCAAGCCCCCAGGATACCTGAAGAGCAGCAGAGGGCACTAGGGCTGCAGCAGTGGAGGAAGAGGCCTGGATCTGGCCCTCACAGGGCCTATAGCCACAGGCAGGGGTCATGGCCACTCCTTCACACCCTGTCCCCAGGTTAAGACACGGGTACCTGGCCATGTCAAGACTATGGAGGCCCTCAGTAAATGTGGTTAGTCTTAAATTGGTTATGTAAATAAGGAAAAACAGGCAGGAAGACCTCTATCTCCTCAGTAATTGAATTAATTATAGCTTTCTTGGGTACAAAAAGAGTTAAAATGAATTCAAACTGATCGGATAATGGGTAAAAACAAATAAACAGAAAACAGACTCACAAACCAAACCTGGGCTGGACAAGATTTGGGATCAGATAACTGGACAGAGAAATCCAGAAGTAACTCTTCTAAGCTGGACAAGACCAACATGACCAAACATGTATATTTTGTACCTGATTCTCCTTCATGGTAAAGTCCTCTACATTAGAGGTACTCTTCTATACTAAGTGCATGGTGGTGCTGTTACCTTGCCATTGTAACTTTATCGGACTTTTTTTTTCTAAGGAAGTACAAGTAGACAGGACTCCTAAAACATTCTTCCTTAACAAAGTATTGTTCCTAATTGTTATATATTTATTATGTCTACAACTTTAAAGACAAGGAAGTAAATCCTCAAGTTTTAAATGATAGTTTTTCTTTACAAGAGAACCAAGACTCAGAGGCAAAGTGATGTGCTAAAAGCTACACAGCTGTTTGCTGGCAAAGCCTGGGTACAGCCTTACTTCATTCTGGAAAGGCAGGAATTATCATTGATATTCTCCACAGCAGAGAAAATGATCACCTCTAGAATCAATATTATTTACACGGATTCTAAGGAATCCTGACTTAATAAATGACCATTATCTATATCATAGGTAGCTGTTATTATCATGACAACATTTGAGTTAATTTTTGTTTGGTACCCTTTACCAAAAGCTGGCATTTCACATCATAAGTACAGTGGCATCTACTCAGACCTTAGAGTACCACATTATATCTGAGTAAATCCAACACCCAACTCAGGTTACCAATATACTGAAATTCCATTTCTCTGCCAACATCCAAATATGGACAATTCAAAGGCATAAGTCACAGTCATCACCAATGCTCAGTGGAGCAATGAGATAGCTAGTTTCCAAGGTGGCAATTATGGTAGGCAGAAAAATGCCTTCCTCCTCCCCATCCACAAAATATCTGTGTCCTGAAACCCAGAAACTATGTAGGTCAGGTTACATGGCAACAGGAATGAAGGTTGCAGATGGAATTAAGTCTGCTAATCAGCTGACCTTAAAATAAGGAATACCCAATATAATCACAAGGGTCCTAAAGAGTGGAAGAGGAAAATAAAAGAGAAAGCCATAGACATGGCAACACAAGAAAGACCAGATGTTGCTGCCTTTGAAGATGGAGGAAAAGGGCCACAAGCTTAGGACTGCAGACAGCTTCCAAAAGCTGGAAAAAGCAAGAAAAAGAACCTCCAGAAAGGAATGCCACCATGCTGACACCTTGATTTTAGCCCACTGAGACCTGTATTAATTTCTGAGCTACAGAACTGCCAGAAAATGAATTTGTGCTGCTTTAAGCCATTAAGTTTGTGTATTTGTTAAAGTGGCCATAGAAAATAAATATAGGAAAAAATAGAGATACCCGGATGTAGATGAAGGCCCCGGATGGAGGTCTGAGTCTCACCATGGAAATAGGGGTCCTCCCTTGAAGGTCTGGGCCATGAATTCAGGGGAAAGTGGATGTTATTGGACGCCTGAGAAGCCCATGGAATCTACAACTATGGCACCCACTGAACAGCTGCGAACCCGAGAACACCGGTCCCCAAGTGCCACAAGCACACGGATTCAGAAAAGCTCTACACTCCCTCACAAAAAGGTCAGATTTTGCCTGGGATAGGGTGAGGTCTGTGTTCCCGGCAGGAGAGAGAAAGGCACGCACAGTGGGAGCTGGAGACCTGGCGAAGTATGCACCTAGAAAAATCCGTGGCTGTTGGGGCTGGCGTGATCCGTGAATGTGGAAGGGGGGTCTGTAGAGCTGCTAACAGAAGGGAACTCTAAAAAGCAACCCATTTTGATCTGACGCAAAAGGACAGCCTAAAAAATTTAAGTGTGCCGGCTGCTTACACCCAAGGGGAAAAAAGACTGCACAGACTTGTGCGCAGCCCCGGAGTTCGCACACTTACTCTGACCCTTTTTTTTTTTTCTTTTTTTCCTCTTTGAATCCTTGCTTCTGATTGCTGGGCCCAACATATAGGATCACCCAATTGGGGACACTCTAAGAGACTGCAGGGGAAAGTTGTTTTTCTGGAACCTGGGGATCAGAGCGGAGAATAACCATCAGAGAACCAGCTCTGAGGCAACCCACTCCTCCAAACCGGTATTAGGTGCCACAGGGAAAACAAATCTAAACACTAGCTAGGAAGGACCTATAGACCCGGCGGTCAATCCAGAAACACTGCCACCCAGGGGTTGAATCACAAATTGACTCTTGTGTAAATGTACACACAAATAAACTGCCTGCTTAAAAATCAGGACTGGCTTACAACACTGAGGAGCAGTGGAACGCAGGGAACTTCAATACTGTCCTGACTAGGAAACAGGCATGCCAAACAGAACAGTAGAGGAAGTGAATGACCTTCACTACTGCACATTTTATTTTTATTTTTTTCATCTTTAACTTAAGAAACTAATTTTTTCTTTTTTCCTCACTTCATTTTACCTTTTTAATTATTACATTTTTATTTTCAATCAGTATTATTACTGCTACTATTTTACCTTTTTTTAAAAAAAAAGTGTCATTTCATTTTCTCTTTATTTTACTTTGGGATTAGTGTTCTACATTCTATTTTCATCTTTCCTTTAGCATCATTTTACTCTATATCAACTTTACCTTTATGTCAACACTCTCTTCCTCACTTTTCCTCTTTTGTTGTCCTGTTTCTCTTACCCTATTCCTGCTTTAGGTTTTCCCTATTCCTACTTTTTACCCCCTGTTAAAATTTCACCCTACTTATATGTCTAATTTCCAATCCCCTGCTCCAAGTCCATACACACCTCTCTCTTCTCTTTCATCACTATCCAAAATTTTTTATTATTTTTTTCTCTCTGTCCTTTTGTTGTTGTTTGCTTGATCATTCATTATATCGATTTTTTGTGCTTGTTTGTGAGATTGTTTCACTTTTTCTTTTTGTTTTTGTTTTGTTTGTTTTTTGCTTCTGTTTTCCCTCACCTCACTTGATATTAGATGTTGTTTGAAGTTTGCATTCATCTCCAGGTACTTGTTGCTGGCATGTGTTGGGATTAGTGTCTGTTCTATTGGAGTTTTCTCCCCATATATATAATTTTTTCCCCTCTTCTTTCTTATTCTCTCTCTTTTCTCTCTTATTTTTTTTTCCTTTTCCCAATTTCATTTTTGCACTCTTTTTTTTTCTCTCTTCTCCTTTCCCTCCTATCCTCTCATTTGCCTTTCTCTGGTGGTCACCTTTATTTGGGGTTATTAATATCGTGAATACATTTGTGTTCAGTGCCTTGTGTGTTGTACCTTGTTGTGCTGTATTTTGTGCCTTTAAATCAACACAGGAGAGAGAGAACTACATAACCAGACACCCGGAGAAGAGAGACCATGGGGAGACAAAGAAACAGCCCGCATATGAAAGAAAAGCAGGCATCACCAGAAAAGGAAGTAAACGAAATGGAGGCAAGCAACCTGCCAGAGAAAGAATTCAGAGAAATGATCATAAGGTGGATGAAAAGAATGGAAGATAAATTCAACAATATGAGTAAGAACCAAGAGGAAATGAAGAAGAACCAAGAAGAAATGAAAAATGACATTGCTGCTGTAAAGAACTCAATAGAAAGCATCAAGAGTAGACTAGAAGAAGCAGAAGACCACATCAGTGAGCTAGAAGACAAGGTAGGAAAAAAATACCCAAATAGAGCAGCTTCTAGAAAAAAAAAATTAAAAAGCAGGAGGAAAGCCCAAGGGAACTTTGAGACAACACAAAACAAAACAACATCCGCATAATAGCGGTGCCAGAAGGAGAGGAAACAGAGCAAGGAATAGAAAATGTGTTTGAAGAAATAATGACAGAAAACTTCCCTAATATAGGAAAGAAAAAACCCACACAAATCCAAGAAGCCCACAGAGTCCCAAGCAAAATGAACCCCAAAAGACCGATGCCAAGGCACATTATAATTAAATTGGCAAACACCAACGACAAAGTAAGAATCTTAAAAGTGGCCAGAGAGAGACAGAAAGTTACCTACAAAGGATCTCCCATCAGACTAGTGACTGACTTCTCAACAGAAACACATCAGGCCAGAAGGGAATGGAATGAAATATACAAAGTCATGCAAAGGAAGGGTCTGAATCCAAGAATACTGTACTCAGTAAGGCTATCAATCAAAATTGAGGGTGAAATCAGGAGCTTCACAGATAAAAAGGACTAAGGGAGTTTATTACCACCAAACCAGCAATGCAAGAAATGCTAAAGGGTCTGCTATAAAAAAAAAGAAATAGGATGCGAAGATAAAGAAAAAAATGGTGACAAACAAGTACCTATCAATAATAACTTTAAATGTAAATGGATTAAATGCCCCAATCAAAAGACATAGAGTAATGGATTGGATAAGAAAACATGACCCATATATCTTCTATCTACAAGAAACCCACCTCAGAAAAAAAGACGCACACAGACTGAGGGTGAAGGGATGGAAAAAGGTTTTTCAGGCAAATGGAAATGAAAAAAAAGCGGGGGTAGCAATACTTATATCTGACAAATTAGATCTCAAAGTGAAGGATATAAAAAGAGATAGGGAAGGCCACTTCATAATACTAAAGGGAACAATCCAGCAAGAAGAAATAACTGTGGTAAACATATATGCACCCAAATACATAAAAAAATACAGGAGCAGCCAAATACATAAAAAAAAAAAATACAGGAGCACCCAAATACATAAAAAAAAACTCCTGGAGGATGTCAAGGGAGAGATTGACAGCAATACAATCATAGTAGGAGACTTTAATACCCCACTATCACCATTGGACAAATCCTCTAAACAAAAAATCAGCAAAGAAACATCAATCCTAAATGACTCACTAGACCAGATGGAATTAATTGACATCTTCAGAACATTTCACCCCAAAGCCACAGAATATACATTCTTCTCAAGTGCACATGAGTTATTTTCAAAGATAGACCATATATTGGGTCACAGGTAAAGTCTCTTCAAATTCAAGAAGATAGAAATCATATCAAGCATCTTCTCAGATCACAAAGGCATAAAACTGGAAATCAACTACAATAAAAACAATCCAAAAAAATCAAACACATGGAGACTAAACAGCATGCTATTAAACAATGACTGGGTTACCAGAGAGATCAAAGAAGAAATAAGAAACATCATGGCAACAAACGACAATGAAAACACAACAATCCAAAATCTATGGGACACAGCGAAAGCAGTCTTGAGAGGGAAGTTCATAGCTCTACAAGCCTACTTCAAAAAACAAGAAACAATGGTAATAAATTACCTAACCCTACAACTCAAAGAGTTAGAAAGAGAGCAACAAGAAAAGCACAGTGTAAGCAGAAGGAAGGAAATAATAAAGATCAGAGCACAGATAAACAATATAGAGACAAAAAAAAAAAAAATACAAAAGATCAACAAAACCAAGAGCTGGTTCTTTGAAAGGATAAACAAGATTGATGAGCCTCTAGCCAGGCTCACCAAGAAGCAAAGAGAGAGGACCCAAATAAACAAAATCAGAAATGAAAGAGGAGAAATAACAACAGACCCCACCAAAAATACAAAGGATTGTTAAAAAATACTATGAACAACTCTATTCCAACAAAATGGACAACCTGGAGAAAATGGACATATTCCTAGAAAAATACAACCTTCCAAAACTCAATCAGGAAGAATCTAAACATCTAAATAGGCCAATAACTATGGAAGAAATTGAAGCAGTCATCAAAAAGCTTCCAGCAAACAAAAGCCCAGGGCCAGACGGCTTCACAGGGGAGTTTTACCAAACATTCAAAGAAGAACTAAAACCCATCCTCCTCAGACTATTCCAAAAAAATTCAAGAGGAAGGAACACTTCCAAGCTCCTTCTATGAAGCCAGCATCACCCTAATACCAAAACCAAATAAAGACAACACAATGAAAGAGAATTACAGGCCAATATCCCTCATGAACATAGATGCCAAAATCCTCAACAAAATTCTAGCAAATCGGATCCAGCAGTACATCAGAAAGATCATACACTATGACCAAGTAGGATTTATCCCAGGGATGCAAGGATGGTACAATATCCACAAATCAATAAACGTGATACATCACATAAACAAATTGAGAGATAAAAATCACATAGTCATATCAATTGATGCAGAAAAAGCATTTGACAAAATCCAACACCCTTTCTTGATAAAGACTCTCAACAAGGTGGGAATAGAAGGATCATACCTCAACATAATAAAAGCCATATATGAAAAACCCACAGCCAACATCATACTCAATGGGCAAAAACTAAAACCATTTCCCCTAAGAACAGGAACAAGACAGGGTGCCCACTCTCACCACTCCTGTTTGACATAGTACTGGGAGTATTAGCCATTGCAATTAGACAAGAAGAAGAAATAAAAGGCATCCAAATTGGAAAAGAAGAAGTAAAGCTGTCCTTATATGCAGATGACATGATATTGTACAAAAAAACCTGAAAGACTCCATCAAAAAACTATTAGATGTAATAAATGAATTCAGCAATGTAGCAGGATACAAAATTAACGCCAAATCTATGGCATTTCTATACACCAATAGTGAACTTACAGAAAGAGAGACTAAAAAAGCAATCCCATTTACCATGGCACCAAAAAAATTAAGATACCTAGGAATAAACTTAACTAAGGAGGTAAAAGACCTATATGCGGAAAACTACAGGACACTGAAAAAAGAGATAGAGGAAGACGTAAACAGATGGAAGAACATACCATGTTCATGGATTGGGAGAATCAACATTATTAAAATGTCCATACTACCCAAAGCAATCTATAGATTCAATGCACTCCCCATTAAAATACCAACAGCATATTTCACAGACCTAGAAAGAACTCTCCAAAAATTCATCTGGAATAAAAAAAGACCCCGAATAGCCACAGCAATCCTGAGAAAGAAGAACCAAGTAGGTGGTATCTCAGTACCAGATTTCAAGCTGTATTACAAGGCCACTGTTTTCAAAACAGCCTGGTACTGGCCAAGAACAGACATATAGACCAATGGAAAAGAATAGAGAACCCAGATATCGACTCAAACCACTATGCTCAATTAATATTTGACAAAGGAGGCATGAACATACAATGGAGTCCAGACAGTCTCTTCAATAAATGGTGTTGGGAAAATTGGACAGATACATGCAAAAAAAATGAAACTAGATCACCAACTTACACCATACACAAAAATAAACTAAAAATGGATACAGGACTTAAACATAAGACGGGAAACCATAAAAATACTAGAGGAATCCACAGGCAGAGAAATCTCAGACATATGTCGAAGCAATTTCTTCACTGATACCGCTCCTAGGGCAATGGAAGCTAAAGAGAAAATTAACAAATGGGACTACATCAAAATAAAAAGCTTTTGCACAGCAAAAGAAACCATCAACAAAACAATAAGAAAGCCCACTGTATGGGAGGACATATTTGCAAATGTTATTACTGATAAAGGTTTAATCTCCAACATCTACAGGGAACTTATACAACTTAATAAAAGGAAGATAAATGATCCAATAAAAAAAAATGGGCAACGGACCTAAATATAATCTTTTCAAAAGAAGACAGAGGAAGGCCAAGAGACATATGAAAACATGCTCAAAGTCACTAATTATCCAAGAGATGCAAATTAAAACGACAATGCAGAACCATCTCACACCTGTCAGAATGGCAATCGTCAACAAATCAACAAACAACAAGTGCTGGCGAGAATGCCGAGAAAAAGGAACCCTCGTGCACTGCTGGTGGGAATGCAGACTGGTGCAGCCACTGTGGAGAACAGTATGGAGTTTCCTCAAAAAACTAAAAATGGAACTCTCATTTGACCCAGTAATACCACTTCTAGGAATATATCCCAAGAAACTAGAAACACCAGTCAGAAAGGATATATGCACCCCTATGTTCATAGCAGCACAATTTACCATAGCTAAGATTTGGAAACGGCCTAAATGCCCATCAGCAGATGAGTGGATTAGAAAACTATGGTACATCCACACAATGGAATACTACACTGCTATAAAAAAGAAGGAATTCTTACCATTTGCAGCAGCATGGATGGACCTGGATTATGTTAAGTGAAATAAGCCAGGCAATGAAAGAAAAATACCACATGATCTCACTCATTTATGAAAAATAAAGAACATTATAACCTGATGAACAAAAAGATAGATACAGAGGCAGTAAGGCACCGAACAGACTGTCAAATTACAGTGGGAAGGCTGGGGAGTGTTGGGGAGGTGGGGGAAAAGGATCAACCAAAGGACTTGTATGCATGCATATAAGCACAACCAATGCACACAAGACACTGGGGAGTGTGGGATGAAGGCATGGGACAGGGGTTAGGGGAGGCTGGGAGAAGGTCAATGGGGAAAAATGGAGATATATGTACTACTATATGTAATACTTTAAACAATAAAAAAATCAATTAAAAAAAAGAAAGAAAAAAATAAATATTTTAAAAAACCAACAATTCCACCCCTTCCTGGGTAGGCATGTTCATCCTCCCAGTAAGAACGGGAGGAATGGCCCCTTCCCTTATATCTGGGCTGAGCCTGGGACTGCTTTGACCAGTAGACTTTGGAGGAAGCAACTTAAGGGGACTTCAAGCCCATTATCAAGAAGTCCTTGATCTAGGAGGTTTTATTCAGTGGTTAGAGTGTTAGACCCTGGACTGCAGGGTCATGGGTTTGATTCCGGTCAAGAGCACATACCTCGCTCAGCTGCAGGCTCGATCCCCGGCCCAGTCGGGATGTGTGTGGGAGACAACCAATTGATGTGTCTCTCTCACATCAATGTTTCTCTCTCTGTGTCTCTCCTCCTCCCTTCCACTCTCTCTAAACAAATCAATGGAAAAAATATCCATGGGTGAGGATTAACAAAAGTAAACAAACAAACAATCGAACAAAAAAAAAGTTCTAACAGCTTCTGCTTTGTACCTATCAGAGACCTGAGCTTCTAGGTAAGAAGTACAGACTACCCTGCTGGAGAAAGGGCCACATGGGGAGACTCTGAAAGATGAGATACCACCATGTAGAGAGAGGCCACATGAGGGAATATCAAGGTGACAGCCATACAGCCCCAGTTGCCATCTGATTACAACCACTTGAGGGAATCATGAGATATAATTACACAGTTGTTTGGGAATGGTTTATTACCCAACAACAAATAAAACACCAAAACATTATCCAACAACAGCAACAAAAGCTCATGGCCTACTAGGTATGTTGTATCACAAGAATACATCCCATTTAAGTAAGCCTTCCTAAAGAAAAGTAATTTTCACTTACGAAATCAGTATATACTTTCACTCCGGAGTCTTTGTTGAACAATTTAGAGAATAGACCCATCTTAACAAATTAAGTTTTCTGATCTGTGAACATGGAATGCCTTTCTATTTATTTAGGACTTCTTTAATTTCACTTAACAATGATTTATAGTTCTTAAAGTACATGTGTTGCACCTCTGTTATCAAATTTATTCCTGAGTATTTTGTTCTTTTTGATGGTATTGTAAATTGAATTGTTTTTTAATTTCATTTCATATTGTTCATTGCTACTGTTTATAAGCAGTTTGTTTTTTAATATTGACCCTGTATCCTGAAACCTTGAACTCATTTACTAATTCTAGTATTTTTTTTTTTTTAGTGCATTACTTAGGATTTTCTGTACACAAAATGTCATCTGCAAATTCAGATAGTAGTTTTACTTCTTTCTTTCAAATATGGAGGCCTATTATTTCATTTTCTTGCCTAATTGTACTGGCTAGAATCTCTAATACAATGCTGAATGAAAGTAGTGAGGATAAACATCCTTGCCTTGTTCCTGACCTTTATGGGAAAGCTTCCAGTCATTTCGTATTAATTAGGATATAGCTGTGGGCTTTTTTTAAAATACCATTTATCAAACTGAGGAAAATCCCTTCTATTCCTAGTTTGTTGAGTGTGTTGTGTGTTTTTTTAATCACAAATAGGTATGAAATTTTGTCAAATTATTTTTCTGCCTCTATTGAGATGTTTACTAGTATGTGGTTTTTGTCCTATATTCTATTATGGTGTATTACATCAGTTGATTTTCAGATGTTAAACCAACCTTGCTTTCCTGAGATAAATCCCACTTGATCATGGTGTATAATCCTTTTTCATATGTTGCTAGATTTGGTGCTAGTATTTTGTTGAGGTTTTTTGTATCTATATGCGTAAGAGATATTGGCCTGTAGTTTTTCATTTGTTTTTTCTTGTAATGTCTTTGTCTGGTTTTGGTATTAGGATAATACTGGCTTTATAAAATGAGCTGAGGAATATTCCCTCCTCTTCTTTTTTGAAGAGTTTGTGAAGAGTTGGTATTAATTCTTCTTTAAATGTTTGGTATAATTCACCAGTGAGGGTTGCCGGAAACCGATCATTGTCCCACTAATAGATGTGGAAATGCTCTGAAAGGTTGGAGCTAAACACTCATTCTTTAGTTGAGACATTGGTAGTTGAAGCAGCCTCCACCTGTTACTCTTATGTAAATTCTTGCTGATTGGCTATTATTGGAATTTCCTGCCTAAAGGATATGAGTGTATCCCATAACCTCGATAAAAGGGATTGCAAGGCCAGAGCAAGGGGTAGTCCTCCCACTAGAGGTGGGCTTCCGCCTGGCCCCCCAATATTTCCAAATTAAATCTTTTCTAGTCTCTCTCTTCATTTGTGTGCGGCCTTCTCCAGAACCCGAACCCTGAACCTGAACCCTGAACCACGCGGGACGTTAAAGGGGTTCCCCACAGAGGGTATCTGATGTTGAATTTTTCTCTGTGTAAATGCTCTGTGAGCATTAAAGCAGGCTAAGCTAAGCTATGATGTTCAGTAGGTTAGGTGTATTAAATGCATTTTCAACTTACAATAGGCTTATCAGGATAGAACCCCATCATAAGTTGAGGAACATCTATACTAGAATTGTAACTATGTATTGTTTTTTAATGCAATGAAATATTATTTTATTATGGGTAAGAGAACTTTCATAGATTTTTAAATTAAGCATTTCTTAAATTTTATTTTGCACTTTGCAATTTAGTTGTCAAATCAATTTTTGTGTTCCAAAAATTTTAATAGACCCTGAAGAATCCAAAAGTCCTAGACACAATGTCTAGAGAGCCCAACAGAAAAAAATCACTCAGATGCAGTTAATTCACTTTTGGGATAGATGAAGTCATTACTCCAGCATGTCTAGTTGTCCCCACTGGACTCATTCCTATCTAAGCAGCAAATACTCTAATTAGATCCTGCCTACAGCACCAACAGCTGAGGATCCTAGTCATTTCAGTCATTATTCCATTGTAGAATAATGAGTCATGGGCTTAGTATCTCAGTTTGTTCTTATTCTGGTTGCATATTATCAATGCCAGTCTCATCCTAAAAGTAGTGACTTTGTCACCAAAAACAGCCACCAATCCAATCTCCAATTATATAAGGAATGTCTCAAAGGCTATTCCTTTCTGCCTCACAGTTTACTTGGGTATAGCCAAACACATGAAATTATTTTAGAACAATAATAGAGTAAGACCAAAATCATTACTTCTAATATGAGATGATAATCTGAGAGAGTGAACTGGACTTGAAATTTGAAACCTGAATGGGGAATTACTCACACCAGTCAGCTAGATGACTAAGGTTTTCCACTGACTGGAAGCCCCCTGTGAGCAATACGTAGTCTGTCTATCAAAATCCTAGAGCAATCTGAGATGTATTAGAAAATTCATGTGTACTTAGACAGCACCTCTGCATATAAATAGCAGTACAGCAAAAATTTGCAGAGAGGATTCAAGAATTGAAAAGGATGAGGTGGGGAAAATCAAACTCTTTTCTGATTCTGAAATTCTGTAATTGAACCAATGTGACTCTATAGTCCAGAATAAATGGGAGAAGATAATCTCACTTGTGTCCTGCATGGGTAAAGACACATCTGGACACTGTTCACATGTAAACTGCATATTTTATGAGGGTCCCTGACAAACTAACAAAATCCAAAGAAGGAGTGAACCACATCACATAAAAAACATCTGAAGGGCTTAATGTTTACTTGAAAAATGGAGCTTAAGAAGGAAAAGAATTATCCACAAATACTTCAGTCCTTAAAAGTCTAAAAGTTGCCTGACATTACTGAATACTCAAGGTCCAGTCCAAGGCACAACCAATCCTTCATACATTCAGCAAACATTTATTCTGCATCTTCATAGAGGGAGACCCTGTGTTAGGTAACTAGGCCACACAGGTAAGTAATGAGGAGTCTAGGAGCCGAGACAAGCACACAAATAATCAACTAACCATAATACAAGGAAGAGTATGAGAGGTGTCATGTGAATAGCACAAAACCTACTTAGGAAATCAGAAAGGGGGCTCATTGTATCCCACTGACAGGATGAAAGAAAGTACCTGAAGAACACTGATTTTCAGAACTTGTAAGGTTTGTACTATTTCTGTGAGGAGAAATATATTAAAGGGTCATTCCAAATGGAGGGAAAGCAGAAGAAAATGTTTGGAGGTGGGAACACAAATAGTAGAAAATACAGTGGAACAAAGCTGAAGGACTCAGCCCAAGTTGACCAACCATAGATAGAGAGATAGCAAGTATTAGGAGAGAAGACTAAAAGGTGCCAAACAATAAAGAGTTTGTACTCCAAGCTACGGAGAATGACTTTGTAAGAGTATCATGAACATTTTTGTAATACACAAGTGCCGTGTTGTTGTTTTCATACCAGTAATTCCTGGTATAGGTTAGAGGCAAACACAGGAGGGGCAAGAGGCTTGCACAATGGTTTGTCAGCAGGAAATGAGGTTCTGAAGCAGGTCAGAGGCAGGTAGCAGTGAAATGGACATGAGGAAAGAGACTCATTAGATATTTCAGAAACTGAATCAACAGGACCCAGACCTGAATCTTCAAATCTCAGGGATCATGGAAAGAGCAGAAATCCCAACTGGAGGAGGAACTGGCTGAGAGACAGAGGTGGACAATGAAAACGGAAGCACATTTTTTTAAATATATAACTGAGATATAACATTTCAGTGGTTTGTTTTTCAAAAGTCTAAAAATGTGATAGACTTAGGAGATAAAACTTGAATGCCTGTTTCTCCTGGGACCTATTTTATTCCTTAAACCTTTTGAAGAGTTATTACCAGGTTTTATCAGAATAATACAGTACTTTGGGGTAAAAAGGCAGCCTAGTAATCCAGCACTTGAAGCCAAGATGGAGATCTCCAAGCCACCAGGCACTTGCCCTCGGTGCTGTGGTAGATGGAGAGGACGGTAACCCCGACACGGCAGAACACCATAGTCACATGGTGCTTTCATACTGTTATGCAGTCGAGTAGGATAGGACCAGGAGAATGTTCTTCCCCACAACCTTACTCTAAGCACTTCCCAACCCTTCCCCTCAAAGGGATCACACACCTCAAATGCAGAGCCCATCTATCCTAGCAGAAGTTCTACTGGCTACTTATTGCAACTCCCCATGAAGACAGGGGCTCTTGCTGGATTAGAGACCCCCTCAATGAGAGCACCAGACAGAGCATCAGAAGAGCTGCCTTTTGGTCCCAAGCCTATCATGTGTTACCCCTGAAACCATAAAATATGAACCCCTAAAATCCCAATCCCTTCATTTGTAAGTTGGGGATAATGGACACTCCACCTATTTCACAGGTCTGTGAGATTACACAGGAGACCAAATGCTGCAAAGGGCACAAATGCCAGGGGTCAGGAGTCGTTCTTTGTGGGCAGAAACTACACAAATTCATGTTTGTATCCTATACGGAGCTGACTATGGGAGGAGGGAGGTAGCAAAATGAGCAAAATATACCATAGCCTGGACCCCACAGGCAGCCTAGTGTTAGCCAAGGAATACTGCCTACCAGATTTTCGAGATCTATCATCCAGGTCTCCCTCCAGGCCCAGTGACCTGCCCAAGACCGTTAGTGGCACAGGGCTCAGAGAAATGATCAATAATACATTCACAATGTAGATGGTATTTTTACCCACATTATCTTACAAATAGCCTTGGAGTGAGTAAGGAAGAATTATTAAACCTCCCATTTTTCAGCCTGACATTCAATTGCTTATCCAGGGAAGGACTCAAATCCAACAGGTCATACCCCCAAACCACTGATCTTTCTCTACACCACAATTTCATGCATGGGCTAGTATTTGGCACAGTCATTTCAGCACTCAATATCTTGCAAATGACAAATTCTCTTTTATTAGAAGGTATTTTTCTCCTTATTTCATCCTGCCTTCAGCACTATTTCACATTCAGCCCTCCTTGTCAGGACTCTACTGACCTTTTCTCTTAAAGAAAAAAACAAAACAGTTCAGTGGCCACATTTGGCACCAGACACATCTTTGAAAACAGAATCATCAAAACTGGGCCTTTCCATATAAATCATCTTCACAGAGTATATCCCCACATGTGTGTCATTCAAGATGTACATCATTCTTGTACTTAAACACACTGGTCTGGGCCCTCAAAGAGCAATGATGACTCAATCATTCAATTAAGATTTCACATATAATCACCAAGAAGGCAGTTCTAACAAATGGGTGGAACACCGGTAAAAACTTCCAGCCGCTACAGTGAAAACTGATTGGCATTCACGGAAGGGTCTCAAAGTGAAGTGAGCACCAGAGAAAATGACCCGATATATTCTAGGCACACCCATCCAAAGGCTCTCACCCTGGATGTGTCCAGGGAAAGGGTGGGGGAAGAACCCACATTTCACTACAAGCCTCCAGTGGTTTGGCAGTAGTTTCTGCTGGAAACACCTGCATTCCTCCCTCCTGTTCCCATTACCTGGTAAACTACGACACAAATCCCCACCCCCGCCCCTGGTCAGAAGCAGGTAATGGATACTCAACAGCTCAGTAGACCTCGCGGTTTAAGACCCAACAGACTTGACAACCCCCAGGGATGCCTGTTACCGTCCGCCCCACGCAGCAGCGAGGCCCAGGCGCAGGGCACGGGCCCCACGGCCTTCCAAGGGAGGGCGCCGCCCCTGGGCTGCGGGTGAGGGAAGGGGGAGAAGAGACCCCAGCCTACTCCGCCCCCACCCTTCATTAATAAAATGCAAGAAAGAAAAAAAAACTTCACTTACCGATGTGAGTGGTCACTGTGGCCAGTCGCCGTGTGAGCTCTTGGGGAGCCATTTCTTCTTTTAACCCAAATAACATTTCGCCGAGGGGTGGGGGAGAGGCAGCGGGGGCGGTCAGTATATAAACAAAACAAAGCAACACAAACTGTTTCTACTGCTGCTCTGGATGGTTTTCAAAGGGCATCTCCTTCGGAGGATGCTCTGCCCTCACCCTCTTCCTCGCTCTCTTCAGGCACAACCAGCGTCACCGCCAGCCAGGGCAACTCTCCAGGGCGGGGCCAGGCGATGCCAGCCATGCCCTCCAGGGGATTATTTTGAAGGTTAAGTCGGGCAGCTTTCCCAACGTGACGTCTGGCCTTGAGAGAGGGAATGGCAGCTCCGGAGCTGAGAAAAGCAAGTCGCCCCAATCTCCCTGTAACTGCGCAACGGGCCTCCCGGGCCGAGGGAGCGAGGCGGGTTCTGGATTTGCGGTCCTGGGCCGTCGGGCCGCCGGCGCCCCCTCCTGAGGGTCGAGGTGGGGATGCTCGGTCCGCTCTCAGGGCAGCGCGGAGTCTGGGAGGGCGGAGGGCCGAGGTGGCCGCGGGACCCGCTGCTCCGCGCCGCCCACCCCACGCCCGGCCGCGCGCCCGGCTCTTCCCGCCTCGGCGCCCACCTTTTCCCTCGCGGGCGGCACGGTGGGCGCCGGGGGAGGCGCGCACGCGCCGGAGCGCAGCCCGTTCTCGCGTGGGGCTGCGACCCAGAGTGGGGGAGAGGAGACGACAACTTGGGCGCTTGCGCCAGCACCGGCTTCTGAGCGCCAGCTGTGCGCCATCCTGGCTCGCCCCTCCTTCCCTCCACTGTCTGCGGAGAAGCCGAGGTGAGAAGGGGCTGACTGGAGAGGCGGGCCAGCCCCCCCCCCAGGATTCGGGAAGGAGGGCTGGGGGTGGCCTGCAGCCGGCTCTTTTCTCCTGCTCGGGGCTGTTGCGGAGGGGTGGGAGCGGTTGGCGTTTGTTCTCCCCCGTCAGTTAGAGGTTTTCTCACGCAGTCATAGCGTCCACTGGACACCCCGTACTTGGAGCCCGGACAGGGCTGTGCACGCGGGTGGGTACCCGTCTCTACCGCGCGGGCCTTTCCCTTCGTGCGGCTGTGCCGTGCGCCGCCGCTTCATCTGCCGGCTGTCAGGCGCGCCAGCGCTCTGTCCGGCAAAGGCCTGGCACCGCACCCATGCGACCCTCCTCCCCCATCACTCCAGGAGCAGGTGTCGCTGGGGGGAGAGGGAACCTACGCAACCCAATCTGGTCAGATGGTGGTCCCTCAATACCCAACAACTGGGGACCCTGAATATCCGGTTGCCAGAGTACTGGGGCCACCCACGTGTTCTGAAAATGCCAGAAAACTCAGCTCTCCACTTCATACTAAATAATATACATCCTATATAATAAAAGGCTAATATGCAAATTGTCCCCTCTGGAGTTTGACCAACCCGGAGTTTGACTTCGTACTATGTGGTGCGGTGACCACCAGGGGGCGGGGCAGAATGAAGGAAGGCCCCAGCCAGCAGCCAGGGGAAAGAAGGCCCAGATCCACCCTGATGGCTGCCCAGGCCTAGGGGCCCTACTTGTGCACAAATTTCATGCACTGGGACTCTAGTATCCTATATAATAAATAGGTAATATGCAAATTGACCATCACGCCCTCACACAAGATGGCCACCCCCATGTGGTCACAGATGGCCACCACAAATTGGCCAGCAGGGGAGGGCAGTTGGGGGCAACAGGGCCGGCAGGGGAGGACAGTTGGGGGCATTTGGGCCTGCAGGGGAGGGAGGGCAGTTAGGGGCAATCAGGCCGGCAGGGGAGGGCAGTTAGGGGCGACCAGGCCGGCAGGGGAGGACAGTTGGGGGCAACCGAGCCAGCGGGGGGGGCGGGGGGGGAGCAGTTGGGGGCCACTGGGCTGGCAGGGGAGCAGTTAGGCGTCAATCAGGCTGGCAGGGGAGTGGTTAGGGGTGATCAGGCTGGCAGGCAGAAGCAGTTAGGGGCAATCAGGAAGGAAGGCAGGCAGGCGAGCGGTTGGGAGCCAGCAGTCCCAGATTGTGAGAGGGATGTCCGACTGCCACTTTAGGGATTGGGCCTAAACCAGCAGTCGGACATCCCCCAAGGGGTCCCAGATTGGAGAGGATGCAGGCTGGGCTGAGGGACACCCCCCGCCAGCGCATGAATTTTGTGCACCGGGCCTCTAGTTAAATAAGTAAATCCCAACTCCAAACACCATGGATCCAGTTTCTTTCTAGTAGTTGCCACTCATCCCAGGGGTTTGGGGACATTTTTAAATGCTTTCTGCAACAACTGTGGGCTGTGGTTAAGAAATGATGTTAGTCCACCTGTAACATGAGATGTGTGCAGAGGTTCTGCCCTTCTCCCTTCTAGGAGGTTTGCACTCTGCCTGCACAAGTAAAACAACCATTTTTAAATAGCAGCCTCTTGCAAGAAATTCAGAAAGGGGTTAAAGACCCAAAGGTGTAAAACAGCTCTGGATTGCGTTTCCATGGTTGTTTCTGACCCTATTCAAGGGTCACAAGTATTTTTGAGGAAACAAAGGAGGTGTTTCCTATTGATAGTAATCAGAACCCTGGTACCCAGTCAAAGCCAATTGTGAGTTTAGATCACTAGAAACCAGCACATTGCCTAGGAGACTGATGATGTGGAACATTCTGGACTTTGCAGATCCTCAGCTTCCTGGATTAGGTCATGCCTTTAGGGTGAGAATCATGAAAAGAAGGGAGAGGGGGAATGGAGAGAGGAAAGAGAGGCAGGAGAAGCTTATGAATGGGAATGAAAGCAAAAAAAGACAGCAAGAGAATAAATCACACGCAGAGTGCTGCTGTCCTTTCCCACACCTGTACCTTCACACTCTTCAAAGGTTCCCATGGAAATGAATTGGCTGAATTTATGGCAAGCTGTAGTAGGCAGTGCCTATCCTCAGAAACCAATTCTGGCCTGGCTAGCATGGCTCAGTGGTTGAGCATGGACCTATGAACCAGGAGGTCACAGTTCAACTCCCGGACAGGGCACATGCCCAGGTTGCAGTCTCAATCCCCAGTGTGGGGCGTACAGGAAACAGTTGACCAATGATTTTCTCATCACTGATGTTTCTATCTCTCCCTTTCCCTTCCTCTCTGAAATCAATAAAAACCTATTTTAAAAAAGAAAGAAACCAGTTCTGTCCCACATCTCTAACACATGCTCTCCCAGGGCCTGAACTGCTTCACCTCGGTCATGGGGGCTGTGTGTGCGGGGGATGTCGTCTGTGATATAAAAGTTCCCTTCTCCAGTTCTGAGGTCCTGTAAAAAGAAATGAGCTCATAGCTTTCAATAGCTCATAACTCGTTCCTCCAAGAAAATGGTCATTATCTCCATTGCTCTTACAAATATGGACATGCCCCTGGTCTCTCCTTCTTCCCCGCCCACCTGCCTTCCTTGCTTCCTTTTCTCCTTCCTACTTGTGATCTATATCCCTCCTCTAAAATATGGCAAAATTAAGGAACAAGCCAGAATAGACTGCCTCCCTCTCCAATTAATTAATTACCAACAATCAGCCACATCTATTGAACATCAGTTATATGCCCAGAGTTGTGATAGGCAGCGTCAAGTACAGCAACTACCACCGCTATATGACAAGGGACGGCTCTGTGCTTATTGTAATGGTAGGTATTTCACAAACATCATTTAAGCCTCACAATAACCCTGTAAGGGATTTAGTCTCATTTTACAGATGCTGCTGGTACAAACTGCATATTACTAATCTTATGAATCTAGACCATTCTCTTCTTTCAGGTAAGGGTTCACCTGAGTTTGCAAAAAGAAACCATCCTCCAAACACTGCCAAGGTAGATTCCACCTCCCTGTTAGTGGACTATCAGTACTGCCTCTGACAATGAAGAAAAAGACAAAGGACCCCCCTTGGGTGCCACATGTGAGAATGAGGGATGCCTGAGGCACCACCGGGGCCACCTAGTTTAGTCTAGGTCAGTGGTTCTCAAACTAGCAGAATCACTGTCCAGGTGATTTTTTTAAAATCCAGGTTCCTAATCCCATTTCCAGAGATTCTGATTCAGTAGTGCGGGATGGGACCTGAGAATCTGCATGTCTAACAAGTCCCAGGAATACTGATGCTGCTGGTCCTAGGACCACAGTTTGGGCACCACTGGCCTACAGCGGGGCTCTTCAAACTTCTTAGACTGCACACCACAGTGTGATACCACTTTTATACCATGACACAGTAGACATACATATATGTAATTAAAAGAAAAGCTGAATGGAACAGTTTTTCCTTACTACATCTGAAACCCTGAAATACTTCCTATTCTATTTCTTTCTCTCTTTTTTTTTTTCCCAAAACTGGTCCAAATTGGGGAGATTTGTATTTGGAAAGTATGGTATAGTAGTTATGTAAGAAAATGTCCTTATTCTCTTAGAGATATATACTGAAGTTTTAGAGATGAGATGCCATTGTCTGTAATTTCAACTACCAAAAAGAATAAATGAGATAAATACTGGTAGGATAACCCTGAGTTGTGAGCCCAACTGTTCTAATTAATATGCAGGACAAGACAGTGACCCTTGTCTGAGAGGGTCACACCACATGCCACCTACTACACAAATAACTGGATAGGTGAACCCAATAAGTGAAAAAGTCACCTGAATCAAAACGACAATGAGATACCATCTCACACCTGTCAGAATGGCTATCATCAAATCAACAAATGGCAAGTGCTGGCGAGGATGTGGAGAAAAAGGAACCCTCATGCACTGCTGGTGGGAATGCAGACTGGTGCAGCCACTGTGGAAAACTGTATGAAGTTTCCTCAAAAAGTTAAAAATGGAACTCCCATTTGATCCAGTAATCCCACTTCCAGTACTATATCCCAAGAAACCAGAAACACCAATCAGAAAGGACATATGCACCCCTATGTTCATAGCACAATTTAAAATAGCTAAGATTTGGAAACAACCTAAGTGCCCACCAACAGATGAGTGGATTAAAAAACTGTGGTACATCTACACAATGGAATACTATACTGCTATAAAAAAGAAGGAACTTTTACCATTTGCAAGAGCATGGATGGAACTGGAGAGCATTATGCTAAGCGAAATAAGCCAGTCGGAGAAAGATAAATATCACATGATCTCACTCATATGTGGGATATAATGAACAACATAAACTGATGAACAAAAATAGATCCAGAGACAAATGGCAGGGGAGGTGGGCGGGGGGACGGTTAGAGATCAACCAAAGGACTTGTATGCATGCATATGCTAATAACCAATGGACACAAACACTGGGGCAGTGGGGGCTTGCCCTGGAAGTGGGGGGTGGGGTGGGAGGGTGTCAATGGTGGGGAGGGGGAAAGGAGACATATGTAAAACTTTAAACAATAAAAAAAAAGTCACCTGAGCTCACACCATTCTGACAGTCATTCCACTCATCTTCTGTCTCCTAAAATCAGCCTGAATTGCCTTTGCTCCTTTGCTCAAAGATTAGTTGACTATATTTGTGTAGGTCTATATCTGGGCACTTTATTCTGTTTACTTGACCTTTTTGTCTATTCTTTCACCGAAACATACTGACTTGATTACTGTTTAAGAATTTCTATGGTTAGGGTCTATGTGTCTGATATATGTGTGTTTCGTTATATTTTATCAGTGTTTTACTCACTTCATAAACAGAATTTGGAAGGTTCCCTTCTTTTTCTGTGCTCAGGACAGAACAATAGCAACGGACTCATCTGTTCTATAAAGTTTATCAGTAGAATTCTTCTGTGAAATAATACAGACCTGGTGCTTTTGTCCTGGAGGTGTGGGGAAAGGCAGTTCTCTATCAACTCTATTTCTTCTATGGTAACTGGTCTACTTAGAATTTCTACCAGGATGTTTTGATAATTTATATTTTCTTGTAATATCATCCAGGTTTACAAATTTATTTCATAGAGTTGAGTAAAGTAATCCCATACAATTATATTAATCTTTTATGTATCTGTAGTTATTTCCTCATACCATTTTTATATTTTGATTGTGCTTCCTGTCTTTCTTAAATAGTTAGCCAACTATCTAGCCTATTATTTTTTCAAATCTTATATATATTAGTATTCCTATTTCTATTTTTCAAATTATTAGTTTCTTTTTTTATCCTTTCTAACTCCTTTCTTCTGCTTTCCTTAGGATGCCTTTGTTCATGGTTTCCTAATTTAAAATTAGAAATTTCTTATTGGGTGGATATTTAATTTACTTTTGTATGGCAATTTACTTTTGAGCACTGATTTTGAGTATCCCATAGAGACTAATATTCAGTGCTTTACCTATTTTTATTTTTAAAATATTCTGGGACTTCCAGAATGAAAAAAAGTCTGGAAGTCGCCACTCTATTTTAACAACAAGAAAAAAACGGAACAAACTGAAAAATCAATGCTTTCTTAGCTCCATAAGAGACATGAGGTCACAGGGCAAATCACTGCTCCCAAATTGGAGACACTGACAGGCAAATACAGAGAATCACAACTTACAGAAGCCCATAAGCAACAATCTCTGCAGGAACTAGTGTGGCGATAGGGAAATCTGCTGAAGGGATGTTATCTAAAATACACAAACTCTTAAAACTCAACAGTAAGAAAACCAACAACCTGATTGTAAAAATGAACCAAAGACTACATACATCTCACCAAAGAAGATATACCAGATGGCAAATAAACATGTGAAAAAATGCTCCAAAAAGAAAAATATAAAAATAAAAGATGCTCCACATCATGTCATCAGGGAACTTGTAAACTGAAATGACAACGACATGCCACTACACACTTGCTAGAATGGCCAAAATCCAAAACACTGACATCCACAAATGCTGGTGAAGATGGGGAGCAGCAAGAGCACTCATTCATTGCTGGCGGGGATGCAAAATGGTACAGCCACTTTGGCCGGTTTTTCACAAAATTAAACATACCCTTATATGATAAAAAAAATTGTGCTCCTTGATATTATGTGCACACAAAAACCTGCACATGGATGTTTACAGGCGTTTTATGCATAACTGCAAAAAGTTGGAAGCAACCAAGATGTCCTTCAGTAAGTGAATGGATAAATAAACTGGTACATCCAGCCAATGGAAGAGCATTCAGCATTAGAAAGAAATGAGCTATCAAGTCATGAAAAGGCTCATGGTTGCTGTTACCCCGTCTGGATTGGAAATGTGTGCTGATATATATATATATATATATATATATATATATATATATATATATACACACACACACACACACACACACACACACACACACATATATATATATACACACACATATATATGTATATCACATATATGTGAACTATGTGATATATTATATCATAGATTATATACACGAACACATCAAAAATGGCCTAAAGCAGACATCCATGTAATTACAGTTGCAAAAAGACATTTTGGGAAGAACATTGTATCATAGTTCATTCATTTGCAGTGACTCTTTGTTCCTCTTTCCGGTGGTAATTTTAGAAATGAGTGTCAAATTTGAAATTAGCTCTGCTAAGTTGGGGTTTTGCTGCTTGAACTCTGCACTAGGTCCTCAAATAAACTGATGTGAATGTAGTTCCTCTTCCCCCTCTGATGTGTGAAGAAGCAGCCACACCTCAACAGAATAGGAGGAAAACTAGAAGTATTTCAAGTTTTATCTTTTTGTATATGAAAATTAAATAAAATAATAATGAAAAAAGTCATGAAAAGGCATGGAATAAACTTAAATGCATAAATATTAAGTGAAAGAAGACAATCTGAGAGGCTGCTTACTATATGATTCCTGCTATATGACATTTTGGAAAGGTAAAACTATAGGGACAGTAAAAAGATTAGTGATTGCCAGAGGATATGGGGGGAGGGAGGAAAGAATAGTCAGACACAGGACTTTTAGATCCCATTTTTAGTGCAGTAAAACTACTCTTCAGAGGGTTATACATTTTTGTCCAAACCCATAAAAGTACAATAGCAAGAGTGAACTTTAATATAAACTATAACTTTCAGTGATTGTAATGTATCAATGTGGGTTCATTAATCATAACGCACCACGCTGGTGAGGGATGTTGGTAATGGGGGAGGCTATGCATGTGTGGTGGCAAGTAGTATATGGGAAATCTCTGTATCTTTGGTCAATTTTGCTGTGAACCTAAAACTTCTATTAAAAAAAATTAAGTCCAATATGTAATACTTTCTACAAAAAAGGTTAAAAAAAACGAAGTCCACAAACTTGCAACTAGAAGTTGAATAAGTTCTGGAGATCTAATGTACTGCATAGGGATTATAGTCAACAACACTGTATTATATACTTCAAAGTTGCTAAGAGATTAGATCTTGAATATTCTTACCACAAAAAAAAGAATAAATCTGTGACACGATAGAGGTGTTAGCTATGGCTATGCTGGTAATCTTGCTGCTATACATAAATCAAATAAATCCATTATATATGTACACCTTAAACTTACACAATATTATATGCCAATTATATCCCAGTTTTTTTTAAATAGCATTATAGAAAAATTGTCTTAAAATTCTGTAATTTTTGTTTTTGAGATGATTAAAAAGAGAATTTTTAAAAATAATGTTTTTCACATTCTTGAAAATACAAAAGTTTGTATTCTTATCCCACACTCTTTTATATCCTACGACAGCTACCCTCTGTGCTTAGCGGCTCTAAAAATGAAAGGTCATGAGGGTTCCTCGCCCTAGAGCCCAAGAGAGAGCAAGAACCCACAGACCGCAGGAGGACAGACGGACCAGCACCCAGGGTGCTAAGGAGGCTGAAGCAGGAGTAAACCCCTCGGAGCAGGAGCCCAGCTGAGGAGGCGGGGACCACACGCGACGGGCGCGCGGTCCGATTGGCCGAGCGCCACTGAACCTGCTCGGTCCTTTGATTGGTTTGAGCGGCGACGCGCCCTCTCGAATGCCTCACTCGGATTGGCCTGTTTCTCGGCCCAGACCTGGACGGTGGCCAGAAGAGGACAAGAGACTTCTGTGCGGGATGGAGGGACGACTTGGGAGGGCGTCTGAGCTGCACATCTACCAGCGGCTGGGATCCAGGGGTATGGCGGCCACCTATGTGATGTCGGTGCTATTGTGGCGACTGAGCGGACCCGGCGGCAGCGTGTCCCGAGCCCGCGGCTGCTGCTGCGCCCGAGGTAACGGGGCGGGGGGCGGGGGGTAGGATTCCTGCCCAGGGACCGGGCCTGTGCTGTTTGGCCCCCTTTAGCAATGAAAGATGCGCGGGTACCCGAGGGTGGGAGAGGAGGAGGACGAGAGGAAAGAATCTGCAAGTCAGGGAAGTCTGCTTCCAATTCCACCTGCGGGAGGGAGTCCTCCTACAACCAGCCCTTCCCTTTCTTCCCCTTCCCACCCGCCACCCTTCAGCTGCCGTTGGCCTCAGTTTCTTCATTTACGAGGTGGGGGGAATGGCGCTGGGCCTGCCATCTTTTATGCGCACCTCGCCATGGGTTGGTTGCCAACTTTAGCAATAAAAATACAGGATGCTCTTTAAATTTACATTTCAGATGAACAACAAATTATCTTTTAGCATAAATATGTCCCCGATATAAAATAAAAGTAAAATATAAAACAGTGTTATTTGTCGGAAATTTAACTGGGCGTCCTCTTTTGTACCTGGCTACCTCAGGCAAGAATGACACTTGGACACATCCTAACCATTTGCAGAGTGCATTCCCTGTGTGGCGAGTGCGGTGCTCATCCATGCTCTGATAAAACCTGAAGCGGGGCCAGGACGCCTTAAAAGCCCACTTCAGTTCTGCTGTCCTTCATCAGTGTGCAGTTCAAAGAAAGACTCCTGGGGAATTCTTTCTCATTGTTGGAATGAATCTAGGTAACAAAAGCGAATTTATCGTTCAGAAGGGCTGAAGAGTTGTTTTATATTCAAGTTCCCTGCTGTGGCATTTACTTTATATTTTTGGGAAGAAGTAACTGTATTAAACTGTCAAAGAATAGTTATTTACTATGTGATTTTGAAAATATATTTTATATATTAAATCACAATGGCATATCATTTGGCTTTGATGTCAGTGGAGAAGGTTATATTCATATGTGTTGCAAGAGATCCATACATCACTGTAAAGGGAGGGTTAAAGTAGCATAGTGTAACAGCCGTGGGCAAACTACGGCCCGCTGGCCGGATCCGGCTGTTCTATCCGGTTCTCTTGCTCTCCCCTCCGCTCCTTTACTTTGAATTTATATTAGTTCACACAAACACTCCATCCATGCTTTTGTTCCGGCCCTCCGGTCCAGTTTAAGAACCCATTGTGGCCCTCGAGTCAAAAAGTTTGCCCACCCCTGGATAGAAGCTGAAGCTCAAATTGTGGAATGGGACACACCTGGGTTCAAAGCCCAGCTCCAGCACTTTGAAGGCAGTAGGCAAATTATATAATCTCACGGGGCCTTAGTTACCGCCTCTTTGCAATAGAGATTATAATTTCCACTTCATGGGATTGTTGTATTAAATCCTTGTCCGTTGTCTGGGACATTAAAAGTAATTTTACTTGTTATTAGCCATTGTAATTGGACTTTTAATAAGTGTGCGTCTTTGGCATAAATCATTAGATAATCATTACATTTTTAAATTTTAAGTTGAAAAAAGCCAAGCAATTAAGGATATTATTATGGATATCTTGAACTTCAGTGAAAAGAAACATACTGTTTAATAATAATTAAAGCAGATATTTTAGTCTATAATATAACAATTTTACCAGATCAAATATCTGTAAGCTGGGCTAATATAAAAAATATTTATATATCTGTATCTTTCATTGCTCCTCATGTATAATTTTATATAGTTTCATTTTTATTGTGTTTTATGTAAATAGGAAGAAACATTACCAGCATCAAAAATGACAACAGGGTTATGGATGAAGTCAGAAAATGGGTGTATAGTCAGTGGCTGTTTTTAGTGAGGTATACTGAGTATATTTTACAAACTAGAGGCCAAGCTTTTAGAATTTTTATGTTTTTGTATATTGTTTTATATCCTCAGTGTGTACAGTGTTAAAGTAGTTTACTTAAATAAACTATTCCCTGAAATTCCTCTTGGGAACTTTTCTCATTTTTTTTCTCCAAAAAACTACAAAACATTTTCACCACCTAGAAAAGAATATGTAATTTTGAAGATTCAAGTTCTAATTTTTGCAACTACTCTTTATTACCGAAGTGATCATAAACAAGTCCCTTAACATATTTGGCCCTTGGTTTATTTGTAATACCATAACAAAAACCTGTTCCCTCACCCCCAAGATTTATAAATGCTATCAGTGATTATTAGATATTATCCACCAGAGAAAACTTCAACCATGGATGAATCCAACTATATGTCTTTGTGCCTACAGCAAACCTCCTAGAAGAGCTAGAGAAACTTGTACACTGGGAAGATTTGGTAAAAAAAAAAAAAAAAAAATTAGTTCATGATAGTCAACTTCACCTGGGCTTTCATTCTTCCATTTTATGCAACTGCTGTATCAAATCCTCTTCACTCTTTTCAAAACCCTGATATCTCCTACAAGCCATTCTCAACAATTGATCTCAATGTTATTGAGAAAAATAGAATACCTGAGCTAAGCTTCCTGCCAGAAAATCTGCCCATCCACCTTCATCTGCGCCCATCCAACTTCCATCAAAGTCTATGCTCTGATTCCTTTCCCTCTCCCCATCACAGGGATTTCATTACATCCAGGGTTTGACTGTTGGTATTGACTTTGATCACCTGTCTGAGAGAATATTTGTGAGGACTCTCCACTGTAAAGTTGCTCTAAGAAATGATGAACCAGCCAGCTTTTTTTACTTTTTTAGACAAACAATATATTTTTTAAGAAGTGACAAGATAAATACACTTAGGTTAGGGTGCTCATTAGTGAGTTTGGGCTTGGGTAGTAAGTTAATGAAGGAGTAACATGGTTTGTTTATGTAAGCTTTCTGGCCCTGGATTCCTTACCTCTAGTGATGAGGGTGTCTCCCTCAGCTTCCCTGCAGCAAGGAGTGCACCTCTAACTGCGGATGTGTATTTCCTGCATTCAAGGCAACAAGCCAGGGTCAGTGGGCCCTTCTTGCACCAGCTGCTTGTCAAGTAACTTTAATTCAAAGTAATCAATATGCCATGTGGAATATTTTGGGGTGTCCTGCCCTGGGCCCCAACAAAGTTGTAGGCTTTATTTAGATCAAGACTCTTTAGTCCCAGTTTCCTATTGAAAAGGTACTTATTTTTAAAGTGAATGGTAATCAGTGAATACATATAGAACATCTTGCCTTGGAGCTGTAAACAGAGCTTGTTCACTATTTATTTACATGTCTTACACATAGAAGAATAATATAGGAAATGTTCGTTTGGATACTTTAATTATCTTTAAGAAACAGGATCCCAAGTTTGAAAAGGCACAAAAATCTCATTAAAAATGAGACACTTAAAAGGATTCTATCATGAAGCAGTTTGATTAGTTGTAAATTTGGAAGTGATTCTGTGTTGGGCTGTATAAAAGCTGTTTGCAGACCAGAATTTTAAACTAAATATGAACAGTTCGGCATTTAACCATGTGCTTCAGAAATCATTTGATGGAGCCTTTATTTCTGCAACATAATAACTTAAAACTTTTGACTTTTAGATCTAAAAGGTAACTCTGGCTCTTGAATACTGTCTGGGAATAACTTGTCATGCCTGCTTTGTGGAATTGGTGTTCAAAAATGAAATGCAGCCCAGCCGGGTGTAGCTCAGCGGTTGAGCGTCGACCCAGGAACCAAGAGGTCACCAGTTCAATTCCCGGTTGGGGCATATGCCCAGGTTGTGGGCTCGATCCCCAGTGGGGGGCGTGCAGGAGGCAGCCAATCAATGATTCTCATCATTGATGTTTCTATCTCTCTCTCCCTCTCCCTTCCTCTCTGAAATCAATAAAAAATATATTTAAAAAAAAATGAAATGCAAAAATGCAGACTGTCCCAGCACATACTGGTTATTGGAACTCCAGGGAGAACAGGAGACTTTAAATAGAGGATATCTTTGTAAGTATTACCATGTTTTTCCTAGGGCACTTTTTAACCATAACATGTGGGATATGGTAAAGAAAAATAGCCTAATTGTTTAAGCCAATTGCCATGCATGAATATCTAGAGGTGATACTAAGACTTTTTTTAAATATATTATAATTGACTAGAGGCCCAGTGCACGAAATTTGTGCACGGGGGTTGTGTCCCTCAGCCCAGCCTGCACCCTCTCCAATCTGGGACCCCTCGAGGGATGTCCGACTGCTCTTTTAGGCCCGATCCCGGTAGAATCGGGCCTAAACGGGCAGTCGGACATCCCTCTCACAATCCAGGACTGTTGGCTCCCAACTGCTCACCTGCCTGCCTTCCTGATTGCCCCTAACCGCTTCTGCCTGCAAGCCTGATCACCCCCTAACCACTTCCCTGACAGCCTGATTGATGCCTAACTGCTCCCCTGCCAGCCTGATTGCCCCTAACTGCCCTCCCCTGCAGGCCTGGGTCCCCCTCAACTTCCCTCTTCTGCCAGCCTGGTCACCCCTAACTGCCCTTCCCTGCAGGCCTGGTCCCCCCCCCCCCCAACTGCCCTCCCTTGCAGGCCTGGTCCCTCCCAAATGCCCTCCCCTGCTGCTCATCTTGTGGTGGCCATCTTGTGTCCACATGGGGGCAGCCATCTTGTGTGTTGGAGTGATGGTCAATTTGCATATTACTCTTTTATTAGATAGGCTAGAGCCCTGGTTCATGGGTGGGGGCCGGCTGGTTTGCCCTGAAGGGTGGGGGTTCCCTTGGGGCATGGGGCGGCCTGGGCAAGGGACCTGTGGTGATTTGCAGGCCGGCCACGCCCCCCAGCGACCCAAGCGGAGGCCCTGGGACCTGGGATTTATTTATCTTCTACAATTGAAACTTTGTAGCCTTGAGCGGAGCCAAGCCTCCTGCTTGCTCAGTGGCCGCAGCCATTTTTGTTGGGATTTATTTATCTTCTATAATTGAAACTTTGTAGCCTTGAGTGGAGTCCAGGGCCAGCCAGGGTGTGCGGAAAGCTTTGTGGGAAAACCCAAGCCTCCTGCTTGCTCTGTGGCCACAGCCATCTTGGTTGGGTTAATTTGCATACTCGCTCCTGATTGGCTGGTGGGCGTGGCTTGTGGTTGTAACGGAGGTACAGTCAATTTACATATTCTTTTATTAGATAGGATTTCAGAGAGGAAGGGAGAGAGAGAGAGAAACGTCAATGATGAGAGAGAATCATTGCTTGGATGCCTCCTGCATGCCCTACCCTGGGAATTGAGCCCGCAACCCGAGCATATGCCCTTACCGGGAATCAAACTGTGACCTCCTGGTTCATAGGTCAGTGCTCAACCACTGAGCCACGCCATGTGGCAAGACTTTTCTTTAATAGATTTTATTTTTTCAGAATGGTGTTAGAGTTGCAGACACATTGAGACGACAGTACGGAGAGTTCCCAGATACCCTGCACCCAGTTATGCATATTATTAACATCTTACATTAGTAGGGTACATTTGTTAAAATTAATGAACCAACATTGGTACATTAACTTGAACCAAAGTCCAGAGTTTATTCAGATTTCCTTGATTTTTACCTAATGTCTTTCTGTTCCAAGATCCCACCTGGGTTGATTACCTTGACAGTTTTGAGGAGTATTGGTCTGATAGTTTTAGAATGCCCTACATTTGAAATTTGTCTGATATTTTTCTTTTATATATATATATATATATATATATATATATATGTATATATTTTATTGATTTTTTACAGAGAGGAAGGGAGAAGGAGAGGGATAGAGAGTTAGAAACATTGATGAGAGAGAAACATCGATTCAGCTGCCTCCTGCACACACCCTACTGGGGATGTGCCAGCAACCAAGGTACATGCCCTTGACCGGAATCGAACCTGGGACCCTTCAGTCTGCAGGCTGACGCTCTATCCACTGAGCCAAACCGGTTAGGGCCTGATGTTTTTCTTAAGGTTAGACTTGGGTTAGGGATTTTAGAGAGGAAGACCACAGAGTTAAAGTGCCATTTTCTCATTACATCAAGGGTTTGATTTGGTATTGACCTTGATCACCTGGCTGAGGTAGTATTTGTGAGGTTTCTCCACTGTAAAGTTCCTCTTCCCTGCCTGTTCCATACCATAATATTTGGAAGGAAGGCTCTATGCACAACCCACACTTAAGTAAGACTTATTTTTTAATTTTCCAAAATGGATCAAGATGCTTGTTTTTGGATGAAGCAAATAAATATGTTGAGCCAAGAGATAAAAGATCAAATCCATGAGATTTACCAGAAATTAAATACAAGTATTGAGGTATGACATGATTTTTCTGTAGCTGGCAGGTTGGGTTAATTGTTACAATATAGCTGTGAAGTGCTATATTGTCCCTTCCCCTGCTGAGAGTAAGTGTTTCCTACAATCTCTGTCTCACTCATTTCCGTAGTAAGACAGGGACGCTTGGTCTCAAACATTTTTTTCTCCAAGTATTATTTATGAAAACTATTATAGCTGCTTAATTAATGTGTCAACATAATTAGTTATTGTCTCTTTTTAAGGTGCTGCTTTCTGCCTGATGCCAGTCGATCTGTTGCAAGTCATCAGTTCATGAGATCCATTTCAAATTCTGGTGAAGAAGGAAGAATTGACCCTTGAAAGGTTCAACATTTTATAATAATTTTGAAAGAGGGTAATGTTATTCTAATTGATATATTTAAAAATTATAGCCAGGATTTTTTAAATATATTTGTATTGATTTCAGAGAGGAAGGGAGAATGAGAGGGGGAGATAGAACATCAATGATGAGAGAGAATAATTGATCAGCTGCTTCCTGCACGCCCCCCATTGGAGATCAAGCCACAACCCAGGCATGTGCCCTGACTGGGAATCAAACCATGACCTCCCGGCCTAGCCAGGATTTTTTTTTTTAACCTTCTTATTTAAGCTCTGTGCTAAAATAGCAGAACCTACTATCGTGTCTATGTATAGTATTTGTAATAAAGCTAGCAGAGTAAACATAAGAAGGAAAATAATGGTACCAGGTAGTAGAAAAACTAAGATTAACTTTTTTTTTTTTTAAGTCCAGGGTATTTTATTCTTAGATTAGGTACAATAATATCTGTATTTAGGCAAAATTAATAGACTGAATTTCTAACTGGTCTCTTCCAATGGTAGGGATGAGAGAAATCAAATGGCTTTTTATTGTGACTCTGAGATTTTCCTCTAAAATACTGTAGGGAAGGAAATTGCATGTTCTTTGTGAGTTATGAGAGACCAGCAAGTACATAGGCTGTTCATTTTCAGAACATGGGGCAAAGGTAGATGGGCTTCTTTTTTGTTTCATTTCGTTTTGTTTTGTTTTGTTAATCCTCACCAGAGGATATTTTTTCATTGATTTTAGAGAGAATGGAAGGGAGAAAGAGACATCAATTGGTTGCCACCCACTCCCCCACCAGGGCCAGGGATCAAGCTTGCAATCCAGGTAAAGGCCCTTGTCCAGAATCGAACCCAGGACCCTTCAATCCTCGGGCCAGTGCTCTGTCCACTGAGCCAAATTGGTTAGGGCTAGACTGGCTTCTGAGAAAAATATGTGCCAGGAATTTCAGTTTCTGATGTGATAAGAGGGCTATTCCCCAGTATTGCTAATTAAGACACTGTTAATATCTAATTATTTCCTTAATAAATAGAAGCAGGATCTAGTTACAATGTAGCTGCGAAGTGCTGCATTGTCTTTGCACTCTGCTCAAAATAAAACTGTTTCCTTCCAAGCCCTGTGGCCGTGGTGCTGTAGCCGCCAGGGATGTGTGGTCTCACACATGTTTCCCAGCTTAAATGCTGAGTGGACTAAGGACTCTTTTTTTTTTTTTAATTTGTCTTTATTGTTGAAAGTATTACAGATGTCCTGTTTGTTTGTTTTTTTGTTTGTTTTTCCCCCATTGACCCCTTCTCCACGCACCCGCCCCTCCCAGGTCTTCACCATTCTTGTCTGTTTAACCAATGACTCTTGAGCATTAAGTCTGTTAATACTTTGCAGGTGGTAACAGAAAGAGACATTTTCAAGAGGGAATTGAGATAAGGGACAAACCACATTTTAATTACTATGACTTATTGGGAGTGCAATTCCTTATTTAATTATAATATTTATCTCCCAACAGTTGGTTTTGAGGGGAAAATTTTAAGTCACCTTTGTCAGCTCAAGCTATGTAGGGAGGATAAAGACCGCACTCCACAGCGAGCTTTATGCCGGCTGCGTAGTTCATGACTCTTCCATGGCCCAGAAGAGTGCTCAGCAGTTGATTTTTAATCAGAATGTGTATATATGCTATCATGTCTCAGGCTCGTGATTTTTATGTACAACTAGTATGTATGGTTATAAACTATGATCTGCCCACTACTTGTGAAAACTATATTCTTAGTTAAGTATTTGCCATCTTCATTGAATTACTTGTTTTTATTCCGGTGAATTGCCATCATGTATCGCTTTTTAAGTGTGATTTGTTAGGCATACAACCTCGAAAATCAGATAAAGAATCAAGAAAATAATCATATCACCTAGTAATGTGAAAGATGTATTTAAAATGGTACTTTTGGAAGATTCATGGTTGATCAGAACACAGAGGGAAAGCAAATGTGAAATAAAAAGTCCAGATTGTGGACTTTATACAGTTGATATTTTTTTAAAAAATCAATAATGTTATTAGATCTGGTTGTCTTAACTTGCACAAGTCTTTTTATATATCATCATCATCATCATCATCATTTAGTCATGTTGCTCAAGTCTTGTGCTTTCTTGGTGATTACTCTATAACTGGGATTTTCTCAGCATTTCTGGTAGCAATTTTATTGACTCTGGCACAGTTCAGAGTCATTACATAAATTTAATTATATCTTGCTACTAATGTAAAACTAACTTTGTTTAAAAAAATATAATAGTTGATGAGAATAGGTGACAAGGTGGGGCTCAGAAAGGGCGTTGGCCTGATTTTGGGCATGCATTCATAAGTGAAACAATATGTTTGGATAAAGAGTTAATGTTTCCATATTTGTTTTTCTCTTGTCCTGGTTATTTGATCCAGCCAATACATTTTAATTGGTTGTATTATGTGTATCAGTAGAGTGGAGAGCTGTGATGGTAAACATATTTCAATCATTTGTGTTATAGTGTATGAGGTGATCAGAAAACACTGATAAATTTGGGTTACCATAGAAAATTTTTGGAGTCCCCCTCTCCCCTCCAAAAAAACCCACATATACTGGAAAAGTTTTAAGGGCTGTATCAAGTCTGTCCAATAGGACTTTCTGCAGTGATGGAAATGTTCTCTGTCTGTGCTGCCCAACACAGCAGTGATGGGCCACATGTGGCTATTGAAATGTGGTTAATTCAACTGAGGACCTAAATTTTATTTACTTTTTAATTTTTTAATTTTAATTAAACTTAAATAGCCATATGTGGCTAGTGATTATTATATTGGACAGCATAGTCCTAAATGATAGTTAACAATCCAGAATTTATATTTGCAGTTTATTATAGTCCCAAATATGTTCAAAGGGTTACATGACTGTTCTTTTTGTTTTGTCCCTAGTGTTGACATCTGTCCCAGGCTGACACCTGCTCTTGGCACACTTTGGTGTGGGATTTAATTTCACTGCCCCGAACACAATACTGTCATCTGTTTTATAAATAATAATATTCAAGATGCCTGATAGAATCTGCTCTTGCAGCCAGATGAATTCTTTGGTACTAACTACAAAAGAAGACTTTTATTTTTCCCTAGATATTGTGATGAGCATCTAGTGCTCCAAGTACAAGTACTCTGTATAATCTTGGTAAGTAAATAGCCATTGAAGGTTAACAAGTAGCTCATATTGTTAGTAGTTCACGTAGGATTTGGTAATAATATTCACATGAATAACTTTTCTTCTGTTCAGAGTTGGCAGGAGGAGGAATACTTGGGAGGAAAGCTATGGCCATAAGTATTGAAGAAGACGAGCATTCTTCACGACACTCAGACTTTCCACCACACTGTAGTGGAGGAAATTTTTTTAAATTAAATTTATTGGAGTGACATTGGCTAATAAAATTATGTAGATTTCAAGTGTACAAGTCTATGATATATCATCAGAATATTGCGTTATGCCCTAGCTGGTTTGGTTCAGTGGATAGAGTGTCAGCCTGTGAACTGAAGGGTCCCAGGTTCAATTCCGATCAAGGGCACATGCCCTGGTTGCGGGCTTGATCCCCAGTAGAGGGCATGCAGGAGGCAGTTAGTCAATGATTCTCTCTCATCATTGATGTTTCTATCTCTCTATCCCTCTCCCTTCCTCTCTGAAATCAATAAAAATACATATTTTTTTTAAAAGGCACTCGGAAGTTTAAGGAACCCTTATTTTATGATGTATACACCAGTGTGTTCACATTTCCTCCCTGCTACACACAAGACAACTTATCAGCAAGAAAGTCCTTTATGTGGCTTCGCTTGGAACTTCATTCCCTCTAAATTCTAAATTCTAGTACACATACTCTCCAGTACACTCATCTTCAACCACAACCTCTATATATTCATTTAGAACACTCTGCCCACCTCTCCCTGCCCCCAGCCTCTTCACCCCACCCAGCAAGCTCCTGACCCACCTCCCTGTCTTGGATGAGTAACCATCTGGCACCTTCACCCTCCTCTCCTCGGTTCCCGTCCTTCCACCCCAACAGCCCCAGACCTCAGGTCACCCTTGTCTTCTCTGCTCCTACACCTGCCAGGCTGCTGGGGAAGGTGTGACACCCAGGCAGGCAGCATCCCTGCCAATGGCCATACCCAGCTGTGGACAGGGCACTCCATGCTGTGTGGCTGTCCTTCACCTATCCCGACCTCCCTCTCCCAGTCTCCTCACCAGACATGCTAAGTCTCCCCCTCTCCGAGGTCTGTCTTCCTCACTCAGCTGATGCATTTACTTGCTGCCTCATTGAGAAAGGAGAAGAGTCACACATTGTCAGCTTCTCATTCCCATGTGTGTCTCGGATTCCCAGACTCCCACCCTCTCCATTCCCTCTCTGAGGCATACTGAAGGTCAGGGCGAGGCGCTCACTTGAGGCGCAACGTTTAAGGGGACATAAAAAAGTGTAGTAATAAAAATCCCATTTAAATGTAAAGTTCTTTTTAAAAATCAAAATTAATGCAAAAATCCACAATAAACAAAATATCAGAATTTAAATAGAGACAGGATCCTACCCAACATTTACTTAACCTGCCTCACTCGCCTCACCCTAGTCCTGCGGCTGACTGTATGCAGCCCACGGGTGCTGAATGTTTCAGACAGGCAAGTAATCTCTATTCTGCATTCATCTATACATAATGGAAACAGGTTTCACTGAAAAACACTTACATTTACTATATCCAATACAGATTTTCACTTAAAAAAAAAAAATTCTGAACCATTGAGTGCAGACTTGCAATTTGAAGAAACAACCAGTAGAGGGATCCGAAATCCTCTCCTACTGTAAAAGGACCATCTTCCCTCTGAGCATTGCCATAACAAAAACAAACCCCAATGTTCATAGGAGTAGATGATGTAATCCAAAGGGAAGACTAGAGGAGTAGGACTATCAGAAAAAAAAAAAAAATAACTAAGTCATTTAATTATTCCATTCTGACTTCAGGCTCCTCCTTATTGGGGAAATCAAGTATTATAATGAAACCTGCCCCTCTGGATATCCCTATATTTTCTGTATGGAGATACATTCAAATTTTAGTTCTCTTATTCTAGTCTGATTAGTTTCATAGGAATTGTGGTCTCATATTCAAAATACCCCATGATGAGGATTTCTAGGCAGTTACAGTAAGAGTCCATTTTACTATTTTGTACCTTTTACTTTTAATCTTTCAAGTCCCATGGTAGGATAATTCTTCGGTCTTTCCCAAGGTTGGCGAAGGAAAGAGAATAAATCATCTGTAAATTCTTTACGCTAGCTACATCAGTTTCTACATTCTATAAATTTCTTTTCCTAGCCTGTTTTGGATAACTATTACTCCCCATTACACAAATGTGCCCCTGCTAAAACCAGTCCAGGAGCCAAATGGGCATGTTTAAAGAAATGAAAAATCATTCAGAATTCACTGGAAAGCTTGCGTTTCGACTTGGTAGGTTGTCTCAGTAAATCCTCAGTGCTGGTGCTGAAAAGCACAAATGGTTGCTGTGTAGTAGTGATTGCTTATCCTATCTGCCTCCGTAGGAAGGGAACAACCTGAAGTTGAATTTATAACTCATTTTTTTAAGTATGGGAAATTAAGGTTGCTCTTAGTTGTTATATCACTTATTCAAATTTGAGGGAGTTTCAATAGTATGACTTCTAGAAAAGACAAATTTCTACTCAGTAACCGTCCTGGGTATTTTGTGATTATGACTTTAGCTATGAAATGTTAGCTTACGCCGTGATTAGGGCCATTTTGGGGTTATGCCTCCACAAAGAATAAGTTCTTTTTTTTTTTTTAATTTTGTTCAGATTATTACAACTGTTCCTCTTTTTTTCCCCCATAGCTCCCCTCCACCCAGTTCCCACCCCACCCTCTGCCCTTACCTCCCCCCCACTGTCCTCATCCATAGGTGTACGCTTTTTGTCCAATCTCTTCCTGCACCCCCCACACCCATTTCCCCCTGAGAATTGTCAGTCCACTCCCTTCCTATGCCCCTGATTCTATTATATTCACCAGTTTATTCTGTTCATCAGATTTTTTATTCACTTGATTTTTAGATTCACTTGTTGATAGATATGTATTTGTTGTTCATAATTTTTATCTTTACCTTTTTCTTCTTCTTCCTCTTCTTAAAGAATACCTTTCAGCATTTCATATAATACTGGTTTGGTGGTGATGAACTCCTTTAGCTTTTTCTTACCTGTGAAGCTCTTTATCTGCCCTTCAATTCTGAATGATAGCTTTGCTGGGTAGAGTAATCTTGGTTGTAGGTTCTTGCTCTTCATCACTTTGAATATTTTTTGCCACTCACTTCTGGCCTGCATAGTTTCTGTTGAGAAATCAGCTGACAGTCGTATGGGTGCTCCCTTGTAGGTAATTAACTGTTTTTCTCTTGCTGCTTTTAATATTCTCTCTTTGTCTTTTGCTCTTAGCATTTTAATTATGATGTGTCTTGGTGTGGTCCTCTTTGGATTCCTTTTGTTTGTGGTTGTCTGTGCTTCTTGGACTTGTTAGTCTATTTCTTTCACCAGGTGGGGGGAGTTTTTGGTCATTATTTCTTCAAATAGGTTTTCAGTATCTTGCTCTCTTTCTTCTTCTGGCACCCCCATAATTTGGATGTTGGTATGCTTGAGGTTGTCCTAGAGGCTCCTTACACTATCTTCAAATTTTTGGGTTCTTTTTTCTTTTTGCTTTTCCAGTTGAGTGTTTTTTGCTTCTTTGTATTTCAAATCTTTGACTTGATTCTTGCGGTCCTCTAGTCTGCTGTTGGGTCTCTGTATATTTTTTATTTCAGTCAGTGTATGTTTAATTTCTAGTTGGTCTTTTTTCATATTCTTGAGGGTCTCGCTAAATTTATCAGCCTTTTCTATGAAATTCTTGAAAAACCTTATAACCGTGGTTTTGAACTCTATATCCAGTCGTTTGCTTTCCTCCATTTCTTTCATTTGTGATCTGTTTCTTTGTCTCCGCATTTTTGCTGCTTCCCTGAGTTGGTGGAGTAGCTTTGTGTGGTAGGTGTCCTATAGGGCCCAGTGGCTCAGCCTCCCCAGTTACCTGAGGTGGACACTTTTGGTGCACCCCTTTGTGGACTGTGTGCTCAGCCTTGTTGTAGTTAAGTCTTGATTGTTGTTGGTATCACTGGGAGGAATTGACCTCCAGGCCAATTGGCTGTGAGGATCAGCTGTGTCTATGATGGGAGAACTTCTGTGCTGGAGACACCCTTATGGGACAAGTCTTGCAAAATTGCAAAAGCCTCTGTGCTCAGCTTGGGTGGGGCGGAGTTTCAGGGTGGAGCTGACAGCCTTGGCTTCCCGTCAGCCCTGCCCTATGAGGCCCCTGGGTCTCAGTGTCCCTCGGTAATCACTGCAAACACCTCTGAGAGAAAGCTGCCCTCAAGTTTTGCCCACTGCCAGACAGTCCAGTTTCTCCCTGAATGAGTCTGGATTCCCAGAAACTTGGCCGGAACTGGAGTTCAGTGCAGTCGGGAGCTTCCGTCTCCCTCCCACTTTAGAAAGCCAGTCACGCACTCAGCCACCCGTGCATTCAGCAGTCAGTCCTCTCTGCGCACACGCGCCTCCGGACCTCTGCCTTCCGCAGCTCCCAAGTCTCAGTGTACTTTCTCTTTTCCTGACAGTCCAGATTTCCCCAAAATGAATCTGGTTTCCCAGAGTCTCACCCAGGATTGGAGTTCAGTGCAGTTGGGAGCTTCTGTCTCCCTCCCGCTTTAGAAAGCCAGCCTTGCACTCAGCCGCCCGTGCATTCAGCCAACCCTCCTCTCCGCACACACATCTCCGTACCTCAGCCTTTTGCAGCTCCTCTGAGTCTCAATGTGCTTTCCTCTTTCCTTCTAGTTGTAGTATTTCCACTCAGCCAGCTTTCCTGTGGTTCTGGATGGTGTCCATTTTGTCTTTCAGTTGTAGTTTTGAAATCGTTGTGCGAGGCAGCAGTTTATGTGTTTACCTATACCGCCATCTTGGTTTCTCCTGAATAAGTTAGTTCTTGATTCAGTGTTAGTCCAAAGACTTTAAATTCCAACTTAGCATGGAGGTGGGCACAGGGGAAATGGGTTACATTACCATTTCTCACTGTTGGCCACCTGAGATCTGCTGTGTGTGCTCACGGACATAAACTAAGTGTTTACTTTTCCTCACCAGTTACACGTGGGGGTGGATTTCTGTTCACTGGTGTGGAAAACTAAAGGCAGAAAAGCTGAATGAACAAACACACAAAGACAAGTCCTGAGTCTTTGCCAAGGATACTGGTTGCATGGGGATTATAGAGTACTGTTATATTTTAAAGACATTATGCTAAAAATCATTAAAATTTTCCATTAACGAGCTTGATTATGCCGATTTTGAAACAAAGAAGCTGAAATGTAAAGTCGGCCTCGTAAAGGTCAAACATTTGCTTTTCTAGGCTTTGCCTTCTGTATTCATTGTTAAGCACAGTTGTTGGTTGACAGGGCTGCCTGCTCTTTTAGACACGATTCTTGTTTTGTGCTTGCCCACTTAAGGAGCAGACTTCTCCGTTGCCCACTCTAGCAACAGTCGCTAACATGGGTGTGTTTACTGTACAGCAGGCACGTTTGGAATGCCTTACACATGTACTAACCCTTTACCTCTCACAACAACCTATGAGGGAGAAATCATCTCCACATTTTGCAGAAGGAACTGAAGTCCCAAGACTTGGGGTTCACCATGTAACCTCATAAATTCCAGCTGAGGTCCTGGTCCCTCCCTGAGCTCCTCCCCTGCTCTTCCTTCCCGGCCCTGGCAAGGCTGCCCTTCTGGGAGCTCCCAGAGAAGTGACCCAAGAAGGCAAAGAACCTGCTTCACTGTCTGAAGTTCGGAGTCACTTATGTTTTGCTCCCTCCCGCCTGCATCTTGTCCGAGCTTGTTCTCACTTCCTTTGTAACATACCCCTTTCCTGACCCTCCATCTCTACTTTGCTAAATAGCATTGCTTCACTAGATAAGGGGCAAAGCTGTCCTCCACTGTGTACACACAGGGTTTCCCCCAGAAAGAGAAATGGTCCATGTGGGGATGGGAACCTGAAGTGGCAAATGCTGCTGAGGGACAGAGAGACAGAGAGAGAGAACTGGGAGAGGAGAGAGGAGGAGAGAAAGGGATACAGTAATGGAGTATGTCTCAAGAGGAACTTTATCTACATAACCTTATTTGCTGATCGCTCTCCCTCCCCCCCCCCCCACCAATTCATTCAGTTACTAGCAAGCAAAGTGAAAACTGCTTTTAAATCTATGATTGCTTTATTTTTTTCTTTTATTTTTCTCTACAATTGCATCATATATTTCAATCCTTCCATTCTTTCTGTAGATCCCATGAATTAGTACTCATATTATTTGGTCCCAGTACAAAATATACAGGTTTTTTTGCCTCAGTGTAAGATGCTATTTGCCCATCAAACCACAGAGAGTAATAATTTATAGCTGTATTTTGTTTAAAACCCACAAATAAGCTGATTCATTGTGAGAGAACAAATACATCTGTGCCTTGGCTCTACCCCCTCTATTAGATACTCTGTGTATGTGCAAATGCCCACACAAGTCTATAGTTCAGGTCCCCATCTCAGACTTGCGCTCAAAAGACCATATAGAACTATACCCTACCCCCAAAGTGACATTCACACAAACAAAAACTTCATGTAGTCTTATACCCAGATAAAAACCCCACATAAATAAACATTCTCTGAAAAGTAAGTCAGGGCATTGGTGCGAGGATGTGGAGCTTCTATTGGGAGGAGGGGAGAGGGCGTGGATGAGAGGAGGATTAAGAGTGGCCCAGAACGCCGGCCCTGGTGCCCATGTATACACACCACACAGGGAAGGGGGCAGCAGTCTGGGAGGACTTCCTGCAGCAGCCTGTGTCCTCAAGGAAGCCCCTGAAAGATGAAAAAAAGAGCAGAAGGCTTCATGATTCAGAACAAAGTACCGTTACTTCTACTGGGAGAGAGTACACAAAGATTTTGAAATACAGTTGGAAATAAACAGAACAGTGATGATGGTAACTTGACTAAAATGAGGATAGAAGATGGCACAATGGCTGCTTTAAAGGAAGGAAGGTAAGACTTTGATGCAGAACAGAAGGGAACCACAGAAACTATTAGAAAAGAACTTTGTAACACCAAGGTGATGGCTTCAGGATGAGAGGAGCTGTGATTTGCATGTCAGAGTTAGGAGGGATAGATAAGGCTGAGAAGTGGTGGAGAGAAGCAGACATAGGGGGGAAATTCAGTAAATAGGGTGTTTCATTAGCTCTGAAAAGAGATGACCAAGACCTGAAACCAAGAGAACACAGGAGTAAACATCATACCAGGGTTGATAGCTGATCCGCTTAGCACCTAACCCCACGGGAGCACAGAGCCAGGCTTGACGGGTTCGGGTAATTTGCACTTTCTGGACTCTGTTACGTAGGAGATGTCCTCACAGGCCCTGACCTACTCAGACACACCACAGGCTGTGTTCTAAAATGGTGAGTGTTCATGCAAGGCCTGAGCTGCGAGAGGGATGGGCTGGAATCCTGACCTTCCTGCTGGCCACAGGATCTGGGCAAGTGACCCACCTCTGTACACCGCACGGCCATTCCTGCCTGGAAGGGTGCAGTGAGGACTGACTGCAACAACAATGATGTGCGTGAAGGGCCGAGCACGGCAATCCTCAGGGGCTGTGTGGACACCGTTTTCTGCCACCTCAGCCGCAGAAAACGCCTCTCACTGGTGAGCTGGCAGAGGCGCCTTCATGCTGCAGCCCATCATCATGGCTGCAGAAGGACCTGCTGTGTTTCACGTCTCTGTTAATGCAGCATCGCCCCTTCACATAACGCACCATCTCTGGCTGCCTCCTCCTGTGCTGCCCGCCAGCCACTCCACCCAGTCCTTCTGGCTGGGCTTTCCTCCCACACCTGCTCCTTGGTGGTCTCGTCCGTGACCTTTATCCATGACTTGTTTTTCTATAGATTCTGAGCTCCACACGTGAATGTCTTCACTTACATGTGTCACAAAAGTCCTATCTTGACACGTCTAAAATGCATGAACTGAACATGTGTTTGTGAAACGCTGACTGGATGGGACTTGACTGTCCCAAGGGCCAGAATCCTCTTCTCACCAGCGGGCCCAGCCCAGGGCGTTGCGTGTCAATAACAGTTGGCACTGTGTCGCTGTGTAAATTGTCTGTGGATCCGTTCCCTGCTCTTCTGAGAGGCCTCAGACCTCTTGAGGGGGGAGCCCACGTCCTGCTCGTCTCCAGTTCCCACAAAGAATCCCTCACAGGTTCTGCACAGGGTGGACACATATGTACTGACGGTTGGTTGAGTTGAATGTGTGCTGAACGCTCCAACAGTCATCACATATTCAAACTTCCCTTCCAGGAAGCCCGTCCACAGGACAATGGCCCCAGTGTGCTCCTCCCTGATGCCAGCAGCCCCAACGCTGACACCGAGGCATTCGCCCCTCCCCCCCCCACAGTCTTGCCTCTGCTCCTGTGGTTTGGCACATTCCGCATCCTCCCTCCATCCCAGGGCTTGGCCGCTGGATGAAGCCACACAGGTACACCTGGAACGGGAAGATGCAGGGAGCCCAGGACACACAGAGGCACTCCCTGCAGGCCATTCTCAGACCCCACTGTCTTCCTTTCTCTCCTCTGCACGGGGCAGGGGCCTGCTGCACCGATCATCTAATCACACCCAGGGCCTCTCTATGTGCCCATCTAACCTCAGCGGGGGCCCCGCATGGACAGGGGCAGCTTCGGAGAGGCAGGTCCTGGAGGCTGGGTCCCTCTTTGGTCCAGTAGAGCTGTGCTGTGGATGGGGCGGCCTCGCTGGGGGAGGGGTGGGGAGAGAGGACTGGGGTGGAGCGAGGCTGGCACAGGTCTCCCTCCAGGCTGCACATGCCCAGGCAGCCCCAGTGGCAGTGGCCTGGGCCCACTCCCTGACAGTGGTTCTGCCAGCATTTCTCTCCCCTCCCCACGTGCAGATCAGACACACACTTCACACTTTCAGGGCCATCAGGGTTCTGGGAAAGTTTCCAGGGGCTGCCTCTAACTCCATCTCCCGCCTCCTACTCAGGAGGGCACGGCCAACTTGAGTGAACAATGACATCTGTGCAGGGACGATCTTGACTGTTGTCTGACTAACGCTTATATTTTAAAAGACAATTGGGCCCAGCCAGCATGGCTCAGTAGTTGAGCATTGACCTATGAGCCAGGAGGTCACGGTTCAATTCCAGTCAGGGCATATGCCCGAGTTGTGGGCTTGATCCTCAGTTGGAGGCATGCAGGAGGCAGCCAATCAATGATTCTCTCTCATCATTAATGTTTCTATCCCTCCTTTTCCCTTCCTCTCTGAAATTAATCTACACTAATAAAAGAGAAACATGCAAATTAACCATCACTCCGCTACATCCACAAGTCACGCCCACCAGCCAATCAGGCGTGAGTATACAAATTAACCCAACTAAGATGGTGGCTGGCCACAGAGCCAGCAGGAGGCTTGGGTTTCCCCAGCGATGGAGGGAGCCAGGCTTTCCACCCACTCTGGCCGGCCCTGGTCTCCACTCAAGGCTACAAAGTTTCAATTATAGAAGATAAATAAATCCCAGATCCCAGGGCCTCCGCTTGGGTCGCTGGGGGCATGGCCGGCCTGCAAACCACCATAGGCCCCTCGCCCAGGCCGCCCCACGACCCAAGGAAACCCCCACCCTGATCCAGGACACCCTTCAGGGCAAACCAGCCATGCACCAGGCCTCTAGCTTATCTAATAAAAGAGTAATATGCAAATTGACCATCACTCCAACACACAAGATGGCTGCCCCATTTGGACACAAGATGGCTGCCACAAGATGGCCAGCAGGAGAGGGCAGTTGGGAGGGACCAGGCCTACAAGGGAGGACAGTTGTGGGTGATCAGGCCAGCAGGGGAGGGCAGTTGGGAGGGACCAGGCCTGCAGGGGAGGGCAGTTAGGGGCAAACAGGCTGGCAGGGGAGCAGTTAGTCATCAATCAGGCTGGCAGGGGAGTGGTTAGGGGGTGATTAGGCTGGCAGGCAGAAGTGTTTAGGGGCAATCAGGGAGGCAGGCAGGAGAGCAGTTGGGAGCCAGCAGTCCTGGATTGTGAGAGGGATGTCCGACTGGGCCTAAACGGGCAGTCGGACATCCCTCAAGGGGTCCCAGATTGGAGAGGGTGCAGGCTGGGCTGAGGGACACACACCCCTGTGCACGAATTTCATGCACTAGGCTTCTAGTAAAAATAAATAAAAGAATTAGTACCATCCTTGCTACAGCTCTCTAAATTGTGTAAAACAATTTGGGTCCTGTAATGGGGCAGAACCAAGAAAACAAGAAAATTACAGGAGGTGCCCAGAAAATAGTTACTGACTATGATAAGGGGACTGCAGACCTGGCCCAGATGCAACCATTTGTGTTTGGAATTTTACACTCAAGTTTGGTTGTGCTGATATTTTAAGGACAATTGGAATAGAATTCTCTATTTTCCTTTTCTTATCCTATATAATACAGAGGGGATATGCAAATTGACCATCACTCCACCACAAAGATGGTGGCGCCCACAGCGGAGGCGGGGGTTTCCATAACACAAGATGGCTGCACCCACAGTGGAGGCTGAGTTCCCATAACGAGCCTTAACGAGCAATCAGCAGGGACCTGAGGCTGCACCCCACCACCCCATGGGACTTGATAGGGGACCTCAGGCCGCGCCCCCCACCCCGGCACCGGGCCAGGGGACCTGAGGCTGCACCCCCCACCCTGGCGCTGGGCTGGGGGACCTGAGGCTGCACCTCCTGCCCAGCGGGGCTTGACGGGGGACCTGAGGTTGTGCCCCCCTTTTGGTGGGGCTTGACAGGGAACCTGAGGCTGCACCCCCCACCCAGTGCTGGGCTGGGGGACCTGAGGCTGCGCCCCCCACCTGGCAGGGCTTGACAAGTGTGGGACCGGCTGGGTCTGGATCTAGCCCAATTGGGGGCAGGGGGGCTGGCCAGGTCTGGGTCTTGTGTGGTTTTGAGGTGCACATGGGTGGGCAGAGACTTGACTCTGGGTCCTGTGGTGCACCCCAGACTCTGACAGGAGGAAGATTTTCATATACATCTTACTAATTTTCTTTCATCTCTGACACTTCTATTATAGAGAAAGGGCAAATAGCAATATTAAAATATTTTCTCTAATTAATCCCCTTTTAATATGCATGAATTTTGTGCACCAGGCCACTAGTTAGTTAATAATTTCTAAGTGCTCATTGCCTGCTTTAGTTATTCAGCTTAACAATTACTAAGTTAACAATTACTAATTTTGTAGTTAGTAATTATTAGGCTGGTTAACAATTGCTAACTGCTTATTGCCTCCTTTATGGAGCATATGTGACTCAAATCCTACTCAAACCAATTTCAAAGGCAGTTATAAGCCTTCCAGGGATTCATAATAAGCATTTTTCTTAAGTGGATTGTTGGTTGAGTATTAGAAATATTTTTCCACATTGAGAATTTTCTTATGCTAAAACTTCCTAAGAGCCAATAACTAAAGCCCTTGTGACATGCAGGGGACATAAAATAGTGTAATTTTTTTTTTAAATCCTGGTTGGTCAAATGGTCTAAAGCACAATAATAACACGTTATTGACCCTGAAGATTTACAGGGAAAGATTGTTAGGAAAATTGAACAATATCCCATAGAGGTGCACTCACATTGAGTTGAATACATTCCTCCTGGGAGTAGAGACATTAGTATGATAATGAGTATCTGCAGGGCTCGTAAAGATGAAAACGGGCCTAGGGAAGGGGTGGGCTCTTCTAAACATTTTTGGCTCTTTGAATATTAAATATTCATGTTTTTCACCCTCTGGGCTTTTGCACTAGACCCGCCTGTATTTCAATGTAACCCAGGTGAAAGCACATTTATCATTTCGGGATATTTTTCTTTATTGAACATTATGTAGTTATTTGGATGCGCCTGCTGGAATCTGGCCTGCACAATTCTCCCTCTCCTGTTGAAGCGGTTATGTTTTCTCAGTCTTTTCCATCTGCATTATCCCAGGAATCTCCGTGGCGCACCAGAAACCCTCATTCAATGTCTTGCTGTGTTTGGGTGATGGTGTGCGCCACATCGTGGCTCTGTGGTGCAAGCCAGGTTCCTTCAATCCTACCCATAAACTGATGAGGGCTTGGGCAGCCTCCTGTCTCTAACCTGCTCACCTGTGTCCTTGCTGTGCAGAGACCTCTTAGCCAGCAAATTTCAGTTAACTCAGTCTAGTTAACTGAATAGTAAGTCTGAATCCTAATTTCAGTGGTATGCTGGCAAATGTTTAAAAACCTGACTCTCAAGGGATAGAGAGAAAGGGAGGCTGATTTATAGTATTTGCTGATCCTTTGGTATAAATACTTTCACTGTGGCCACTTTAAAGCTGACAAGGTGAAGTTATTTAAGGAAGTGGAGCTGGGAAGAAACGTGAGCTATTGGCTTCTTGAGATGGTCCTCTGGACTCCACTGCTTCCTCTTCGGTGAAATGGGAATGATGGTGAGTACATCTTGCTCCCGGAATTGTTATTTCTGACCTACTTTGATCATTCATTCTTTCAATAAGCATTTGTGGAGAATCAATGTAGGTCAAAGGCCAAGTACTGGGGATGAAAGAGCTCACTGTCAGGGGAGTTGTGACTCAAATAAAATAATACACATTAACAAAAAAGTCCACCTTTTTAATTCTTAAAATACAAATTAACTTGAATTAAGTTTAATAGGATAGGTGCACGAAGCACTTTGGGTCCTCGGTCCACAATGACTGCACATATGTGTCATTATTTAGTATAATGAGATATTGGAGAACATGTATCTAAAGAAACTTCAATACTAATTTATTTATATCCCATCCACTTCCAAAAAGCATTTGAAGTAGTTTATTGTGTTTAAAAAAAAGAAATATAAGACCAAGTCCAACGATCACAAAGGTAGAAACTGAGACACAAAAGGAGAGAGGAAGGAACAGATAGCAGAGGAGTTACTGAGAAGAATTCTCAACTGTTAGACTCCTAAGAACTAAGGGAAGTGTTTATAGTTCTCAGATTTTAAGTCAATTCTTTAAAAAAAAAACCACACACATTGATTTCAACATGATCATTGGGTGGATCTACCGTGTTTTGTGTTGTTACCGTGTACAGTTTTGGGAATTTATTAATGTAATTACAGAACACCTACTTGAAACATAAGGATGTAAATCTAAGATCATGTTTTCCTAAGTCTGAGCCCTCAGGACCTAGTCTGTGCTTAATGAAACAGCTCTTGGGAGAGATATGTGCCCATTTGGCCAAATCAACCGCTTATGCCTTCCTGGGCTCCTACAGCAAGTCTGCACGGTAGCCTGGCATGACAGCATCTCCTCCATCTGGGCTCCCCCTGCCTCTCATGCTCCCCCTGCAGACCCTGTCCCAGCAGCCTGGTTCCCACAAGGCCCCTGTGTAGTCAGGACTCCTACACATGGAGTCCTTCCTGGAACACCCTCCTGTCTTCCTGGCCAAGTCCTCACCTCTTACTGAGGACAGTTCAGATTTCACCTTCTCTGAGACCTCTCCAGCCAGGTTGATGGCCCTTGCTGTCCAGTTGCACGTTTCCGTTCCACATTAACTAGTTAATTGAGTTTGTAAATGAATAGAAAGTCTTATGACCTGTTTCATTTTTTTATCCCTTTCTTTTAAAAATATTTTTATTGATTTTTAGAGAGAGGAAAGGAGAGGGGGAGAGAGAGAGAAACATTGATGTGAGAGCTAAACATCCATGGACTACCTCCTGCACTCTCCCTACTGGGAATTGAGCCTATAACCCAGGCATGTGCCCCGACTGGGAATTGAACAAACAACCCCTCGGTCCACTGGACAACATGAAACCAACTGAGCCATATGGCCAGGAATGTTTCATTTCTTATGGGAATGAAAAGCAAGGCACGCCCTGGCTGGTTTGCCTCAGTGGCTAGAGCAGGGGTGGGCAAACTTTTTGACTCGAGGGCCACAATGGGTTCTTAAACTGAACTGGAGGGACAGAACAAAAGCATGGATGGAGTGTTTGTGTGAACTAATATAAATTCAAAGTAAACATCATTATATAAAAGGGTACGGTCTTTTTTTTTTTTATTTCAATAGTTTTATTCATTTCAAACATTTTAACAAGAAGAATGTAAACACTAATTATTATAATTTGAAACTTCAAAAAATGGAGGAATCATAGCACAATAACATACCTTATATTGAAGATGGCAAAGGCAAAATAAAATTGCCTAACAAAGGAAAGGTACAAAAGCCTTTCAAATTAAACTTAAATATAATAAAATAATTTAAAACTAAAACAAATAGAAAAGAACAAAATGTGTAAACAGTAAATTAAACATTTTCTTTAGTGCAACTTGCAAATTATGCCCGGGACATAGATGTAGATGGCAATGTAGACTGGGTTGAAAGGTTTTTGGTCTTTAAAACATCAACTTCAGTGGGAACAGTGTTGTTGGTCTCCTTTTTAGCTAATGCTCTGATACTGTGCTCTCCAGGGGCGTGTCTCCCTACATCACCAGGATAACGTGTCTACACATTCCCAGGGTGATGTCGGGGGACGCGTCCGTGGGCATTACAAGGAGCCTCTGGAAGATTGAGAGGTTGTTCCTTCTACTGAATGGGCGGATATAAATCCGCCCACTCAGAAGAAGGAGCTGCGGCCGTGTTTCCCGACCTTGCCATGTTAACACTGCTGCTGGTGAAGGAGCGGAGGGGAGAGCAAGAGAACCCTCCACTCTTTCGGCTCCGCGGGCCAGATAGAACAGCCGAACGGCCGGATCCGGCCCGCGGGCCGTTGTTTGCCCACGGCTGGAGAGTGTCAGCCTGCGGACTTAAGGGTCCCGTGTTCGATTCCGGGTTGCCGGGGTTGCGGGCTCGATCCCCAGTGGGGTGTGTGGAAGGCAGCTTATCAATGATTCTCTCTCATCATTGATGTTTCTGTCTCCCTCTCCCTTTCTCTCTGAAATCAATAAAAATGTATTGTTTTAAATAAAGAAAAGCAAGGCGCTATTAGACCAAAGATCACATTGTAACTTTTTTAGAAATAGAACTAGAGAGAGAGAATAATTATAGAGCAAGGAAGAGTAGTAAAGAGGGTCTAGTCCAGCTCTTTCATACATAAAGAAACTGAGACCCTGAGAAAGGAAGTGACTTGCTCAAGGCTATCCAGCATTTAATTGTAGAAATAGACTTGGAACTGTGGTCTGTTGAATCCCAGTATTTTTATAACACCCTGCTGGTTTTATTTTGGCTTTTCTTTCATTGCCAGCAAGTAAGATTTTAGATATTTACCAATAGGTATATTCACCACCACAGAACTTACAAGTACCAGGAGAACATACATCTCTGATCCCTCCTCCACGCTCTTCTCCTCCCCTGGGACACACATACCACTCCTGTTCCCCTCACTTGCTTTTTCCAAGACTCCGTTCAAACTTCAGTCACTAAATATTTCCAGTGTCTTTCCCCACTCCAGGCTAAATTAGATGTCCCTCCAGTTTATGTCAAGTCTTGTGTACACAGCATTATTACCTTCTCACTCTCTATTGTACTATTTTTTTTTCTTATCTTGTCTATTATTATGAATTAAACTGGTAGTGTATCTGGTTCATTTTTCTATCCTAACTACCTATAACTATAGGCTCATAGCAGGAAGTCAATAAATATTTGGTGAATGCATTAATTATTTTGATAGGGAAACAAGACCAAAGCTGTGGTTCTGATTTTGGCTGAATTCATGAGAGGTTTACCGAAGGGTGGGATTGGAACTGAACACTAGAGCATGATTAGAATACGAGAGATGTGGAAAACAGTGACATAACACTGGTCTGACTCAGGGGTTGGCAAGCTTTTTCTGGAAAGGGCCAGATAGCTGGTAGATGCTGAATTCAGGGGCCCAGGGCTGACTTTATTTGGGTCCTTGATCAGACTGGGAAGGAAGAACCCCTTTGCTTCTGGCGATTGTAATCTCGGCTTCTCCATCCCACAGCTTCTGCTTTTCATTTCTGGGCCAGGCTTTGTGCTGATTTATTTATCCAGATGTTTCCTGCTTCTTTGTGCAAGAAGCATATAGCTCTGTCACAGTAGCCATCACAGCCAGGCATGAACACCTGGGCACCCCAAAGAGGTCTCTTTCTGGAGGCTAGCTTCCCTAGATTCTCTCTCAGCCAGATTCTTCCTTTGGCCTGTGTAGTCACATGTGAAATTCACATGTCAGAGCTCTTACCTACAGATTGTCCATGCAACAAAATGATAGCTTTTTTTTCTAACAAAATGGGAACAACAACCTCTAGACTCCCTGTGCAGAGTGAATATGGGAGACAGGGAAACGGCGAAGCTCCATTTATGTGCAAGAGAGGGTCCTTAAAAAGTTGTGCTTAAATTGTTTACCTGTCTTTTCTGAACGAAAAATTAGATGGAACAAAACAAAAATAGTGTCCTCAATTTAAATCTGTGTGGGAGGAGTTGCCGCTGAACTAGTGGGATCTAGAGTGGTCCCATCCTGCCATCTAGTGGACAGCAAGGGAAAAGCCAAATATAGAGCAAAAGAAGTGATGGTCAGGATTTGGTTTTCAAAGTCTGTAATTCGTGGAAAATGTTTTCTAATCAGCATAATTTAATTTTAAACTCCCTATTATATTTGCTAGTGAAAATATTTCATTGTGTTAGTAAAGCAAAAAGACAATACTAGTATTTAAACACTAAGCCCTGAAACTAAATTTCCTAAATCACATAGTGATGAAGAAGGTCGGCTGAGGGAAGGGGGAATGCTCCCCAGGTCATAGGAGCATGAATTTGCATGGTCCACATTCTCATTCATGTGGTCCTTCTCTGTCAACACACTCTGTGTTTATTCTGGCTGTGGACAAGGACCGCTCCAGACAGTCCTTGTTGGACACTGTCTGGGACCAGAGTCATTCCGTTCATTTTCCAAGAATGCAACTATCCTTTGTAGCCTGGTTGAATACTTGGCAAGGGCCTATGTCCCTGGTTTGGTTGGTGGGGTAGGTGGGGGGGGGGGGAGCGGGTGTCAGGGTGGGTGAGGGTGTGTTTTTCCTCTCCTTTTATTATTAAGGCTGCTAATGACTGTGGACGAAAAGGGGCCACATGCTAACCTGACAAGCTCAGGGAAGGCCTGCGTGGTGGCCTTGCAAACTCAGAGGCCTAAAGTAACCACAAAGGATGGTCTGAAATTAGAACTTTAACTAAAAGCAGTCTGTGGTGGGTAGTCATGTCCCAGGCCAGTATCTTCTCTGACAAAGATCAACTTTGATCTTAACTGAGCCTATTGTCTTTTTGCATCTATGATAACATACCTTTGGAATGTCAGGGTAACCTCCCTTTTTCCGGACCTCTCAGGGCACAACCAATGCACCAGACCACAAATTCCCTCACTTATTGTTATTGTGTTAATTTTTTACTGTTAATTATCCTGTACCCATCTATGTAAAAGAAGCATGTGTCTATCATTTTATCATTTTACTTTTTATCCAATCCCAGAGGTTTCCCCGCCTCCCTACTTTGCTTTCTCCTGCCTCCCTAACCTATCACCAATGGATTTCATGTAACCCACTCACCTCTCCTCTTTGGATTGTAATGTATAAAACAAGGTGAAAAACTGCCACTCTCTGGAACATTATCTCAGTAGTTGAGACTCTGCTTCCCGGCAATTGTCGACAGTTTGGCTCAAATAAACTCACAAAAATTCTTTACAGGTTTGAATGTTTCTTACATTAACATTCTTCCTCTAGGTGTTTCTGAGGATTTCCCTTTTTGTCTAGAATGAAAACAACAGCAGCCCAGTCTCCCCCAAATTAAGTAATAGCAGCACACCTGAAGTACCCAGAGTTGCTCTTAGATCCTTTAGCTAATGTCATAATTACTACCATAATCACAGCACGTGCCCACTTTGAGTTTCCAGGCACTCTACATTATACACATTTTTGCTAATTCTCACACCAACCCTTCAGAATAGAAACTCATCCCCATTTTAGAGACAAGGAGCTGATGCTCAGAGAAGTGAAGTGGCTTACCGCGATCACACAGTCGTGAGCGCTTGGCAAAGTCAGAATTGTACTCAGGTCTGACTCCAAAGCCCCTGCTCCTCCCACTGGGTAATGGGGGTCTCACCTGTTCAGTCATGTGCCTGTGACCTGCCAGACCCTGGACCCAAGATCCTGGGGTCCCCTCAGTGCTGCCACCTCCGCAGTACCGAAGGCTTAGTACCTAAGACTCTTAGTGCCACAGAGCCCATGGCCAGGGAGCCCAGGAGGAAGGGATTAAATGTGGTCGTGACAGAGGTACAGCAATGGCAGCCCACGAGCTGCACTTTCCTCCCTGTAAAACCAGGGGCTTTGACGGAGGGGCTTTCTCCAAGGTTTGCCAGGTTCTACCAAGTCTGGTTTCTCCCAGGAGTCATGGGGGATACGGGGTGAATAGGGCTTTGTCTCTGCTGCCCAGAGCCCAGGGCCCTTGGGGGAGACACCTGGGGGAACACACAGAGCATCTGCAGTTGGTCTCAGAAGAACTCTTGTCTGGCCTGTGTGGGTCAGTGGTTGAGCGTCAACCTATGAACCAGGAGGTCACAGTTCCATTCCCGGTCATTGCACATGCCCAGGTTGCAGGCTTCATCCCCAGTAGGGGGTGAGCAGGAGGCAGCCGATCTCTCTCATCATTGATGTTTCTATCTCTCACTCCCTCTTCCTTCCCCTCTCTGAAATCAATAAAAACATATTTTTTAAAAAATAAAAAATTAAACTCTCCTTCAAAAGGTCTTTCAAGGTGATTGGGTGTTCCAGCCCCTAACACAGCCCTTTTCCTCCTCTATCTCCCAGAGTAGGGAAGAATAGTATAGAATAGAACAGAATAAAATAGTAGAATAGAATAGATACAGTGAGGGTAATATTGGTCCATAAACATGTTTTGTTTTGTTTTAATATATCTTTATTGTTGAAAGTATTAAGCTGTGTTTTAATTTTATGAATGTATTTATGTGGGCACACTGTGTTGAGATGTAAAATTTGCATCTCTCTTTGGTTGCACTCTAAGAAGTATGGAAAATTCTGCTCTAGACCACACTGGGGGCCCTACGAGGCCCCAGGTGTCCCTCACCCTCACCTGTGACACCATGAGCCAAGGAAGCCATGGGCGCTGACAGTCCCAGCAGGGAGGTGGCATCTGAGTCTTGGCAGTGCTGGAAGGATCCTTCCTCTTTCCAGGCTCAGGAAAATCCTCACCTGGAGGCAGGGAATGTCCCAGATGACCCTGAAATAATGCAGTCAGCCCCCTGTGCCAGGCTGCAGCCCCCTCCTCCTCCTGCAGGGCCCACAGGACAGAGGAGGCAGCAGCCTACAGCGCCAGGTCATCACTTTACCCCAGGTGCCACTTACCCTGCAGAGTAGCTAGAACTTGTTGGGAGGGGCCTTCATTTCAGAGCTGCCTGCAGTCCTGCCTACCCTAGGCTGTGGATGTTCTGTGAATGACTGAGGCCAGAGCCGGGTCCCAGTCCCACCCTTCTAGCAGTGGCTCTGGGGCCCCTGGCCCTGGCATTCTCTGGGGCACTGTGGCTTCAGACCCTAGAGACCCAGCCCTTGCATTCACACAGGGAGGGGTGGGTGGTCAAAGGCATGGCTGCTCCCATCCTCCCCTATGGCTTCCTGCAGAACCACCACTCCTCATCCTCACTGTCTGCTCCTGGCATAGGGGTCCCGGGCTGGACAATCACCCTAGGAGGCATCTCTTGGGGTCACAGCAGATGCCCCCAAGTCACATCTGGAAGAGGGCTCAGTAAGTCTTTGTTGCACAAATACCCACCCCATTACCTTCTTCATTAATGTCCATGACTCCGCAGAACAAAGTCAAACACATGGTCTTTTTCTCCAGTGACCGTTTCTGGGAATGCAACAATCTACTACCAGGAAGCACTTGTACCTAGACTGTTTTCATCGCTGTCCCAGGCTCTTTGAACATTTCCTGCTCTGGCCCACATTTCTGGGAAATTACTCAATACTAGTAGGACCATCTGCTCCTGTTACTATATCTTTATTGTGAAAGAATAGAATTTCATCCACACACACAAAAAAATCAGTCTGTGATTCTACCCTGGGGTTTCTGCTATGTTGGAAACCAACCTCCTCGCCCCTTCGCCCTGATCTACCTTTGCCCAGATCTGCGGCCCCAAATTTCTGTTCTTCGGATGTGGACTGTGACTTGTGACCCATTGGCGGGTGATGAAATTAATATAATGGGTCGTGAACAGCATTTTAAGAAAAAAATAGAATTGAAAATAATTTTATTTTGAAATAGCGGGACATAATCCAAAATGTCTATAAAGGTTGAAAGAAGTTTTTAGTATTATTTTTCTCTTTAGCTGTCTTCAGAATATTCTAGAAGGTGGGGTGTTGGCACTCTTGATCTCACAGTGAGCTTGTGTTGGGTTGTAGGAAATTGTTATTTCTCTGTTAAGATATCCCCAGCAGCAGTGGGCACACTTGTCTCTTTAACTGTATCTGTCATGTGGAGCACTGAGAGCTGCAAAAATTCTTTGTACAAACACTCCATCCAGGCCCCTGCACTAAGAAACTTGACCATGCCTAGCATGGCTGCTGGCAGCCCCAGGCCACATCCCTGGGACCCAGGCCCCCTTTGAGTTCCTGTCTGGAAAAGCTCAAGGCTGTAAAGAGAATTTACCATTTGTTTTGGGCAAGACCTGATGATAGGCCTCTGACGCCCTTTCTTCAAGCATTTACTAAGGTCTGAAAATTGTAACACCCACCTCTGCCCTTTGAGCTATATATGTATGTCTCTCCTACACTCCAGGAGTCTTTCTCAAGGTCCTGAAAGCCATTCCTTTGCAGTGTCATCATCAAGAAGAACAGGGCCTCTGTCACCCAGTCTCTGTGGGAGGACAGAATCCCAACTTCACAGCTTGCCTAATCCCATTTACTGACCAACCCTTTGTCATTTGGGCACTTCCCTGACTCTTCTTGAGCCCCAGCTCACTCCCTTCACTTGTCCTTCATTTTCCCTTCCAAGCACCCTGTCAGCTCTGCACAAATCAGAATGGGACTCAGCTTCCCTACTGCCAGCAGTTTCTGAATAGAATCTGTTTTCACCACTTTAATGTCCAGCATTACTTATCTGTGACAAAATGCGCATGCGCGTGCACACACACACACACACACACACACACACACACACACGCACTCACCCCTCCTCAGGACAAACACTGCTTCTCAGGGATGGAGGAATTGTGTCATCCTCATTGTCCAGATTGTTCCTTCCTGGGCTATTTCCCTGTATCATCTCTAAGTCCCCAGAAAAGTCTCACTTAGCTGATCCAGCCTGGTCTGTGACATCCGTTGTGAAATTAAGTGAAGAGTCATGTACAGGACTCTTTCCTTCCAGGGACAAGAGTTGGGACGATGAGATCCAACTCTGTCCCTATTGGGAGCTTCTCCTTCTACTGCCAAGCTTGGAGGAACTGGGCTAGTTTGACTAAGGGAGCAGAAAAATTTCCTTACACACAAACCTTCCTAAAGAATACATAACCAGGCTCAGATGGCATGGCTCAGTGGTTGAGCATTGACCTATGAACCAGGAGATCATTGTTTGATTCCTGGTCAGGACACATTCCTGGGTTGTGGGCTCGATCCGCAGCGTGGGGTGTGCAGGAGGCAGCAAATCAATGATTCTCTCTCATCATTGATGTTTCTATTTATCTCTTCCTCTCCCTTTCTCTCTGAAATCAATCAATCTATATATATATACTAGAGGCCCGGTGCACGAATTCATGCACCAGTGGGGTTCCTCAGCCTGGCCTGCAGGATTGGGCCAAAACCAGCTCTCTGACATCCCCTGAGGGGTCCCAGATTGCGAGAGGGTGCAGGCCAGGCCAAGAGACCCCACCGGTGCACAATCGGGGCTGGGGAGGGACACCAGACATTGGCCAGCTGGGGAGGGACCAAGGAGAGCTCCAGGGCTTGTCTGGCCCAACTTGCTCAGTCCCGATCAGCCGGACCCCAGCAGCAAGCTAACCTACCTGTCAGAGCATCTGCCCCCTGGTGGTCAGTGCATGTCATAGCAAGTGGTTGAGTGGCCTTAGCATATCATTAGCATATTATGCTTTGATTGGTTGAACGGACAACTGGACACTTAGCATAGTAGGCTTTTATTATACAGGAGATATGTATATTTATATATATACTAGAGGCCCGGTGCACGAAATTCGTGCACAGGGGGGGGGTGTCCCTCAGCCCAGCCTGTACCCTCTCCAATCTGGGTTCCCTCTCACAATCCAGGACTGCTGGCTCCCAACTGCTCGCCTGCCTGCCTTCCTGATTGCCCCTAACTGCTTCTGCCTTCCAACCTGATCACCCCCTAACCACTCCCCTGCCAGCCTGATTGATGTCTAACTGCTCCCCTGCCAGCCTGTTTTCTCCTAACTGCCCTCCCCTACAGGCCTGGTCACCCCTAACTGCCCTCCCTTGCATCCTGGTCCCTCCCAACTGCCCTCCCCGGCTGGCCTGATTGCCCACAATTGCCCTCCCTCGCAGGCCTGGTCCCTCCCAACTGCCCTCCCCTGCTGGCCATCTTGTGGTGGCCATCTTGTGTCCACATGGGGGCAGGATCTTTGACCACATGGGGGCAGCCATCTTGTGTGTTGGAGTGATGGTCAATCTGCATATTACTCTTTTATTAGATAGGATAGAGGCCTGGTGCACGGGTGGGGGCCAGCTGGTTTTCCCTGAAGGGTGTCCTGGATCAGGGTGGGGGTTCCCTTGGGGCGTGGGGAGGCCTGAGCAAGGGGCCTGTGGTGGTTTGCAGGCCGGCCACGCCCCCCGGCGACTCAAGCAGAGGCCCTGGTATCTGGGATTTATTTATCTTCTACAATTGAAACTTTGTAGCCTGGAGTGGAGCCAAGCCTCCTGCTCCCTCCGTAGTGGCAGCCATTTCTGTTGGGATTTATTTATCTTCTATAATTAAAACTTTGTAGCCTTAAGTGGAGGCCAAAGCAGGCCAGGGCTGCAGAAGCTTGGCTTCCTCCATCACCGGGGGCAACCCTAGCCTCCTGCTCTCTCCAGCTCCGTGGCTGCTGCCATTTTTGTTGGGATTTATTTATCTCCTATAATTGAAACTTTGTAGCCTTAAGCGGAGGCCTGGGCCGGCCAAGGTGTGCAGAAAGCTTGGCTTCCTCCATCGCTGGGGAAACCCAAGCCTCCCTCCTGCTCTCTCCATAGCCGTAGCCATCTTGGTTGGGTTCATTTGCATACTCACTCCTGATTGGCTAGTGGGCGTGGCTTTGTGGGTGAAGCAGAGTGATGGTTAATTTGCATATTACTATTTTATTAGATAGGATATATATGGTGTGTGTGTGTGTGTGTGTGTGTGTGTGTGTGTGTGTGTAGCCAGGAAGACCTATATCCTTCTTTGTTCTTTCTCTAAACCTCAGAAATTAGGACACCCTAGAGACACTATGATGCTAGAGGTCAAGACAAGGAGGGCAATGAGGTTTCTGTGTTCAGAGACCCCAAGGGAGGCAGCAGGCGAGGGAACCAGGCAGAAGACCAGAGATGGGGCAGGCATGGATGTCAAGGTAGCCTGGCATGAGGAATCCATAAGATAGGTGACATCTGAGTGTACAGAATAAAAGACAAATCCTCGGTGCTAGAAACAAACATGGAAGTGAAACCAGAGTAGTGGGTAAGCGGGCGGCCTGATGCTGGGCAGCATGGGGATGGGTGGGCCTGACCTGAATTAGTCTCCAGCACCAAGCATCTTTAATCGTGGTGGCATACAGGAACAGAAAAGGAGGCATGGGCCCACAGGAGGTAGGAGAGGACTGAGATCCTACAGGAGGTCCAATCTCCAGTGAAAGGGAGGCTAGGCTGGTCTGGGATACCACACACCAGCAGAGAGCACCAGGAACAGGGAAGGAGCCAAAAAAAACTGGGCAGGTGCCAGGCCCCAGCACAGCTAACCAGGCATCAGGTTACCACTTAGATCCAGCAGGGAAATTGGAGGATCTCAGCAGTGAAACTAGGTCAAAACTCCATTTGACTCACCATGGCGGGTATACTGGCTGCCTGATCTATGGCCCAAGATGAACTCCAGAATGCACCCACTGTGGGACGGGGCGCTGCTTCCCAAGGGCTTCCACCCAGAAGGAGCAAGTAACCTCTATTCTAAGGAGGCCCAGGTGGAATGGTCTAAAGCTATTGATGTGACCCCACATTTCCTTAAAGCCTCGGATTTTCTTTTTCAATTGCATAGGACCTTTTCATCATAATCCAAAACAAGGTAAATTGATGACAAGTTTCCAGTGGTTGAGAACCACAGCTCTGTCTCTTATGCCAAGTTCCAGGGCTCTGATCTGAGAAGCACAGGTCGTATAAGGCTGCAGAGACAACACTGGTTGGCTGACACAGGCTGAGCGGTCAGACCAGTGAACCGTGTCCAGCACAGCCATGGATGAACCTGAGGAGGGGCAGTGAAGGATTAAAGAAGACAGACAAGAGAATACAGCGGGGGCTAGGTAGGATCACTGTGCTTGGATGAGGAAACAGTGACACAGCCTGTAAGCCGAAGCTTTTTTTTATAGTCAGAGCACACAAAGCAAAACAAGGAGAGTGGTCAACATGTTTACAATGTCCTTGCAAATTTCAAATCTATTTCGTCACTCAAGCCTTGTTTTGGCAGCACTTGCTGCACCTCCCATTAGCTACCTAGGAACAAGGGAGGACTATAGGGTCAAGCTTAATTGTGCTAGGAGGGCTCTGCCCTCCAAGCTGGGACTTGTATGTGGCTCTGCCACAGGTCAGTCCGAGGCTTGACCCTATAGCCGCTTCCTACAGACCAAAAATGAGAAAGCCAGAGGGGAGCCTCCTGTAACAAGAGCAAAGACCGGGCAGACTGAGAATCACAGTTTGCATGGATTGGTAAAGCTTGTTCAGAGAAGCAATGAAAGGCTCAGGGGAGAAATGCTGTCTACTTTTTGCCATTCTATAAACCAAATCTGATTGAGCTTATCCTATGAATTTATTTAAATCCTCTTGAACCAACTGAAATGTTTTAAATTTCCATCTTCTAAATTAATTTCTATTCAGATACCACTTATTCATGTCAACCAAAACACGCCCCCAAAATCACCTCGTAATTGTGTACAACATATTCTTATCCATTCCACACACATTTATTGAATAAATAAAAACTTTATTTGTATATTTACCAAAAACAATATCCTTAATTTGATCATTTTTTAAAAAAAATACAAACCTATGTAACCAAAATACTTAAAGGATTCGGTTAACTAAGTGTGGGCTATTTTTACCTATGAATATGAAAATCCAACTTTTCAAAACTGGTTTTGCAGAGACATGTTTGAAATATTTGTGAATTTTCATGAAGATTGACTCTGCATGTTATGAGATTTATTACAACATCTAGGTCAGATATTAAGGGACAAAATTATTTTGCAAGCCCAAGTTAGAACTTTATACAAGAAATCCCAGTGGTATTTAATCACTTTGAAAATTCTATTGAGTATTTTTCTGTTTCAAAATCAAGTAGGATAAGTAAATAACAACAGTACCTCGAAGACTTTTATAAATAGGAAAGCTACACTTTTCACAGCTATAAGCAAAGGGTATTTGTATTTCCCTGAGAGCATAGTTTGCTTTGGGTTCAAGGTGTGTGTGTGTGTGTGTGTGTGTGTGTGTGTGTGTGTGTGTGTGTGTGTATGTGTGGCGGGGGGAGGGAGGGGTGGTGGTGAAGTCATTGACAGCAGAATGTGATGAAAGCTAAGAGAACAGTTACCTGTTGATGATTGGGTGAGCTTAGCTCCATGCCCATTTTAGACCAGCCTTGTCAACTGGGGTCCATTAACCTGCCCTTCGAGTCCCACCCGAGCTTCTGGGCCTCATTCTCTCTAGGTCCAATTAGGTAGGAGACCCAGCCAAGCCGCTCAGAGGCCTCAGAGCCCATGGGTCTGATTGCTAGTCCTGCTTTAACTTGTGACTCATTTCTAAGAAGTGGATTCCTTCCTGGAACCCCCTTGGCTAGAACCCCTCCTTATTCACCTCTTTCCCTTCTTGAGAATGGAGTCATGCTCACAAACTCCAGGGATCCTCATATCATTTTTCTCAGACCTGACTCCTCCTACCTCCCTCATCCTCTTCCTCCCATCCAGAGGTGCTCTGTCCACACACAGGACCTGCCTCAAGATCCAGTCTGCTGTGGCTCACAGGGCACCAATCTGCCTCATTCCCCTGCTGGTGGTATGGATTATGACAGTTAACTGCTAGACATTTGTTTATTTGAGAATGAAAATTAGATCTTAAGAGCTTCTATCCCTGGCTAGTGCCTAGACATTTATACTTACCAAGTTTCTCAAAAACGACTTGAACTTTTTCCTTTCCCTAAAAGCTACAGACGGGCAGCTTCAAGTGCAGAACTCTGGGTCATCTTAATGGATATATCTGCCCACTGACCCATGCCACTATCGAGAATCCCTATTTCTTGAGAGTCAGGCACCTGAGATTTCTACCCCAAGCCACCTGCGTACCTGATGATATAAACATTATATAGAATTCTTTCCTTGTCTTCATTTGGGTGTTCTGAACTAGTCCTGAAACTTGGGTCCTGCATTTAGAACCAGGTTTATAACACAGAGATCCTAAATCTTCACTTTCCTTGCACTGGTAGGCTCAAAATTTGCTGGCTTCTCTTCTTAAAGGACTGCCAAGACAAGGACTGTCCTCTTTCTGAGGTGGCTCTTCATGTATGGCTGTGATGCTGCCATTGGATATCCTCTTTGGAAGTTCTTCCCTGAAACCATTTTTGGAATATGATTATAGCTCAGAAATAGTTTCCGAAGACAATGTCAAAGAAAGACAAACACGTAAGCAGTGGCCTCATCATTGACTGAAGTGCACAGCTTTTCAGAGAGACCACTCGGAAGGACAATAAAGACTTGGATGTAGCCTCATAGCTTTACATACATGTCTCTCTCTCTCTCTCTCTCTCTCTCTCTCTCTCTCTCTCTCTCTCTCTCTCTCTTTCTGCTAACTTGATGAAAAAAATTATAATATTTTCAAGTGGCCTATTTACCTGTTTATTCAGTGTCTTCATGGTAGGGATTTGTCTTATTCATTGGTGTCCTCAAGGCTTGACAAACATAAAGAACTCCTTGAGTGTTTGCTGAATTGAACTAAATTAAATTGAGACCTTTGTTAAGGTTATTAGTGCTCATGAGTAAGTGATACATGTGTTCTAAATTTCCACAAATATGCTTGTATTTTCTCATCTTACTTTCATAGTAGGGAGCTGAACTATCACATGTGATCCTAAGGCACAGAGCTTTGCACACACCAACATGCATTTATATTTATCTTCAATAATCTAAGCAGAAACAAATCTTGTAATTTTCCAAGTCTTTTTTACCTGCTTTGAATTTTAGCTCCTTCTAGCCATAACTTTTCTATGAAAATTAAATCCACTATCAAATTTCAAACTGCCGAGAAGTACAAGCACAATATGTGTGCTGCATCTGACATGAAATAAAACTCTATAAAGAGATTTGAGATCATATGATGAAAATAAAGCACATTGGGTAATGCAGTTACTATGTTGTTACCATTGTTGTTGCTTAAATACAGCATATGAAACAGGATCTCTTAATCTGTTCCCCCAACTTGGGGATTAGAATGAATTTCCAGTGAGCTCATTTGAAAGTTCTAGTGCTTAGAGCAGGGGTGGGCAAACTTTTTGACTCAAGGGCCACAATGGGTTCTTAAACTGGACCGGAGGGCCGGAACAAAAGCATGGATGGAGTGTTTGTGTGAACTAATATAAATTCAAAGTAAAGGAGCGGAGGGGAGAGCAAGAGAACCAGATAGAACAGCCGGATCCGGCCCGTGGGCCGTAGTTTGCCCAAGGCTGGCTTAGAGTGAAGGATTGACTCTGTTCTTTGAATCAAAATTGTGCCAAGCAGATCCAAAAAGCAAACAGAAGGGTTTAAAAGGACCCTGAAAACTAAGGTTCCAGGAGGGTGGGATCTCAGGGACATGGACCCAAATCACTGTCTAAAAAATGGAGTGTATGCCATTAAGAAAAGTCGGTCAGTCCTGGCAGGGTTGCTCCGTAGGTTGGAGTGTCATCCCATACATCAAAAAGGTTGTTGATTCATACACAAAAGGTATAGGGTACATACTGAGGTTTCATGTTCGATTCCAGATTGGGGTGCATACGGGAAGCAACTGGTTGATGTTTCTCTCTTCCTTCCTCTCTCTCTAAAATCAGTCAAAGCATACCTTCAGGTGAGGATAAAGCAGAAGAAGAAGAAGAAGGAGAAGGAGAAGGAGAAGGAGAAGGAGAAGGAGAAGGGGAAGGGGAAGGGGAAGGGGAAGGGGAAGGGGAAGGGGAAGGGGAAGGGGAAGGGGAAGGGGAAGGGGAAGGGGAAGGGGAAGAAGGAAGAAGGAAGAAGGAAGAAGGAAGAAGGAAGAAGGAAGAAGGAAGAAGGAAGAAGGAAGAAGGAAGAAGGAAGAAGGAAGAAGGAAGAAGGAAGAAGGAAGAAGAAGAGGCTGGTGATTCCTGATTCCTGCAGTGGCCAGCAGTCTATTAGGATATTCACATCTTTTTAAAACAGAGCTCTGAGTCTCTGGGAACCTCTTTTCTCCATAGCAATACAACAGTTAGACATTAAGGGGCCAGTGCACTGGACTGTGCTAAAGGTACAATTCTGTCTGGTGATGACAGTTCTAGTCCAAAATGGGCCTCCTATGATCATAAAAAAAATAGAGGCTCTTGATGGGAGAATAGAACACAATTTTTGTTATATATCTTTCAAAGCAAACAAGCCTTCCCAGACCCACCTCCCCAGACCTGTCAGATGAAACAGCCTCTGAGATGCTCCTGACAAGGAGCCCAAGGCTCCAACACCAGGAATTCCAGCTGGTTTGGGGGGGGGGGGGGAGGGGGTTAGAAGCGGGAGAAAATAATAGGAAAGGAAAGGAAAAATAAAAGAGAAATACCCTTATTTCCCTGCCTTGATTAGTGAATCCTTTTGCAAACTTGTCAGAACAAAAAACAAGCCAGTTTGGGGCACCTTGTTTTTGTTTCTAGTTTCCTGCTCTGAGAGAGCCAGTATGGCAGAAAGGGCACTGACTTTGACATTGAAAGACCTGGGTTTAGACTCCTGGTTTTGCTACTTGCAATTTGAGTGATCTGGGGCAAGTCACTTCGCCTCCCTGAAACTCGGGTTCCTTGCTTGTAAAAGAGTGATTTAAAAAAAATCAAAAAACCAGCCACCAGGTCTTTATGATGGTTCAGTGACTTGATATACAAAAGCGCCCGGCACAGACCCTGGCACGGGCAGGTGTGTCCTGAATGTTACATATTGCTCTTCTTCTCTCCTGAGGTAGGTCACGCAAACATTCCTGGTTGCTCTCAAGGGTCCCAAAGCTGTGACTTCCAAGGAGCCCCCAGGGGGAGCCACGGGGATTCCCTGAGGTCTGACCTAAAACGCAAGCCCCGCCTACTGTCTGAAGTGGGCGGGGCCTGGGTGAGGGGTGCGGAGGGTCTTCAGGAGGCGCCGCCCAGCTCCTGGGGTGACTCCGTCTCCCGCAGTCAGACCGACACCGCGCCGGGCACGATCCTCCGGATGTGGGTGTAGGACTTCCTGATGGTGACGCTGCCGTGGTGCGACACCCCCCGGGGCAGGACGCACTCCTCGGTCAGTTTCTGGGCCTCCGGGTCCCAGCACAGCACCGTGGCGATGACCTCGTTCTTCTCGTCGCGCCCCCCTGTGATGTAGAGCCGGTTGTTGCAGGGCGCGATGCCGCAGCTGGCCCTCTCGTGGCTGAGCTGGGTCACCAGGCTCCAGGTGTCCTCCAGGGGGCTGTAGGCGTACAGCGCTCTCATGGCCCCACCTGCAGACCAAGGGAAACACGGTGGGCCTCGCACCATTTGTTCTGGTTTTCTTCTCCTTTAACCACAAAACCATCCTTCTGACTAGGTAAGTCTACCATCTTGCCTAGAGAAAGGAGATTTACGGCTTTCTAAAAACTTCCTAAGTGCTGGAGACAGACACTTCCCACCGTCCTTTAAATTCTGCAGCCAGTGCTAATCAGGTCCCAAGGGGCACCTGGCTTCACCTAGCGGCCAAAATGCACCCCGAGACTGCTCCCTGGAAGAAATACCACGTGGTGCATCAGGCAGACTCTGCTCATAATTCCAGCTCTGCCCCTTTTGATCTGTAACCACAAGCACGTGATAGTAAGACGTCAGAAGGACCATGAGCACGAAGTAACTGGCAGAAGGCCTGGTGCATAGAAGCCGTCAGTACGTGACAGTAACCACAGGCGATAGCCCCTCTTTAAAACGAGCACGGCCTGGGACACCATTCAAGGTACTCATCTCCAGATTAGACCTTTAAGCAGTCATGAGCCTGACCATAAACACAAATGAAACCTCAACCATGTAAGAGAGGGGTTTTTCCTTCATCTCTTTCCATATTTACTTGTCCGATTATCTCTTATTTGCTTACGTTATTTATTTTTGGCATCCCCTTTATCGGTAGTTCTCAATCCTTGCTGCACATTAAAGTCACCTGTACCTTAAAAACACTTGCAACTGCCCTAGCCGGTTTGGCTGATAGAGCATCAGCCTGGGAACTGAAAGGTCCCAGGTTTGATTCCGGTCAAGGGCACATGCCCAGGTTGTGGGCTCAATCCCCAGTGGGGGACTTGCAGGAGGCAGCCAATCCATGATTCTCTCTCATTGTGGATGTTTCTATCTCTCTCTCCCTCTTCCTTCCTCTCTGAAATCAATAAAAATATATTTAAAAAAACAACAACAACAACAAAAAACACTAGCAACTGTTGGCCAGCATCCTCTTTCCCATTCTGATTTCATTGGTCCGAAGTGAGGCCCAGCTGCCCATACTTTTGTAATAAGCTCCAAGGTGATTCTAATGAGTAGTCAAGATTGAGATCCATCATCCTTAACATTACATGCCAACTGTGGTCTGGCTGGCCAGGCTTTCCTTTGGGCAAACTTGCAACTTTTCAGAGCCCCCAAAGCAAGTAGGGAGAGTAAAATCCCCATGAACACAAAAGAAGAAATAATGATAGCTACTATTTATTGGGCACTTATCATACTGTGCACATTTCAATATCTGCACATGTTCCTGCAGCAACTTCTAACTCCTCCCTGAGTCCCAGGGATGATTTGCTTTGTATGTCTCCTAAATGTGGGCAGTTTTCTGCCTCGAGGACTTCAAGGGAAATCCCACCAAAGCCTGGTCCAATCCTATCTTCTCTTCCTTTTCAACCAGGAATTTGTGAGTTCCCAGGAGGGCTTCGTCTGATCTACCTGCATGGCTTCATGGGTGGGGAACCTTGGATACATAAGAAGCCATTTGCTCACTTACCAACGACATAGATGCGGTCCCGGAAACTCACTGCGTTGATGCATTTAGCCTCCACTGGCATGGGCGACTTTAAACTCCACTTATTGGTTGAAGGGTCGTAACACTGAGTCTTGTCCGTGGCCAGTTTTCCATTGGGCCCTCCCCCAATCACATAGAGCTTCTTCTTATGACTGGTGGCTGCAAAGGAACTGACATGGACGAGGAGGGGCGCGGCCTGTAGAGACGCAGGCCCAGGAGAAGCTGTCAGTCACATTGCCCAGCTTGCTGCAGTGGCTCACAGGACACAGGCCAGGAGCCAGGGCACACAAGCCTGGGCATCCTTTGCCTGAAGTCACAAGGCCTGTAGCCTTGACTCCCCTTGAAACACAGAGAGGATCAGAGCACATATATCCCACCCTCCCTCCAGACTCTAGCAGGCGCTGGGTGTTTCCAGCCTGTTTCTCCCAGAGTTCGGTTCTCAGGTGAGGAGGGGGAGTGACAGGAATAAATGTTTCCACAGATGAAACCAGCCAGTATTGGAGAGAAATGCTTTTTCAAACGTGCATAGTCATATTCATTCATGTGTTTATTCACTTAAAATTATTCACGATATGCCAGGCATTGTCCTTGGTGTTTATAATATCCAGGAAGAAAAAATGGTAAACGGGTTTCAGGTGGCCACAGGTAAACAGACTCTACCACTCTGGGGCAACATGCAGATTTGGGGATTAAGCCAGACTTGTGCTTCCACTCTGTGAACCCCAAGGCACTAAAGGGGTCCTCCAAGAGCTTCTTGCTCATTGACATGGTCCTCTTGGGCCATGGACCAACCCACAAGTGCCAAGTAATGGGACTTACCAAACTGAGAAGATCTTAGTATACCCCCTCCCCCATTAAACATTAAGGGCTCCCTATTTGGAACTCCTCAGGTTGACAGGTCTGGGTGCCAGGAGGACCTGGCTACCTGTGCTGTGCCTACAATAACCATGCTTTACACTCATCAAAACTGAAACATGCTCTGACATATGATAAGACAAGGAGAGAAAGAAAATATGAAAGTGGGAATAACCTGGAAATACCAGGAAGTGAGATCACTTGACTTTTTTTTTTTTAATTATTGTGGTAAGAACACTTAACATGGGGTCTACCCTCTTAACACATTTTTGAAAGTACAGTAAGCATTGTTATCTATAGCACAATGTTGTACAGCAGATCTCCAGAGCGTATCCTTTGCACCCATTGATTAGCAATGCCTTACCTTTGCCTGAGTGTGATATATACCTGAGTTTGCATTGTGAAACTTGTTAAACTCTTGCATGCAAGTATATAAAATATGATTCACTAATAAGCAAATAAACAAGGGCTGATTTCTAAGCACTACCAAATGACTGCATTCAACAAACACTGTGTTAAAGGGATCCTTGCGTGTCCCGTGTGGAGAAGACAAGGATAGATGGCATCTGAGGATACGGAGACTATGGGCCAAGATATGCACCCAGAGTAGGATCCAGCCTCCCCCCACTCCCCACATCTGGGGTTCTGGCTAGGATAGGGCAGGTGTACACAAAGCTGTGACCTGATCAGCAGTGCTAAAGCAATGATTTCTATGATGCGGGAAGCTCACAGCCACCAAAAATGTTCTCAGTGGGAGCCAAGTGATCAGAAAGCCATATAACCACACTGGCATATACCCTTTTTTAGGCTTTGAAGTAATAATACAAACAGAGTTACCCATATAAATAATCTCTGATACCTCTGACCAGCAATTGTGGAAGGGGTCGTAGGTCTCCACGTTGTTGATCCTCTGCAAGCCATCAAAACCTCCAATCACATAGACCTTGCCACCCAACACCACCATCTTATGCCTCCAGCGGCCTATGTTCAAATACTCTATTTGGATCCATTTGTTGATTGAAGAATTATATTTCCAAACATCGTGCTGTGTTTCTTTGCCACCTAGAAGAGATGCAGAGCGTTTAAGAAACCACCGGATGTGTCAGAAATACAGCTTCTCCCATAATTTCCCACAGATCCATAAGTGCTGAATCCCCAGGCCAGCCCTTCTAAGAAAAGAGAAAAGAAATCCTGAAGGTGTGTGTGGCCTATTTGGGGGACAGAACCAACACAGAGGAACGAAAAGGGACAGTGTGAACTGGGGTGAATAATTCTCCAGACGTGTCATGTGGCATCTCTGTGCCGTGAGAGCTCAGGGAAGAGGTGGGCTTCAGGGAGGCAGGACCATATTCTCCTCCACCCACAGCAGGAGCCTGGACTCCATGTTTGTGAAGCTAAGAAGCAAGCTGTAAAGCAGGACAGATAAGTCTGGACTGTGCAGGGCCTTCCTTGACCAGCAGGCAAATTAAAAAGCAGCTTATGTTCTGTTTGCTTATTTATTTTTAAAAATGCAAACCAATAAATATTTTAAAGTCCCCGGAGTTGCCTAGCTGGTTGGCTCAGTGGTTGACCATCGACCGATGAACCAAGAAATCACTGGTTGATTCCCGGTCAGGGCACACGCCTGGGTTGCAGTCTCGATCCCTAGTAAGGTGCATGCAGGAGGCAGCCTCCTGGACACACCGTTAAACTGCATTTCCCAGCCCACCTGCAATGTTTCTCTCTCATCCATTGATGTTTCTATCTCTCCCTCTCCCTCCCTCTCTCTCTAAACAAATCAATAAAAACATATTTTAAAAAATTATCTGGGTTTATAACTGTACAAAAAATACAAGTGGGGTTGACCTGTTTTTAAACAATTTTTACTATAAAAGAATGAGATGCTCCCATTAGAAAATGTGAGAGTGAGCTGGTAAATCATTTTTTCAAAACAACTCTCTTATTAAACAGAAAATACATAGTTTAATTCGGAAGAGAGAACAAAACAGAGGAGAACTGTCCTTTTTGGTGACTTTAATCAAATATTTTAACAAATTTTTATTTCCAATTCCCCATCAGCACCGAGTGCCAACTCAGCTACCTAATGAAAAATACGTACTTTTCAGACTTGTTAACCTGCCCTACTGCCCTAGTGCGGCAATGAATGTCACTGATGATGCTCCGTGTCATGGATAAGTGTTTCTCTAGGATGGAGCCCAAAAGAGGGTTTCCTAAGTCAAGGGTGTACATACCTTGAATTTTTATAGGTGCTGCCAAAGAGCCCTCTAAAGCTGCTGGTTGTCCTTTCCCCATGCCCCACCCACAGTGGATGTAAGGAGGGGGGTTGGGGGTTGTTTTGGGGTGTTTTCTTTGTTGTTGTTTTATAGCCTAATGGAGAAAAATAATGCCACTTTGGTTCTCCCTGGCTATTAGGGATACTGAGCTTTTTCCCCTTCTGTGAATTTTTAGTTCATTTAGTTTAATCATTTTTCTTTTGGTTGTGTGCCTTTTAGAGATCTCTATTTACTTAAAACTCTATGATATTGGTCCCATGTAGGTAGTGTCAAAACTTACTAAATAACTATAAACTTTCAAAGAAATGCATGCAAATTTTATTTAAAAAGAAAAAGAACTCTATGAATTTTACTTCATAAAAGAAGACCTGATTAACTGGGCAGGCGTATCGTGTGCATAGATAAGAAGACATCAACCTTCTCCAGATATATCCACTTATCCAGCGCCTTCAGGAATTTTCAGGGATCTTGAAAAGATCATTCTAAATTTCACTTGGAAGAGTAAATTTGGAAAGATTTCTAAGGAACTTGTGACAAAGAAAAATGAAGAGGGGGCTTTCCACAGCAAATATCAAACTATACTACACAGCTATTATACAAACAACGTGGTGCTGCATCAGACCACACACACTGATCAATAACAGCCAGAGTACAGAACAGACTAAAAGATGTAGAGATCATTTTATCATTCAATAAATGGTCTTAGAACACTTTTAGAGAAAAATTAAGATAGATCCCTATTCCACATTACCTTAAAATAAACCTCAAATGTAAATGCTTTAAACGTAACTGAAGAAAATATAGAAGATGTTAAGGATCTTCAGGTGGGATTTGAAACCCAGAATCATGTAAGAAAGTTACTATATAAAATCTAAATCAATGTTAGAAAACAACACAGCCTGGGAGAAAGTACTTGCAATACAAATAACAAAAGGTATATGATAAGAACTCCAAAAACTTAATTTAAAAAAAAAAAGACAAACAACCAATAGAAAAACAGTGTGAATAGATAATTTGTAAAATCAATACAGTTAGCTATTAAATATACAGAAATATACTCGACCTCATTAATGATCCAAGTGTATAAATTTAAGCATTCTAGACTATTAAAAGTGTAATTGACTGATAATAAAAAATAACATAAAATGGATGTTGAAAATGGCCACTGTTATTCATCATTGGTTGAACTGTAAATTGGTACAAACTTTCTGGAGGACAATTTAGCAATATTTACAAGAATTCTAAATCCTCACATCTTATGACCACTTCTAGGAATCTCTCCAAATAGCAGCACAAGTTCATAAACATATGTGCAATTTTTTTTAGTGGAAAAATAAAAGCTGAAAAACAATCATGGTTCATTTATTCAATAAACTGTCCTGCAGCTGGTAAAAGGAATAATGATAATGAAATGATGCTAATGATGGCTAACACTGTTGAGGTCTCACTGTGTGCTTGGGATCATGCTGTGCTTCACATGTATTATATCACTTAAAACATATGATAAATCCATTACACCAACTGCAATGATGTGGAAAATGTATTGTGAATTGAAGTGCAAATTTCTGTTGATTTTATTGTGTACTAGAGGTCCAGTGCACAAAATTCGTGCATGGGAGGGGGGATCCCCTCAGCCCAGCCTGCACACTCTCCAATCTGGGACCCCTCAGGGGATGTCCGACTGCCGATCCTAGGGATCAGACCTAAACCGGCAGTCGGACATCCCCCTCACAATCCAGGACTGCTGGCTCCTAACTGCTCACCTGCCTGCCTGCCTGATTGCCCCTCACTGCCCCCCCCTGCCAGCCAGATCACCCCTAACTGCTTCTGCCTGCCGGCCTGATCACCCCTAACTGCCCCCTCTGCTGACCTGATCACCACTAACTGCCCCCCCTGCCGGCCTGGTCGCCCCATGCAGCCTGCTGTTCAGTTGTTTGGTCGTCTCTCACTAACTTCTCTGCCGGCCTGGTTGCCCCACACAGCCTGCTTGTTCAGTTGTTTGGTCGTCCCTCACTAACCCCCCTGCCGGCCTTGTCACCCCACACAGCCTGCTGTTCGATCATCCATCTGGTTGTTTCAGTCATGACAGCCCCTGACTTTTTATATATTAGGATAACAAGCATGCTTTCATGTATTGCTTGTATCATTTTTTAAAAAGACAACGACACATTTAAGAGAAGGACAAGTTATAGAATAACATGCAGTAGATGTGGCAAAGACTGACTATAATTACAAACCCCATCTTTTCCGCCTGGACACACAGTTAAACTGCATTTCCCAGCCCACCTGCAGGGGGTGGGGGGGGGGGGCAGGGAGGGCATGTGGCTCATTCTTGCCAATAGACCAGCCGTGGGCAAACTATGGCCCGCGGGCTGGATCCGGCCCGTTCGGCTGTCCTATCCAGCCCGCGGAGCCGAAAGAGCGGAGGGTTCTCTTGCTCTCCCCTCCGCTCCTTTACTTTGAATTTATATTAGTTCACACAAACACTCCATCCATGCTTTTGTTCCGGCCCTCTGGTCCAGTTTAAGAACCCATTGTGGCCCTCGAGTCAAAAAGTTTGCCCACCCCTGCAATAGACTGTGAGTAGAATTGTGAATGCAGACTAAGGCTGTTCTCAGCTCGTTCACACTCAACTCATTCATTTTCTCTCTCCTCTTGAAATGAAGACCACATATTGAAAACAGCAGCATCACAAGATGGGAGGAGCCTAGGTCCCTGAGTGACTGAGCAGAGCAACCCCATATACTGTTATGGTAATTCACTGAGATTTAGAATTAGTTACTAAAGTTGGCATTATTTACTCTAAAGCAATATAAAACTATTTTTAACTTAAAATATAGGATTGTAATGACACAGAGAAACTGACATATTTTACTTCATACTCTATATTATTTGAATCTTCTACAACAATTAAAACATATTTCTACAAGATAAAAGAACGCTATAACCTCATCTATGATATTAATATATCCCAAGAAGAACTGACTTGACCTTGATTTTGGAGGAAGCCAGCTCTAGGAAGCAGCTTTCCCCCCAAATAAGTACAGATTAGAGAGCACCTTCTAGAGAAGAGAAGGGATACTTGTCTCCTCCCTTGGGGCCCCAAGAAGAGCTGGGTCACTTTTGGGGAAAGCATGGGACTCAGAGAACCTGGGTTGGAATCTTGCCTGACATTTACCAGTGTGTGGCCATAGGTGCATTCCATAACCTTTCTGAGCTTCCATTTTCTCCATCTGTAACCTGGAGATTTAAGTCACCTATCTTATAGAGTTGATGTGAGAGGCATATGATTAAATGCTACCAAATTATAAATTCATCTACTATGCTGCAGAGATGGTAGAAAATATGTCTTTCAATAAATATTCATTGAGCATTTACTATGGTGGCCAGGCACAGTGCTAGGTGTTGGGAATAGTGCTGACTGTCAGATAATTTAAGGATTAATGGTTGATAGGCATAAATCATTGTAAATAATTGATCAAACTACTTAGAAGTAAGAAATGAAAAAAATTCTGGATGCTTTGGGAGTGTCTAAAAGTATGACCTAATAAACTTGAAGGATCAGTTCTTGGAGAAGAGCAGACATTTTTATTCATTACTGTATTCCCAGGGCCAAGCTTCGTGTACTATGCCTATAACAGACACCAAATAAATTCTAGTATCTCTTTCCTGTTTCTCTTCCTGCTCCCCAGATCCTAGCACAATATTGCTCACAGGTTAGTGCTCATCAAGTAAAAATGTGCTTTCCAAGATAAGGCCACCTGAGCTTCTGCTTTCCATATCCTGACCCAGTCAGAGCTAGATTGTTGCCATTTACAGTAATTCTTCTAGGATGGCTGCCTGCCCTTACTCAGGAAAATATGTAGTGCCAATGTGGACTTGCTTTGGCATCACGTGGCTCCTGCTTACCTGAGATGTAGACCTCATTTTTTAATGTCACGCATGCAAACTCCACCCACTTCTTATTCTCACTCTCCAGCTCATGCTCCGTCATTGGGAGCTTGGCCACCTCCAGGCGGCTGCGCCTCAGGGGGTCCAGGCAGGTTACCTCCGCCACAAACCGCTCATCCTTCGTGCAGCCACCGATGATCATGAACACCTCAGACTGGAACTCATGCATCCTGGGCTTGGTGCGCTCTGATATTATCTGGAAAACCAATGGGAGTACAGGATGACACAGGGTTTCAGAGCTCAGGTTATGGAGCCAGCAGACCAGGGCCCAGTTCCCAACTCTGCCATTGTGTGACCAGGTTACATCACCTCCCTGAGCCTCAGTTTTATCATCTGTCTATTAGAGATTATAGTGGTAACTACCTCACAGGTTTGCTGTGAGGATTCATTGAGATCATATACATAGTGTGTTTGGCCCAGAGCCTGGTATATAATAGGTACTCAATAAAGGTTATCTTTTATTGCTTTTGCTGCCATTTTAAGAACTCCAGGTCTGTTTACCATCAAATGCACTTCTTGCTTCTCCCTTCCTACCTGATATGAAGCCTTGAATCCTAGAATTCCATTTTTGGCCACCTTCCACTCCTGCCTTGTTCCAATATCTTGATGACATCCCAGACTTTTGTTCACTACCACACTTCTTCTAAAAGAGAGGTCCTGACAGTGGGAGAAGGGTGTGGCCAAGCAGGTTGGGGGACTGAGTCTCAACCTCAAGCATATGACCCTTCAGAACCTTGAACAAGCAAAGAGAGCCACACCATGGATATTTGAACCCAGCTGAAAGAGCAGACGTCTGGAGTCAAATACACCAGAGTTTGGGTCCACCAACCTATGGCCTTGTGACCATGGAGAAGCAACACAATCTCTGTAAATGCCTATAATCATTTCTATGCCATCAGACCTTGGTATAGATCAAGGTGGAAATTTAGGAGGAAGTGAAACAGAGGGGCAACTTTTCTGTCCCAAAAGACCTTTCCCAATGAAGGTACCAGCTACCATTTCTAAGTTAAATACAGATTGACATTTGCTTTTAGGGTTTTAAAATGTCCCACTGTCATCAACTTCATGAACTTGGAGGAGGGACAAGATTAAGAAGGAGAGATAATGATAGGACAAGAAGGGTTAACGTTTGGGAAAGGAAGGTGAAGTGAGTTCCAGGAGTAGCCTCCACACTTACACTACTGTCACCAGGAACAAACCCAAGATCATTCAAGCAGTGAGCAGACAGGGAGTTTCATAAATCAACTAACAACGAGACCGCAAGCCAGGGATCACAGTGGTGGGTTGGTTCAGTTACCCAGCCTGCAATGGAAATGGGAAAGTGCTTTGAGCTGGATTGGGGGCAATAAAAGCAGCAAAAACCTAGGACACAGTGAAAAGAGAGATTTTAGCCTAAGACAAAGAAAATGTCTGATTGTGGGAGATAGGGCACCATAAACAAACTGAGTGAGAATAAGAACAGTCTTCATTTGTGGGGCATTTACCATGTGCCAGACACTGTGCTAAGCACATCTAATTCATTATCTGATTATATCTCAGAACAATTCTAGCAGCTGGTAGGCATTATTATCTCCATGTTGCAGATTGGGTCTGAGCTCTAGAGCAGTTAAGTAGCCCAAGGTCACACTGTAGGTAAATTGTGCAAAGTTAAAGCCAAGATTCTCCTGACTGCAAGCCCAAATTTCTGCCACTGGAGACTTTTCCAGATATCAGAATTCTCTCTCCTCCTAAATCCAAAGTTTATGCTCCCACTCCCCACCCCCACCCGATTTCAAATACAAAAGGCAGAGCAGATGTTTTATAGCAGCAATTTTGCAGAAGACATAGTAGAGATATTTTATATCAAAAGAATGCCTTCATCACCTGCATTTCAGAGACTAAACAAATGGGAAGCAGAGACAGAAATAGCCAGAATTTTGGAAATACAGTTGATCAAGACTCTGAACTTTAAATGCTTCACTGAATACAGCTGCAGAAACTGACACTTGTCCAAGTGTATGAGGGTTTTGATTCCCAGTGCTGAGCCACCTGCCAGCGACCCACATACCCAGCATGGGATATGACCCATGTGATTGCCTACACTCCCTCCATCGGTCTACTCACCACCCTTCATTTGCTTACTGTCCTCTGTTCTCTGAAAGACAGACATTTAGCAAGGCAGAGATTTTCTTTATAGTGCCTGGTGCCATTTCTGGCATAGTGTTACTGTTGAGGGTTTATTTGTAAAAAATGAAGGCATAGCATATTAAAATATATGGGATGCTGTTAAAGTAGTACTTGGGGGAAATTTTATAGTACTAATGACAATATTAGGGGGGAAAGGTCTCAAATCAATAACCTCCAAATCTACCTAAGAAACTAAAAAAAGAAAAACCCAAAGGAAGCAGAAGTCATGAAATAATCAAGATTAGATTAGAAATAAGTTAAATAGAAAACATAAAAGCAATAGAGAAAAATAAAATTAAACCAGAAGCTTGTTCTTTGAGAAAATCAATACAATTGACAAACCTCAAGCCAAACTGATCAGAAAAAAAAAAGGAGACACAAATCACCACTATCTGGAATGGGAGATGTGAGTGACATCACTACAGATTCTACAGATAATAAGGGAATATTGTGAACAACATTAAACCAACATATTCAGTAACTTCTATGAAATGGGAAAGTTCTTTGAAAAATACAAACTATTAAAGCTCATTCTAGAAGAAATAGATAACCTGAATAGCCCAACCTCTATTAAAGAAATACAATTTATAACTAAAGACCACACACACACACACACACACACAAAACCCCTCCTGGTTCTAATAACATCACTGGTAAAACTACCAAACATTTAAAGATATATTTGCAGAGTAAATGAGTGACAATGAATCTGAGGACAACACAGAACTAGAAAGGACACATGGGGAAAGGAGGAGGCTCCTGGGGGGCTTCACACAGGTCATCCCTAAGCCACCCTTTACTCAGATATCTACCAATGGCCTAATGAAGAAGGTTTGGTAGCCAAACCCAGAAGTATTGTATAGTGGGATATATGCAGGCGTCCTCAAACTACGGCCCGCAGGCCACATGCGGCCCGTCGAGGACATTTATCTGGCCCGCCGGTTGCCACTGCCTGTCCTGCTTAGCAGCCGACTCGTCCTGGGCCCGCAGTGCGCATAGGAATTTGTTCATAGTTTTTTTTTTAAACTATAGTCCAGCCCTCCTACGGTCTGAGAGACAGTGAACTGGCCCCCTGTTTAAAAAGTTTGAGGCCCCCTGGATATATGTGTGGGTTTCATGTATATAAACTTAGTCCCTATTTCATTACTTCCTGACTGCTTATCCGCCTCCACTAAATTTAGTATTGTCTTTATACAGTAATGAATAAAATATTTCTTCAATTGTTAAGGAGAATCAGGTAGATTCAAATGATATGCACATTCAATGTTTTGGTCTCCGTTTATTCATTCACCAAACCTTTATCAATCACTTACTATATACCAGGGAATCTCCTAAAGTCTGGAGATGAAAATTCCAATACAACATACTTTCTACCATAACAAGCTCCCAACCTCGAGATATTTACAGATGAGGAATTCAATGGTTGACATGTAGCAGTCAGTGTTAAAATACTGCAATGCATCAGGGGCTGAGAATGGGAGAAGCTTTGGAGAACTGAATGCTTGAACCGAATTTTGAAGCAGGAGCAGAAGTTGACTAGAAGAAGAAGAGGGAAAAGGCATCTGAACAGTGCCTTCATTAGCTGGAGGCGGAAAAACAGGTCCACTCTGGGAATTTCTAATTCCCCAAATTAGCAGTGTCTTTGGGCTGTAGCAGAAGAAAGGGGCTGGAGATGGCACTAGAGAAGCAGGCAGGAGGTGAAGGGGGCAGGAAGTGTGGGCTTTATCCCAAAAGGGGCGAGGGACCAGTGAAGAGGGTAAGCCTAGAGAGAAATGATTAGGCTCGAGTTTTAGATCATCCGGCTGATGAATGAACTGGAGAAAGGCCAAACTGGAGCAGGAAGGTGAGTTTTGAGGAACTTTCAGAAATTCGGGAAGGAAATAATGAGAGTCTGAACTAAGGGAACATCAGGTTCCCCAGAGTGGGCAGGAAGAAAGCAGCACCCGGTGGAAGGGCGACTGGACAGGGCACATTCTGTCCATGTATGTGTCACCCCCACTACCCTCCCACCCTTCCACAGCTGGCAAGAGAAGGGACGTGCCAGGCTTGGTGCTGGGTGATTTCTGTATCTCACCTAATCCTCTCAGAAGCTGCCCATGAGGCATTATCATCCCCATTTTACAGATCAGAGATCCAGGGCTTCTGGAACTGCCTGACTCAAACTGTAATGTAGCATCTTCTTGCTCTAAGGATCTGCCAGCCAGCCTCACCTGATCTCTATGAGGCCTGCTAACTCCTTTACTTAGCTGGTTAACGGCAGCACCTCTCATCTCACCTCATTGCCAGAAAGGTGGTACATCCTGGCTTCCTGGAGCAGCGGGAAGACCTCCGGGCACTGCCTGATGAGAGGATCTGCCTCCACCGTCTCCACAAAGTACCACGGGTCCAGAAGCGGCAGGCGCACATACTCCAGGATGTAGGGGAGCAAGCAGAGCCGCTCCGACTGCTTGTGCCTGACCCAGCTCATCACCGTCTCAAACACCTGAGCTTCCTCCGTCACATAAAGGTCATCACTCTTCAAGATGTGATACAGAGTGTCCACAGGAAGTTCAAGGAACTCCTCGGCGTTCAGAATCTGCACAAAGTTCTGGATGATGTAACTTTGAACCTGCTTCTTTAGACTGTCCAAGGAGTGCGTGTCTGCCAGCCTCAGGATCCCAACACAGTTTTCTGGGTTCAAGGCTTCGGTGAGGAAGCTGGCGCAGGCATCCACCATCCGCAGGAACTAAGAGAACAATAAGGGACTAGCTAAATAGGTAAGAATACATTCCTATTTTTGACAGCTCTATAGTCATTAAGAAAACATGTTGTAGAAGAATATTAAATGGCGTAGAACATTTTTATAGTGCTCTAAGTTTTAAAATCTGTTCATGGAATCTGATCGAGCCTCTAGTTTTAATCAGCAACTACAGGAAATAGAGGTGAGCCCTGGCCGGTGTGGCTCAGTTGGTTGAGGATCGCCCTGTGCGCCTAAAGGTCACTGGTTGGTTCCGGGTTAGGGCACATGCCGGGTTGCAGTTTTGGTCCTGGTCCGGGTGCGTGCAAGAGGCAAACTGATTAATGTTTCCTTCTCTCTATCTCCCTCTCCCTTCCTCTTTCTCTAAAATCAAGTGGAAGTATATACCCTGTTCATGAATTCAACATCATTAAAATCAACATCATTAAAATGTTCATACTACCCAAAGCGATACAATCCCTATTAAAATGCCAACAGCATATTTCACAGACCTAGGACAAACTCTCCAAAAATTTACATGGAATAAAATAAAAAAAAAAGACCCGGAATAGCTGCAGCAATCCTGAGAAAGAAGAACAATGTTGGAGGAATCACAATACCAGATATCAAGCTATATTACAAAGCCACTGATCTCAAAACTGCCTGGTACTGGCATAAGAACACACATATAGACCAATAGAACAGAACCCAGAAATCGACCCAAGCCATTATGCTCAATTAATATTTGGACAAAGGAGGCAAGAGAATACAATGAGTCAAGACAGTCTCTTCAATAAATGGTGCTGGGAAAATTGGACAGATATATGCAAAAAAAATGAAACTAGACCACCAACTTACACCATTCACAAAAATAAACTAAAAATGGATAAAGGACTTAAATGTAAGACAGGAAACCATAAAAATCTTAGAAAATCCATAGGCAGTAAAATATCAGACATATGTCGTAGCAATATCTTTACTGATACATCTCCTAGGTTAATGGAAACTAAGGGGAAAATAAACAAATGGAAATACATCAAAATAAAAAGCTTCTGCACAGCGAAAGAAACCATCAACAAAACAATAAGAAAGCCCACTGCATGGGAGAACATATTTGCCAATGTTACATCCAATAAGGGTTTAATCTCCAAAATTGATAGGGAACTCATACAACTTAACAAAAGGAAGATAATCCAATCAAAAAATGGGCAAAGGACCTAAATAGACACTTTTTGAAAGTGGATATACAGAAGGCCAAGAGGTATATGAAAAAATGCTTAAAGTCGTTAATTATCCAAGAGATGCAAATCAAAACAACAATGAGGTACCATCTCACACCTGTCAGAATGGCTAACATCAACAAATCAACAAACAACAAAAGTGCTGGCAAGGATGCAGAGAAAAAGGAACCCTTGTGCACTGCTGGTGGGAATGCAGACTGGTGCAGCCACTGTAGAGAACAGTATGAAGTTTCCTCAAAAAATTAAAAATGGAACACCCATTTGACCCAATAATCCCACTTTTAGGAATATATCCCAAGAAACCAAAACACCTATCAGAAAGGATATATGCAACCCTATGTTCATAGCAGCACAATTCACCATAGCTAAGATTCGGAAACAGCCTAAATGCCCATCAGCAGATGAGTGGATTAAAAAACTATGGCACATCTACACAATGGAATACTATGCTGCTGTAAAAAAGAAATAACTCTTACCATTTACAACAGCATGGATGGACCTGGAGAGCATTATGCTAAGCAAAATAAGCCAGTCGGAGAAAGATAAATATCACATGATCTCACTCATTTGTGGAATATAATGAACAACATAAACTGATGAACAAAAATAGATCTGGAGACATAGAAGCATTGAACAGACCACCAAACCTCAGAGGGAAGGCAGGGGGGGTGGAAGTGGGGAGGGTAAATAATCAACCAAAGAACTTGTATGCATCCAGATAAGCATAACCAATGGTCATAGACACTAGGGGGGTGAGGGCATGTGCTGCGGGCGGGAGCGGACGGGGAGAGGTCAATGGGAGAAAAAGGAGCCATATGTAATACTTTCAATAATAAAGACTTTAATTTAAAAAAAAAATAAAGGAAATACTGCCTGGCCGGGGTGGCTCAGTGGTTGCGCATCGACCTATGGACCAGGAGGTTACCATTCGATTCCCAGTCAGGGCTCATGCCTGGGTTGTGGGCTTGATCCTTAGTTGAGGTTGTACAGGTGGCAGCCAATCAGTGATTCTTTCTCTTCATTGATGTTTCTCTCTCTCTCTCTCTCTCTCTCTCTCTCTCTCTCTCCCTTCCTCTCTGAAATCAATAAAAAAATATTTTTAAAAAAGGAAATACAGCCTTGGCCGGTTTGGCTCGATGGATGGAGTGTCGGCCTGCAGACTGGGGGGTTCCAGGATCGATTCCGGTCAAGGGCACATGCCCCGGTAGTGGGCTTGGTCCCCAGTGGGGGGCGTGCAGGAGGCAGCCGGTCGATGATTCTCTCTCATCATTGATGTTTCCATCTCTCTCTCCCTCTTCCTTCTTCTCTGAAATCAATAAAAATATATTTTCTTAAAAAAAGGAAATACAGTTGACCCTTGAACAATGCAGGGAGGTGGGGTGCTGACCTCCCACATAAATGAAAATCCATGTACAACTAACATACAGGGGAAAGAGGAACATGTCAAATGACACCATGGGAAGATCAGCAAAATCCAGACCGTGGGAAACTCTACAGTTTCTTCATCAAATATATCACAAGGGGAAAGTGGGGCGGGGAGGAAGAGCCTAAGGATGAAAAGAGATCTAAGAAACACATCCAACTTTGGCAAAGTAGGGACCTTATTTGGACCCCTGATTTTAAACAAAATAATTTTAAAAGTCAGAAATTGTGCAGTGACTAATATTTGGTAATATGAAGCAATTATTATAATTTTAAGTGTGATAATGGCATGGCTATGTTTAAAGAAGCATCTTTCCTTTTAGAGATAATTACTGAAATTCTTGCAGATAAAATTAAAAAGCACTTCACAAAATCACATGTACAGTATGATCCTAACTCTGATCAAGAAAAGATGTATAGAATATAGGCCTAGAAAAAAAGAGTGAAAGATAATATTAACAGTTGTCAATCTCTCTGTGTATCAGATATTATGCTACAGTAACAAATGACCCCCAAATATCAGGGACTTACAACAATACATGTTATTTCTCACTCATATTACATGTCCTTCACTGGGCTCTTCATTCCAAGACCCAGGACTTGGAAAAGTCCTTAACTAAAGTATGCCAGTCTTGTGACAGGAGAAAAAGGATGACTCTTAGCACTTTTGCTCAGAGGTGGTGCATGCCATTCATACCCACTCACACTGAGCTGACCAGGGTAAGTCTTGTGGCAAAATTTGTTGTCAAGGAAACAGTAATCCTCCCACAGAAAAATGGTCCCATAGCAATGGACAGCAAATGTGCTATATAAATAATATAAGGCACCCTACTTGCTAATAAGACTATGATAATTTTTAAATTTTGTTTATTTATATACTTTATATTTTATTTTTTTAATCCTTACCCAAAGAGTGAGGATATTTTTTCCATTGATTTTTAGAGTGGAAGTTGGGGAGGGAGAGAGAGAGAGAGAAACATCGATGTGTGAGAGACACATCAATTGGTTGCCTCCCACACTCACCCCGACTCGGGGCAGGGATTGAACCTGCAACCCAGGTACGTGCCCTTAATTAGGAATTGAACCCTCAACCCTCTGGTCTGCAGGCCAGCACTCTAACCACTAAGCAATGCTGGCCAAGGCTATTTATGTACTTTTGAAATCTTCCAACATGAATAAGTAACACCATTGCAATGAAAATTAATTTGTAAAATTGATTGGCTTTTGTGTCTTATTTTTCAATTATCGTCATCCTCATAATATGAGCCCCCTGTGTATATATAGCCTTTTACAGCTTACAGAGCACTGTCATATGTGTTGTTATTTTAATATTCATTTTACAAATGAGGTGTCTCAAATGCATCAGTTCATTCCTATTCATTGTTCTCTGTAGCTTACTTTGAACAAGTCCAATCTCCTATCTCCCCTCCTGTCCACTGGGCCCCTTATAAGGTCAAGTTTTCAATGTTCTTGAGTTGATTAAGTAGCAGAAGATTGGAAAAAGGGAAGCACCCAGGGAGGGCTGGTCTGAAGATAGGTGAGAGTATAGACGGGCAGGCCTGCTGAGAAGACAGCTCTAGTTGCAGGACCTGGGGGTGGCAGGGTTGTGGGCCAGAAGGGTGGGGGTGGGCAAAGGACTTAGAGTGGACCATGTTGACTTAGGTTTTGCCTTTCACTCCAGAGCAATCTAAGGATACACATCCCTGGCTGTTTGGATCATTTCTAATTACAAAATATTGTCTTTCCATATCACATCACACCTTCCAATTGTCAGTTTAGAAAGCACTGACTGAGGGTCAATGCAACGTTGAAGAAAGCCTGAATTCTGCTTCAAACCACCCTGTCTGCTGGTCCCAACCACCTGCAGATCTGCTCCTCGCATGAGCAACTGTGGAAACAGTTGAGACTGAGAATTCTAACACCTGTTCAGTTGTTCGCAGATTTTCAGTTCAAAGAGTAAAAATACACAACTGAGACCAAGCCTCACCGAGCCCTCAGAACATGTAACCAGAGCGCTTTGTAGCCCTGCCCACAGAGATGTCGCTGGGGGCTGAAAGGGAACTCACTTATGTGGTAGCCTCCAGAGCAAAACAGCAGGTACGCCATGCCAGAGTTTGCGTGAGAAGAAGATGATGTGAAAACCAAATCGGTTTTCTAAATATGTAGACTATCTCTGAGAGGCCTCCTAAGAACCTGGTAACAGCGATTGCCTCTGGGGAGGGGACCTGGTGGCTGGGTTCAGGGTAAAGAGGAAGAATTACTTTTCACTGTTTACCTTTCTGTACCCCCTCAAATTATGTGCCATGAGGAGGAATTCGCTATTTAAAATAAAGTAACTTTCTCATGAGTAGAGGAAACACTGGAAGGGAACACATCAAAATGCTAACAGTGGTTATTGCAAATGCAGCTTTGGGAAGTTATCAATTTGTTTTTTAGACTTTTCTGTATAGACCAAGTTTTCTACATTGAGCATGAAGTTGCTTTTAAAATCAGAAATAAATACTGTCTTGCAATTCTCAAGTACACATTGAGATAATAAAATCTAAAAACAAAAACAAAACAAAAAAAAAACATAAAGAGAACCTACAATGTGCCAACCCCTTTATAGTAACTAAATCATTCACCCTCACAACACTATAAAGTAGATAGTTATTACCATTCCTGTTTTTATAGATGAGGAAAACAGACTCAGAGAAGTTAAGTCATTTCCTGAGAGATTTGTAAATAATAACAAGTAGAGCTAAAATTTGAAACTGTCTTATCTGGTTCCAGAAATGCATGTTTTTACATTATTTCAAGCTGCCTCCAGTCAACTAGTGTGTGCACAGGACGGCAGCTTTGCAGATGCCAAACATCATCAATTTGCACACCTCTCCGGAGAGCTAAACTGATCTAATCTGCCCAGATTGGGGAAGGGCTGGCCAGCAAGATGCCAATTCCTGCCCATGCTTGATGACTATTGATGAGCAAAGAAGTAGACCAGGAAGGAGAATCGAATCAAGTACCAAAGTTCACATTTGTAAGAAGCTTTGATCTAAATGTGTCTCCCCCCACTCAGAACCATGCATGCATCATTCATCCACGTGTCCATTTCCCAAATGTGTACTGAGCATCTACGTGCTAGGCTCTCAGCTAGTGCTGGGGCTACAGCGGTGAGCGGAAGGAGACACCAGTGCTCACCGAAGCTGTCAAACCAGTGGGAGACGTGAGCAGTAATCAAATCATCACACAGGTGTAAAGTTACTGCTGTGATAAATGTCCAGTGATCCCACTGCCTGAAACTGAAGCAAGTCCTACTTCTACCTCTCCAGCCGTACACAATCTGGCTCTAAGCTGTCACCTAGACTTTCCCTGCTGGAACCCCTCCACACTCAGACCTGTCTACTCACTTCTTCAAACATCCCTAAGCTTACCTATCCCAGTGCCTTTGCCATTCCCCAGCCCCAACCAGCTTCTCTCTCATCACTAGTTGCTAAAATCCTGTTCTCCTCAACTGGGCAAGTTTGATTCCAGGGTCCCACACATACAAAAAAGAACTCAAAATAGCTCCCTTCTTACAAGGAGGGAACCTTTAAGATTACCTCAAGAAGGAAGAAGTGAGTAGCATAACCATCACCTTATCTACACAGAGAGTTTTCTTCATTCAGGGTTAAATCCAGGACCAGTGGGCGGGCTCCAGCGAGTCTCTGAACCCCTCACAAACATTTGTTTGCACATGTGCCATTTTTTCTGGGAACTGAGTTTGCAAGAGACACCTTCTCACCTTTCTTTCTCTAGTATCCATCCACCTGAGCACAAAGCCGACACAAGAGGGAGAGCCAGGCTGAGAGGACCAGAGTCTTACACAGACTGTGCTTGAAGCCTTCCCTGCCTCTGGACATTTTTAATGCTGGGTCAATACTTGTTTAAGAAGAAAGAAGGAGAATAGAAGAAAAGGGAAGTGGCGGGGGGTAGTGAGGAGAAATCCCACCTATTTATGAAGTTCCTTCTCAGAAGCCACTCTTCCTTCATTGTTTCTCCCAATCTGGAGTCAATTCCTCCCTCCTCTGTGCTCCACTGGGCACTCACCTACCCTCTTGGGGAGCACCAATTACGTTTCTGCCTGTACTGTGGTCAAGCATCTCAAGGGAAGGTACTAGGCTATACTTATGTTTTTACTTCCAGCATCACCTAGCACAAAATCTTGCAAAAGGAGGGAAGGAGAGAGAGAGAGAGAAAGAAAATACTTTGCAGATGCCTAATATGTACAAAGATCTGTGGTAGAGACTTTCCCACCCATTATTTTACTTAACGAATAAATTGTATTTCTTACCTAATATATTTTAGCAAGTAATAATGAGATAGATATTAGTATTACCATTTGTACAGAGACTGAAATAGAGGATTCAGAGTTAAGTGTGTTGCCCAAGTTCACACAGCTGGTGGGTGGTAGAGATAATACTGAGATCAGCTAGCTAACTTCACACGGGGCATTACACTGCCTGTGACTGTTGCATTGTTGAGCTAACACAATTTCAGGAGAGTCTGAAGAGGCCTTATGAGGACAAGGATGAGTGGGGATCTCCAAATTGCCTACATTCCCCCCCAAAATGTGCCTCCATAAGCACTTTTAAATGTTCGGGGTGTAAGGCAGCATCGTGTGATCCTAACCAATGGCTGGGAAGCTGCTGATGCACAGGGCAGTCAAGGGGACAAGAAATTGGTTTGTTTAAAAATAATATTTTTTTTCTTTTTCATATTCAAGATTGTTTAAGACATTAGGGCATATTTTCTATCTCAGCCTGTCCCAGTGGCACATGAACTTGTTTATTAAAGCTGAGCAATGACAGCTAATGGCAACAGACAACCAACTTCCTGTTTGGGGAACATGTGAGCATAAGTTACAGCCAGGCACCTGACGCTCAAACAAGGAGACTAAAAATACAATCAAAGAAAACCACTTGAGATATGGCTGCAGTTCCCATGAGAAGTGTCTGCCTCAAAGAGAATGCACCCCTGCCCTCTTCACCACCCCTCCTCTGCTTCCCTTCATGCTCACCACAAAGAGGTTCCTTCAAATCCACTCCAGAATAACTGAAGTCCTCTTCTGGTCCAAAGGATGTGTAAAGACATTGATATTCTTACCCTTAAGCCCCAACAAATCAGTGTATGTGAAGACTTTATAAGCTGAATTTTAATAAAATTCAAATGTACTTGAAAGTGTTTCTGAATTCATTGTAAATTTTTGTCACCATTTTTCTTCTCAGACAATAGATACTAAAAGTAAAGCTAATCTCCTGTCAGTTCTGTGTTGGTGTTAAAGAGGGATCTTCATATTTAAAAATTATAAAATACCACTTATCCTATCTTCCATCCTTTATCTTTACCTCTCCCTCTCTCTCAGGTGGTGCACCCACCTCAGCCTCTGTCAGAATGTGCTCCCCAACACCATAGATGCCCTTTGCTCCCTTAAGACTTTCAATCCTTTGTCTAGACTTGGCTGAGAGGTCTGTGGTTCCTGGAAGCTGTATAGGGTAGGTAGGAAAGACAGAAGCTAAGACTTGCAAATGGTCCACTCACTAAGGTGGGGCTGGTGCCAAGGGACTGAGGCAACTACAGAGGTGACTTGACCCAGAATAGGAATCAGAGAAAAAGAAAAGGGGGCAGTGCCCAAGGTTGTAGCAACATGGATTTTCATTACAACTAAAACTCCCCCATCCCACTTCCTGAATTCCACAACCAATGGGCAGCAACCAGGCATCCCAGGCTTACTTACCCGGGAAGGATGGTGGGGTAGACAACAGAAGACAACTTCAACTTTGAGTTTCTAATACACTTTCAGAACTTAAACTATAAAAATAGTTTGAAACATCAATTAGTGGTAATATCTGGGTCCTTTGAGTTTCAAAAGCCAGAATCCTAAGTTATAAAGTTTATGCCAAAACAGTAGAAGTAGAAGTGTGGAAGATAATGTAAGTCAGCTTTTCCCACGTGGGAGGAGTTAACAATTCCCAGACCCAGATGAGAGGGGAGAAAGAGTCTAGTAATAGAGTGAGAAACAGGTGTGGGTCCCTGACATGATGTCCTGTCTCCCAACTCAGGCCAAAATTCCAGAGTTAGGGGGATGCTGAAAGCCCCCTAAAGGTTGTGGATCTTAGGATAAAAGAATGTACATCTCCACTGCTGAGATGAAATCAGAAATGCAGCAGTACCACATAGCTGCAGCAGAAGAGAAACTGGAGTGTGCTGTTTCTAGACGAAAAAGGCCTATGGTAGTCGCTCCAGATTAGCACAGGAGAATAAATGGAAGTTCCTTGGGTGTCCCTGAGAAGGGCTCAGAAGTAGCTGAGAGGATTGGCAGACCCAAAGAAGCCTTACAAAAGGACAAAGAGAATACCAAGTGATCAATAAGAACTGATGGCCAGAACCAGGTGGGACTAAGGACTTTTCATTGATGCCAATGGGGAAGGGGTCAATGACCAGAGACTGATGGGAACACAGATACTCCAGCATGGACCAATAATAGAAATGACCATGGTAAGCCTGGGCCAAATGCCTCTTTCTATGCTGTCCTGGCACTATGTAAATGCCCCCGGAAATATAGAAGTGACCCGAATCCTGAATTGATTGAGTTTTCCAGAAGTGAGATGTAATTAAGTTAACTACAATTTCTGCTGCTGGTACAAGGGGAAGCTCAGGATAATGATTAAATTCAATGTTAGAAAAATAATAGGTTAAATCACACATTTTTTGCATACCTGAGTTTTGTAGCCTAAGAGTTGGACCCTCTGTACTAATTAGAACTCAAGAACAATATGAAATTCGAAAACAGGCTAAGTTCATCCATGGCGACAGAGGCTAGAGCAGTAGTTCCCCTTGGGGAGTCCTGCTTGGGGGGAAGGAACAAGAAAGCTATCTGGGAGGCCAGAATGTTCTAGATCAGGGTGGTGGTTACATGATTGTACACACATGTAAAAAAATCATCAAACTGTACTCTTAGATTTCTGTTTTTTATTTAATGTAAGTTATACCTAAAAATAAAAAGAAGCAAACATTGAGATCAAACACAGAAATGTAAAGTTAACAGAGACATTGTGGGCAGCAGTAGGCTCACTGTGGGGACACCTGGACAGCCCAAGAGTCCAAGGTTCCCCAGAGGGAATCGGGCCTGAAGGGTAGCAGCTGTGCCAGTTGTGCCTCCTGACACACTCCCACCGAGCACCACTGGTTCCCATTGGGCAGCCCTCTCTGAAGGCCCCACTGCCTTCAGGATCATGGCTTCTCTCAGGCCTCGCCCTGAGGGGTGGTTTGCGTAGTGGAGAACACACAGGCTACACATCAGCAGACAGGAGTTCACTCAGGCTCTTATCTCACCGGCCATGAAACCTGGAGCATTTACTTAATATTGCTGAATCTTATTTCCCTCATCCATAGGTTGGAGGTAAAAACACTTATCTCGGGTTAAATAAGATAGTATAGGCAAAAGAGTTGTCACAGTGAATGCTCTAAAAAGGGCAACTGTCACTGCTATGTGGACTGAGGAGATTAACCCTGATTGCTCAACACTCACAGTAGCCACATGGCAACGTTGGTTGACAAAGTGTGTGTGGGAGAGGGTGTATCGGATAGGTAACAGGTTGATTCTATCTTGATGATGGTTAAGAAATAGTTGGGCTGGTTTCTTGCCTAAATTAACTGGCTATTCCAATGTTAATAAATCTAGGTGTCCCTGTCAATGACAAGAGAAGTTCATCTGTATCTTACAGTAATGGGACCTACTTTTTGCTAGGTGCTTGGCACTTAGCTGGTACTTAAAAATGAAGCAATTAATAGTATTAGCCTGTGGACTACTTCCTCCTCTACTCACCCACAACATTTCCAAGAGCCAGGATTGGCTTCTTAGCGTCCTCTTAAAGGAGGTAAGGTAATTTTTGTTGGGGTCTTGATTAGTTTCTGAGGTCGTCTTCAGCTAGTAATGAATAAGAGCAACACATGTATTCATTGACTCAACAAATATTTATGTACTGTATTCTCGGTATCGAGGAAGCCAAGAAGTCAACACAGCCCATCGGCCACTGACCACATGGCTTCCTCATCCATATAGGTTTCACCATCATTGATCCTGTCATCAGCAAAAGAAATATGAAAATAAGCAATGCCAGGACCTTCACCAAAGTCTCCACAAACAGCTACCATGATGAAAATTATGTCACCACTTCAGAGGGCGTTGTGGAGGCACTGCATGGGGCTTCTCAGGCCCAGGCCAGGTGACCAGGCTCCCACTCCAGCATCCCTCTTTCTTTTCTCATGGCCCTTGGGACTCAGCCTGATCTCCTTTTTTCTTCTAAGCTCCTTCTTCTAACCAGCTGCTCTGTATCTTAGGGATCAAAACTAAATGGAAGCTGAGTATGGTCTCCCTGACATCACATCTTCTTGCTGCCCTGCAAATAAGCTCAAACGCCCTTATTATTTTACACTTGATCTTAGCCAAAAGGCTGAGAAGCAATACAAACGCCCTTATTATTTTTTTAGTGTTTTTATAATATTTTTAATTTATTTTATTTATTTATTTTAAAATATATTTTATTGACTTTTTACAGAGAGGAAGGGAGAGGGATAGAGAGTTAGAAACATCAATGAAAGAGAAACATCTATCAGCTGCCTCCTGCACACCCCTTACTGGGTATGTGCCCGAAACCAAGGTACATGCCCTTGACCGGAATCGAATCTGGGACCTTTCAGTGTACAGGCTGACGCTCTATCCACTGAGCCAAACTGGTTAGGGCAAATTTATTTTAGAGAGAGGAAGGCAGGGAGAGAGAGAGAGAGAGACATCATTGTGAGAGAGAAACATGGATCGGCTGCCTCCCGCATGTGCCCCAGCCAGGGATCGAACCCGAAACCCTGGTAAGTGCCCTGGCCTGAAATTGAACCCACAGCTTTTTGGTGTATGGGACAGACATTCCAACCAACTGAGCTACACCAGCCAGGGCTCTTTTATTAATGACTTTTAAATAGTAAACTTGGCAAAGTTCCCCAAGATTGAAAATGTTTTTACCAAGTTCTTATAGTCATTGTCCCAGGTCTATAGTTTCTGACTACCTTGCTTATTTGGGACTCATAAGCCTGAAGGTCCAGTTAAGGCAAGGAGGCCCTTTGCTTCTCTGAAGCCTAGTTGGGTGATGTTTATCTCACAATCCCTGCCTCAAATGTGAACAGGGCACTTTGTCCTTTCCCCTTAGGGCTTCTCTTACTTTCACCTTCCCCAAAGCTACTTAGAGAAAATAATTTCTCCCCATAGCTGGCCAATACATTATGGTCAGATTACTGAAAAATTCCTCTAGTGGGCAGATCATTCAGTACCTGCCACACTCAAAGATTCCTCCTAAAAGAAAGATACTATCCCACCCCTGCCATAGCTGATTGGACCAATGGGCCCCTGATCCAAGGACCATCAGTCTGTTAACAGGCCAGCAACTCATGAAGTTGTCTCATATGAAAAGCTCTTTTCAAACAGCAAACGTGGTGATCGTCTGGGTCAACAGACTTCTCTCTTTCTGTATGGGAGAGAAGCAATCAATACATAACAGAAAGACGCCTGAAAAGAGAAGCAGAAAATGAGGGAGAGGCTGAGTCACATCAAAGGTATGAAAGTTAAGCCTTAACCCGTTTGGCTCAGTGGATAGAGCGTCAGCCTGCAAATTGAAGGGTCCCAGGTTCGATTCCAGTCAAGGGCATGTACCTTGGTTGCGGGCACATCCCCAGTAGGGGGTGTGCAGGAGGCAGCTGATCAATGTTTCTCTCTCATCGATATTTCTAACTCTCTATCCCTCTTCCTTCCTCTCTGTAAAAAAATCAATAAAATATATTAAAAAAATAAAGGTATGAAAGTTAAGAAACCTTTACTACTGGATGGGTGAAGAACACCAAGATAATTGGACTCCCATTGATTTCAGCTTCGGTGGATGTTCTAAAATGACAAGATAAAATGCCAACTCTAACACACTTTTCTCTATCTGTAATTCTGAGTTACTGAAACTACAGCACAGTCCAGTTCATTGTACTATTCATGTATCAGATGAATGTGATAAAATAAAACTTTAAATAATGGTTTCTTATCATCCTAATTCAGGAAAAAAAAAAAAGATCTAGGGATGGTTTCGGGAAATGTTTCCATAGTTCAGTGTCAGCTTATTTTATCCAAGGCAAAAAAACAAAATAAAAAAAAAAAACTGTCCAAAATAAGGTAAAAGTAACACACATGATGGGAAGAAACCTCTATTTAATATCTATTACATATCAGGTACTTTACAAATATCACCTCATTTAATCCTCATAATAACTCTCCCTGGTAAGGCAGCTATTCTTATCATCCTAATTTTACAAATGAGAAAAAGAGGCTTAAAAAATCTAAGTAACTTGTCCACAGCCACACAGCAAATAAGTGACTAAATAGGAATTTAAACCCAGGTTCTTATCATCAAAGCCCATGTTCTTTCCACTCTGCCACTCTGTCTTATAAGAAACCATTATAGATAATAGTATATTTCATGTCTAAAGAGACCCCACCAGCATTATACAGCCATTGCAAGAACAGGCAGCTCTATACATACTGACCTGTAACAATCTCCAAAATATACTGTGAAGCCAAAAAAAGAAAGAAAGAAAAAAAAAAAAACCAAGATGCAAAACCACGTATATAGTCTGCTAACATTTGTATTTCAAAAATGGAGGCCATGAGTGAGAGTGATCCGCACATATACACTGGTATGTGCGTGGAATAAAAAGGACAGTGAGACTGCAAACAGCAAAGAAATGTTTCACTGTCTCCCCTTTTGTGTTTCTGAATCTGGAACAGAGATATGTTTTATCCATCCAAAAATTAATAAATTTTTAAAACCACAAAGTCATTTCAACAACCTAGGAACTTCTATCCCTTATGGTACCTTCAAGTATGAAAATATTCCCAGTTTTCTATGGCTGAGACTTCAAAGCAAAGTCTAGAAGCAAGAGAAATCAGAAAGTGGGTTAACTAGATATCCAGAAGCCCACAGCACTCTTCTTGTATTTTCATAAAAATTAACACTTATAGGAAAATGGCCGCAGAGAGAAATTTATCATTTTTTTTTTTTTGCCTGAAAAGTGAACAAGATTTGGAAAGATCTGAGGGGAAGGATTACCAGAAAAGGGGAATCAACAATAAACAGAGCTTGCCCTCTCTCTCATTTGTCTCTGACCTCCTCTCCCACCTTGCTCATTAAATCTAAACTCTCCACTGAAGCTCACCACTTGGGAGAAAATGAAAAGAAGAGGAAGAAGACAAAGAAGAAAAAAACAACTTTATACCGAAATAATTTCCAGATATATAAAAGATTTAAATATCAAAGCTGTAAATGAAACAAAACTAAATGAAATTATAAGTGATTAAGTATATAATCACACAACGGGAAAGATCTTTTTTTTTTTTCTTTTTTTTTTTAATATATTTTATTGATTTTTTACAGAGAGGAAGGAAGAGGGATAGAGAGTTAGAAACATCGATGAGAGAGAAACATCGATCAGCTGCCTCCTGCACACCTCCCACTGGGGATATGCCCACAACCAAGTTACGTGCCCTTGACCGGAATCGAACCTGGGACCTTTCAGTCCGCAGGCTGACGCTCTATCCACTGAGCCAAACCGGTTTTGGCAAGGGAAAGATCTTTTTAAACATGCACACCAATGGCACAAATCATCAAGTAAATGATCAATAGGTTCAACTCAACACCAGTTTTAAACTTTTCTACATAAAAAGCTATAACTAAAATTATGAGTTAAATGACCAATGGGAAATATTTGCAATGTTATTATGAAAGATTAAAGTGTTTACTATCTAAAGAGTTCTCATAGCTTCTTGAAAAACTATCCAAAACTGAAAGGAGAACAAGAAACAGAAGCATAAACTCCATCCTCAATGAAACCAGTAGACACAGTAACCCCAAACCACAAACTATGAAGACTGGTGAGTGACTTTGCTGAGAGGACCTATAGAGGAACCAATTTGTCCCTCAGAACCCAAAAAAGCAGGAATATTAAAGACCCAAGGAGCCAGAAAGGGTAGGTGGGGGCTGATAAAATGATGTCAGTTTAAGAAGTTAAGCCTCCTGGTTTTTCTCCTCACCTAACAACTCCCACTCTCACTCCCCCTGGACAAGAAGACTTATCCTCAGGAAAAACCACATCAGAGAGGTTCTAGACTCAGGAATACAGAAACATGACTTAACATAAGGAGGTTAAGTAAAGATTTGCACATACAGCCACACTTACACACCCAGTCAAGAACACATGTAGCTATCATTTATCGCCTAGGCAGGAGAATGAAGATCCTTATCTGGGGAAAATGAACAATCCTAGGAACAGTCCAACAGATATTGACATTTAGTGATCTCCAATTTAAAAAACTGGCAGGTCACCTGATAACCCTGGTAAAACTCTTTAGTCTTCTATCGTCCCATCCTTCTTCATGTGCACTGAGCTTCAAACCACAAAGCATGTTAAGGCTTCAATCTTAAAGATGAACAGCCAAGGATCAAATCATCAAAAGGATATTTGAAGAAACCCTCTCTTGTGGTTGGATGGTGCCCCCTCAAAAAAGATATGTGCATGTCATAATCCCCAAAACCTATAAATATTGCCTTATATGACAAAATAGTATGATTAAGTTGAAGAACTTAGGAGGAGCTTATCTGGTGGCTTCTAAATGCAATCACGTGTGTCTTTATAAAATACAGACACACAAAAGAGAAGACACACAGAAGAGGGGAAGGCAATGGGACCATGAATGCAGAGATTAGAGTGGTGTGGCCACAATGAAGGGATGCCAGCAGCCAGCAGAAACTGGAAGAGGCAAAGAACAGATTCTTCCTCTAGAGTCTCCAAAAGGAGGATAGCCCTGCTGACCCTTTGATTTTGAACGTCTGGCCTCCAGAATTGTGAGAGAATAAATTTCTATTGTTTTAAGGCACCCAGTTTGTGGTAATTTGTTATGGTAGCAACATAACAGAAAATTGATATACCCTCTAAGATAAAAGTTGGAGACCTAAGCAAGCAAGCTGCTATATTGTCTCAAAATAGGAGGGGATTGTAGGTAATTTTACATTCCTTTTGTTTGTATGCATTTCTGATTTTTCTGAAATGAATTTTAATGTTATTGCAATTTAAGATTATTAAAAACTGCATTTTAAAATAAAGTAAAATCTATCTCCTTAGCCTATCATCATACAGGAACTCCCTTCAACCAGTGGGAAACCAGGGGGTGTGGTTACTAGCCCCAACTTTGTCACTCACGGCACATAGTAAGTGGTCAAAAATTTGTATTCATTGAGCATCTATTTTGGTGTCAGATGCTATACTTGAAGCCATGAATGCTATTACTATATTATTGTCAGTGTTACCTGTCCATCTTTAGATGTCAGCAATCCTCTCTGGGCCCTAGGAAAGGAGGTTAGCATGAAGATGGCAATGGCAGCTGTGGCTGGATTGAATAATGGTGAATGGGGTGATTCTGCTCAAGGTTCTTGGCCATTTGCGGGGAGGTGCTGCAGCGGGGGCATGTGCTACCTTTTAATAGAAGGCTCAGAAAGAGCATAAAAGCTGTACTAGATAGAGGCCTCTTCATGACATGGGAGGAACTTTCCCCCCAGTCAGATTGTTGGAGTGCTGGGTGGAGGCGATGAGGTGAGGGTACTGAGCATCAAGTTGCTGAACTCCTCCTCCACATAACGAGAGGTGTTTTCCTAACAATCAGAAGCCTGGGTGTGTAAGCAGGTAAGGACAGAGAGCAGGTGAGGGACTGGGGGTGTGGGTAGTAACTAACTTGGAGATACCACCAGGTGAGGTATCTCCAAAAATACTTGTTGGAAGTATTTTTCTCTGTATCTTTAAAGTTCTCTGAGGTAAATGAGACAATAAAATTGGCTGCACTGCAGCAAGCCATTCCTCAGAATTCATCAGTGCTGTTTCGTGGCTGATTTTGCTCCCTCTTTCCCCTCTTTCTTCCTTGCTGGTTTCATAAACCCTGCACAGTTCCCAGCCTCAGCCAAGATAATTCCACTACCCATGTTCTTGACCCTGGACTCCTCATTCCTTCCCTTCCCAGACTTTGTTTTCTGTTCCTCTCAATTGCTGACCTAGTGATGATCCAAAAGGATGTCACCACCTAAAGTCCCAAACCATGGACAAGATCTGACCTGGCCTGTCCCTGGATTTATCATAAAAATCATCTTCAGCCCTAGCCGGTTTGGCTCAGTGGATAGAGCGTCGACCTGCGGGCCAAAGGGTCCCGGGTTTGATTCCAGTCAAGGGCATGTACCACGGTTGCAGGCTCCTCCCCTGCCCAGGCCCTGGGTGCAGGAAGCAACCAAGCAACGTGTTTCTCTCACATCAATGTTTCTCTCTGTCTTTCCCTCTCTCTTCCATTCCCTCTAAAAATCAATGGAAAAATATCCTTGGGTGAGGCTCTAAAAAAAGAAAAAAGAAAAAAAATCATCTTCAGTGAGATGAACTCTGCTGTAATCCAATGGAACCAAGTTCAAAGTGTAATCTTAGACCTAGGCAAAGTTGGTTACCTGGGGATAGGAACCCTGTGATAATTGTGGATACAATTGACATCATCTATAGATCTAATTATTCTATGAATTAAACATAGAAACAAACATAGCCAAATGGATTGAAACAAACATAGCCAAATGCCAACAATGAAACTTAATTCTAAGGGTTCTCTATCTCATCTTCTTTTATACCCCTCATGAGAGGTGCTCTTCTTTCACACCCACCACAAAGTGCTGACCAGTCAAGGTTCTGCTTTCCCCAGAATCTACACACCCCTCCTCAAGAGGCTGCATGGTTTGGTGGCAAGCATGTTGGCCTATGGACTCAGAGAGCCCAGGGCTCAAATCCTAGACTTGTCTTATTATCCGCAATTTGCCTTACTTTCCCCACACAAAAAGTTGTGCTAAGGCTTAGAAGTTAAGTATATGAACTGGTGACTTCAGGCCCTGGCTCCAACTGGGCTTCTGTAAATTATAGTCATTGATCCTGGAGTCAGGAACCAAGTGTAGGTATTAGGCACCTTGGTTTCATCGCATTAAGGAGTCACTGCCTCATCTCACCAAAGAAGCATCTTCTGACTTTCAAGTAAGCACAGGCCCAGCTAATTATGCGTGTGTGTCCCAGGTACAGGCCTGGGAGCCAGTCCAGGCAGGTCTCTGGGGAACCATGCAGAAGAGAGCACTGAGCCTGTTTGTTCACTCACCTGGAAGAGGTTAGCAGCTTCCAGGACCCGCTGGACGTTCTGCTTGGTGATCAGTGCCTTGCTGGTGTAGGTGTAGTCCAGGAGAGTGTGCATGGTCTCAGCATCAACTCCTTTGATAATGATCCTCTTCTCATACTTTTCCTTTAAGTCATTGCAGAACATGGCCCTGAAGGAGGGACATGAGAATGTGAGTCCCACTGTGACCCTTGGTTCCAGGACTTTAAAGACCCCCTTCAGACCTGTCTGCCCCTGGAACAGATAAACAAAGTCATGCGGATGGGATCCTAATCTAATAGGATTGGTGTCATTATCAAAAGAGGAAGAGAGACCAAAACTCTCTCTCTGCCATGTGAGCACACAGTGGGCATCCATAAGCCTGGATGGGAGTCTTCACAGAAACAGACCATGCTGGCTGGCACCATGATCTTGGACTCCTAGCCTCTAAGTTATGAGAACAGGTACCACTATCTTCCAGCCACATCACTGAAATGGAAAGGTCCCAAAGTGGAGCCCTGGTGATGGAATGTGCATCCCAAAACTGGAAATCACTCATCAGCTCAAATTACTTGACTAGCCTACTTTTGAACCTTTTATTTTAGTTAATGAGATCTTCTCCCTCGGGTTCCCTCTGTCCTTCTTCCTCCATCCTTATCAATAATAATCCCCTACCCTTCTCTCCTCCCTCCTCTTCTCTCTTTCCTTCCCTCTTTCTTTCTTTTCCCCCCTTTTATTATTTTTTATTTTTTTGTTAATCTTCACCCAAGGATTTTTCCATTGATTTTTAGAGAGAGTGGAAGACAAAGAGAAACATTGATGTGAGAGAAACACATTGGTTGGTTGCTTCCTGCACGAGCCCCGACCAGGGCCCGGGCCAGGGAGGAGCCTACAACCGAGGTACGTGCCCTTGATGGGAATCGAACCAAGGACCCTTTGGTCCGCAGGCGGATGCTCTATCCACTGAGCCAAAGCAGCTAGGGCTTTCCTTTCCTCTTTCTCCTCACAGAATATGATCATATGAAAAAAAGAGCAGATGTGAATTCTGAAATGTTAACAAACCCCAGCCTGGAACCAGAGGTGCAGTGATGTCATTTGGACCGATGGCCACTCTCTTCAGCCATAAATCCTCTTGGCCAGAGGGGCACAGAGCTGTCTACAGAAGCAGACACCTTTTAAAGTGATGTCACGTAGGACTTACCTTGCTGCCTCCTGATTCCATAAAGAACCCTGCCATCAAAGCAACCACACAATTCCTTCCCAGCTCAGCCTGTCTTCCCCAGAGGCATTGGACAAGCTCACTCCCCAAGCCTCCTCTATTTGAGTTTGTAGAGCAGCACAGCCCAATAGAAACATAATGAGAACCATATGTGCCATTTTAAATTTTCCAGTAATTTTATTTTTTAAAGTAAAAAGAAGTAACATTAATTTTAATATCCTTTATTTAATATACCTCAAATATTATCATTTCAACATGCAATAAATATTTTTAAATTATTAATGAGATAATTTACATTCTTTTTTTTTCATATTAAGTCTTCAAAATCCTTCCTGTATATTTTATATTTATAATACATCTCAATTCAGACCAGCCATGATACAAATGCTTAGTGGCCACATGTGACTAGTGGCTACAGTATTAGATGGTGCAGCTATAGAGCATCAATCATGAACTCTAGGGTTGAGACACCCAGATCTGCAATCATGTCAGAGGGCAAAGTGAGTGTCACCCACATGAGTGCCATGTACATGAATATGTGAGAAACAGGACATTTAACAGGAAAGGGTGGGCAGTGATGATGAGGTCAAATGAAGGGTCTTATCACTGAGGCAACATATTGCCAGAGTCCCACCAAGGTGAAATTTAGAAATGCTACTTCACCTAGAATGTGGTTTTAAGATTAGTGAAAGTTGAATTTCATTGAATCTGTATAATCTCAAAAAATTCAATGAAAACTGGAAAAGTCTAATAGGGCGATGTTTTAATATTAAATGAGGTAGATATGAAAATTATCTAATTCAGTGCCTTGCACTCTGAAGGGCTCTTAAAGGAAGCCTTTCCCATGTGACACAATTACTGGGGTCATCTGGACTCTTGATCTGGCTGTCACCCAGACCCAGCTTCTGAATTCTCTCTTGGACTCAGTCACTAAATAATATTTTGCCCCAGCTCAGCCCATACCTAACTGGGTCCCCCAGGAGCCAACCTTTGTGAACTAGTGATGTTTTAGGGGCATGAGGGGAGTAGGACTGGGGAGAGGAGGAGAACAAGCAAGACAAACGTTGTATAGAAAGTCATCTTATTTTTTAATATGTTTTTATTGATTTTAGAGAGAGAGGAAGGGAGAGGGATAGAGAGATAGAAACATCAATGAGAGAGGTGTCGATCAGCTGCTTCCTACAAGTCCCCCTTCCCCCCAATTACAGATTGAGCCTGAAACCTGCGCATGTGCCCTGACTGAGAATCGAACTGGGGACCTCTTGGTTCATGGGTTGACACTCAACTACTGAGCCACACCAGCTGGGCTAGAAAGTCATTTTATTCTGCAGGGAACCACTGAAGAATACTCTCCAGAGCTGTTCCAACAAGAGGCAGAGAAGCTGGATGAACTGTGCTATACCAGCACCTGCTGGCAGTCTCAATTGAGGAGGTAAATTCTCAGCACTTCTGGTTTTCAGTGGCTGAGTGTTCATGTGCACAAGCAAAGGGGCTCTGGGAGCCTTGGGAGGGTGGAGAGAAGACTGCAGTAGTGGCTGTTAGCAGGTGGAGAGGGGGCTGTGGTCTGGTCCAGGCTCTAATGCTAACTCACTGTGCGACTTTGTACAAGTGAGCCAACCTCAGTTTCCTCCTCTGTGACATCCTATCTAATAAAAGAGTACTATGCAAATTAACCATCACTCTGCTACACCCACAAGCCACGCCCACTAGCCATGACCACTAGCCAGTCAGGAGTGAGTATGCAAATTAACCCAAACCAAGATGGCTGCAGCCACCGAGAGAAAAGGAGGGAGGCTTGGGTTTCCCCAGCGATGGAGGAAGCCAAGCTTTCCACACACCCTGGCTGGCCCAGGCCTCTGCATAAGGCTACAAAGTTTCAATTATAGAAGGTAAATAAATCCCAACAGAAATGGCTGCCGCCACGGAGGGAGCAGAAGGCTTGGCTCCGCTCCAGGCTACAAAGTTTCAATTGTAGGAGATAAATAAATCCCAGATACCAGGGCCTCCGCTTGGGTCGCCCAGGGGCGTGGCTGGCCTGCAAACCACCACAGGCCCCTCGCCCAGGCCGCCCCATACCCCAAGGAAACCCCCACCCTGATACTGGATGTAGAGGGCTGCCTGGGAAGGCACATGGGCATTTCTTTAAGTTGTTGTCAGCTGAGCCCGAGGCGACTGGCAGAGCTGCGTCTAGGTTACGCCCTCCCCAAGAAGGTGGGGGGCGTTATTAGTACTGACTTTTTACCTTTGTCCAGGTGCCAGGGAGCGGGCTTTGATATGTAAATCCAGGCAAGCACCAGGAATACTAGGGCCTATTCAAGAATGCAAATAAGCTCCTTTGATCCTAAGTTTTGGTGATACTTCCTGGTATTTGGGGGTATAAAATAAATGTGCTGCGTGGGCTCCGGGGTCCCTGCCTCTCCATCAGAGAGGATGGCGTCCCACCTGGCTCCCAGCTTTGTTTCTATCTTTCTATCTGGTCTCTTTCTTTCTTTTATTTCTTAATCCCCAGCTCCTCCACTCAGGAACCAGACCTGTTCCTTTTCCGTGCTGGACGCGGAAAAGAGAGAACACCTCTACAACTGGACACCCTTCAGGGCAAACCAGCTGGCCACCACCCATGCACCAGGCCTCTATCCTATCTAGTAAAAGAGTAATATGCAGATTGACCATCACTCCAACACACAAGATGGCTGCCCCCATGTGGTCAAAGATCCTGCCCCCATGTGGACACAAGATGGCCACCACAAGATGGCCAGCAGGGGAGGACAGTTGGGAGGGACCAGGCATGCAAGGGAGGGCAGTTGGGGGTGATCAAGCCTGCAGGGGAGGGCAGTTAGGGGTGACCAGGCCAGGAGAGGAGGGAAGTTGGGGGCAAACAGGCTGGCAGGGGAGCAGTTAGACATCAATCAGGCTGGAAGGGGAGTGGTTAGGGGGTGATCAGGCTGGCAGGCAAAAGTGGTTTAGGGGCAATCAGGAAGGCAGGCAGGTGAGCAGTTGGGAGCCAGCAGTCCTGGATTGTGAGAGGGATGTCCGACTGCCCGTTTAGGGTGGGATCGGGCCTAAACAGGCAGTCGGACATCCCTCGAGGGGTCCCAGATTGGAGAGGGTGCAGGCTGGGCTGAGGGACACCCCCCCCCCATGCACGAATTTCGTGCACCGGGCCTCTAGTGGTTACAAATAGTCCCTATGCCAGAGACTTGTTAGAAAGAATAAGTAAGATAATGTACACAAAGTAACCAACACTCACTAAGGGAAAGCATTTTGGACCAGATGAGAGGATTCTTGGCAGGCTGGTGAGGGATTCTTGGGGTAGGTGGGTCAATCACATTCTGGCTTACAGCCCTCGATGCCCAAGTCCAGGCCAGTAAGTGGGTGTCAGTCATTGCACTGCTGCCCACCACCCATCCAGAGTAGAGTTTGGTACAGGCTGCACACAAACTGGTCTAGAAACATAAGCTTGGTGTCAGGCACATAGAATCTCAATAGATGTTCCTAGAAGAGAGAGGAAGGAAGTGCCCTAAAAATAGTCCCTCTCTTGCCTGCTCTAGCTCCCAAGGAGCATTTCTCTGCTCTCCTCTGAGACTTTTTCACTGATTTTCTGCCACTTAAATACATTCTCCTGGGCCACAAGCATCAGGCCGAACATAGATAAGGCCAAACTAAGGAAAAATTTATGTATTTCTCATGGACCAAACTCTGTGGCCTCTGCTGCTCTCCCAGGAGATCCATGGAAACACTTGGGCAAAGTTGGGACCCCATGAAATGTGCATAACCTGGGTAAGGTGGGCCACCCCTAAGTTTCCCTTTAATAACAATAATCTTTTACATTTACGTTTATAGCACTTTGTAGGGCAAACAACATTATTTTCTTTGAATATTACACCCATTTTATAGGTGATAGACTGAGGTAGAAGTTACGTAAATTGCCCAAGACATTATAGGTTGTCAGCAATAAAATGGGGGTCAGAACCTAGGACTCTGGGCTCTTCGTCTGGAGCTCAACAGGGCATGAAACCAAGAAAATCAGCAGGAGTTCAAGGTCATCTTTAGGGGTCAACCGAGTTTCAGCACTGAGTGAACCAGACCAAGCTTTGCTCTCTGAGAACACAGCTGAGTTAGTTGCTGACCATTTTCCCCTTAGCTTATACAGGATATAAATAAAAAATTTGTGCAATAAAAATACTTTCTAGCCAGACAATGACCAATTATCATGAGACTCTTGTAAAACAGAGGTAGCTATTAAAATCCTCATTTTACAGTAGAAACAGTCTTGTAGTAGGAAGCCAGTTGCCCAATACTTGAGTCAGCTCGGACCCCAAAATAGAGCTTGGGTGAGTGAGCTTATCTCCCACAACAGCCATGGCCCCAGGGCCATCCCAGGGCCCCAAACACTGCCTGGGTCACACTCCCCTCTGACCTCTGCAGGCCTCACTTCTTATCTCATCCAGATATCACCTCCTCAGAGTAGCCCTCACTGACACTGACCCCATCTAAAGAGTCACTCCCTAACATCTTTATCTCTTTTGCTTTTCTTCATAACTTTGTCATAACTTGAAGTTATATTACATATCTGTTTGTTAACTAGTTTAATTATTGTCTCCCAGTAGAATGTAAGCTGAGTGAAGACATGGGTGCCATGCTCACTACTGTATCCCTAGGGTTAGAACAGTGCCTGTAACCTAGTAGAAATTCAGTAAATATTCAGGGGGAAAATGAATAACTGAATAAATAAATTAATAAGTGAATTGGCCCCTTGAGTATGGCTCTTCCACAAAATACCACGGCCTGGGTGAGTCTATTTTGAAGAAGTGGCGTTAGAAGAAGTTTAAGTTTAAAAAATTTGGCTCTCAAAAGAAAATTCAATCGTTGTACTGTTGATATTTGGCTCTGTTGACTAATGAGTTTGCTGACCACTGCCCTAGCTGGTTTGGCTCAGTGGATAGAGCATCAGCCTGCAGACTGAAGGGTCCCGGGTTCGATTCCGGTCAAGGGCACGTGCTGGCGTTGCAAGCTCGATCGCCAGTATGGGGCGTGCCGTAGGCAGCCGATCAATTATTCTCTCTCATCATTGATGTTTCTATCTCTCTCTTCCTCTCCCTTCCTCTCTGAAATCAATAAAAATCTTTTTTTTAAAAAAATGAATGATTAAATGAATGAACTTGTCTTTCCTAGCCCCCGGTGTTTGATTGTGCCAGGAATCTGCACCTCCAAAAATGAGCAAACACCCTTTGAAGGATGAGACTGAGGGGGCCTGCCTTCTGTGCTCTCCACCCCCACAGAGAACTTGCATCATACCCTCAGGTCCAAGGCCTGGATCTTGAAGAAGACACGCCCACACTGGAACATTCCACTTACAACTTTGATGAGCTCTCCATGCTCCTGCAGTTCCTAAATGTCACCAGTTCAGAATTTTTCACCCAGCCCAAATGCCCTATGGCTCACCCTCCCCAGGCCTCCACACCTGCCTCTGAACTCTCTGCCTCCTGTACCTCTAACCCCACCACAGTCCTAAAAACCAATACCCACCTCCACCACCCCCACTATCTCATTCCTAGACTGGCTCCACCCGCGTTGCCCCCTGCTCTGTTCTTCTTCCAAGCCCTTTACCATCCCAGGGGAAATAACTCCTCTGCATCAGGGACATATCCTGGGTTGGAGTGGCTGTACCATTGTTTGCAAACTGAGACAAATTCTACTTAAGAATATGTGTCCTTATGTATACAAATGGTTAAAATTTTTTAATTAATGTGCTGCTTAATGAACACTATCGTTAAGAAAGGATTATTGGATATAAACCTAATGTGAAAAACGGATCAAAAGGGTTTTCACTGCAAAGAAAGCAAGGAGTCAGCAGATGCAAGGGTGACCTACCATGGATTGACATCATTGTCTATGATCTCAGCACCTCTAATCTGAAAGCTAGGACTATGAATTTTATTAAGCTCACCAAAACCCCACTCATAATTTGTTTGCAAACCAAAATTTAAGAACCATTGCCCTACAGAGAGATCACCTCACTTCCCAACACAAGGGCCCCTTGGCTCACCCTGAGAATGAGGGAATTAGACAAAGGTCCAGGTTCAAGGGAACAACGGACAGGGAACAGACATGCCCTTGAAAGCCCTGCCTCCCTGTGGATTGTCCCTTTTGTCTTCTGAGATTCACTCCTAAAATTTCACCAGGCCTAGGGCTGCATCACAAATTGTAGGGAGCGGGGAGCAAAGGGGTTCAGATGGAAGCAGACCTTGTCCTGGCCTCTTAAGTCTTTCTCTAGTTTGGCTGCATAAACAGAACCCCTGCAGCTTATATTCAAGTAACATAGTTCATTAGAGCTAGTTCTGAAACAGGATGACATGCCAAAGCCTTATTAGTAATAATGTGCAATTCTCTGTTCTTACTGCCTGTGCACATGCAAATTCCACACCCTTGGAGGGTGCCTTCAGAAAAGCATTTAAGGGTTCATGGCCATCTCTCTTTCATACACCAGAGACATGACTAACAGCACTCTGCCATCTCTCTCCAGGGTCTGGAGGCAGCTCCTTGAACCCCTGCTGCTGGCTGAGTCTTTGCTCCAAACTGAGAGAGGAGCTGGAACTCCAGAGCTGCCCCCATCTGACTCTAAACACCATTAGACCTCCAAAGAACTGCCTTCTGCCAAACTCCTTGCCCAACTTCACCATCCTTTAAGGACACTGCTCATGCACCTGTGGGGACCAGAACTCTAGCCATGTTTCTCTAGAACCAGAGTCCCTCTCACCCACTGGCCCATTGCTGAAGCTTCAGCATGCCATGTAACTCAGCCCATCCAAGTTTATGAGAGAAAGCAGGGCTTGTTCTATCCTGCAAGCCTAGGATAGAACATCAATCACAACAAAGCTTGTGGTTAGGATTCCACAATGATTCAGCCACAAAGATAAATGGGCACCTCTTGTTTTGCCTGCCCAACATTTTTCCTCATTGTTTAGTAGGAGCACTCAGATTTTCCTTTGGGAAGTATCCCTCCTCCAATATCAGTCTGGGGAGTTTAGATGGAGCTGGCCCCATTTCTTAGACCATGGATGAGCATGGTCCAAGTCACATATTATGCCTCCCAAGCCAAAGTGATTGAGTCATGTTTTGGCACAGGAAAAAGCTGGTCCAAGTGAGGCCAATTTTAGAACTTTCTCTGGAATTATTGGGAAAGAGAAGGTCTCTTCCCACTGGAATCGCTGAGCTGGGAGAAATAAAAGTCTAGAGCTGCTGAATCTCTTCCTGCCTCCATGTGTGAGGACCCTCCCTGGGAGAGATATCAACACAGAGGAAAGTAGAGTCAAGATATGAAGAGACAAACTGAGTCCTGGTGACATTATTTGAGTACAAGGATCCAATTAGGCCTGAAACCAATACTCCTGGACATTTAAATTAGGTGAGCAAATAATTGTTTTAATTCTTAAACCAGTTTGATCTGAATATCTGCCATTTGCAATGCAGAATCCTGACTGGCACAACTGACAAGAGAAACCCTGAACAACAAATGGGCCTAAATGCCAAGAAGATGGTCTAAAAAGTGCCAGGAAAGGAAATGTTAAAATACTCTCAGTGTTGACATATAAGGCCCTCCACAGTCTTGTCTGTCCCCTTCCCCTCCCATGAGTAGCTACACTGAATGACTAGCAGTTTCCATCGTGTGCCTCTGTTTACATCAACACCATTGGGCTCCAGATAGGTTTTTCCATGTACGTTCTCTTGAGTCTATTTTTTAATGTCTCCTCTTCTATTCGATTATAAAGCATCTGAAGGGCAAGGGTTGTATTTTATTTCTCTCTTAATTCTTATTTACTGGGCCACAGTATACACTTAATGTTTGTTGGATGGATGGATGGATGGATGGATGGATGGATGGATTGATGGATGGATAGGTAACTACACATGCAGTGCAGTCCTGTACTTCAAGTAGGCCAAGCGGATTTGTTTATTTTACCCCACACTCTCCATCCACACATTTCTCCTCTAACTACCATGAGAATAAGTAATGAGGAGCTCCAAGACTGAGTGACCTGGAGCGAAGCATATGTGTGGAGAACTGTATTATCTAGTGATTCTCAAAACTGGAACCCCAGGCCCAGGATGTTTATCCCAAGCCCTCCTGCCTGAGATTTTACATTATAAAACATGGGGTTGTTCTTCACCTTAATTTGCTTTTGTGCATCTTCCACCTCCTTGCTGGAGATGAAACCTGGCTTCCCCTAACAAAACGCCACTTCCCTCACAGCCTCTTCAGTGATGTCTGGTCTGATTCTCACTTCCCACTAGGCAGGGAGCTGGGTCAGCACTGTGCTTACTGTCCACTGCCACATCCTGGCCAGGCTGTTGCCCCGGAGGCTCCTTATCACCGTCTTTTTCACCCCAGCCACGCCCCCACGCTGGCTTCCTTATGACCTCTCGGTCATTCATTATCCAGAAGTCAAAGACCAGCCTCTGCTTAAAGATTTTTATGAGCATTCCCTGATTCTGACCACTTAGGAACGCGTGAACCTACACTAGTCCCAATCCTCTCCCCCAAGTATTCAAATGTTGACACTTCCTCAGGCATAGATGTTATCCCTATTGTGATACATGTGTTCCAGACTTATCCCTCTGCCAGCTGCCACAGAGGAGTCTGGACTGGCAGGCCTGTTTTTCATCCAGAGGGAAAGGGGAGGGAGACAGGAGATCCTCCAGCCAGGGAGGAATTTTAAAGTCAGAGGTGAAGAAGCAGCCACCAAGGTTGGCCTACATTCAGAGCTGCCCAGGCCAGGGCCTGCTACACTCACTAAGCCTTGCACCATAATGTCTCTATTTCTAATTGGTCCTACCAGACAGAACTTTCAATAATTTTAACCAAGATCTCAGATCACTTTCCTGCTTATAAACTCTTCCATGGCTTCCCACTGCCTATAAGATACATTTCAAACACTTCATCTTGACCCAACAAAATCTTTCAAGGTCTGACCCTGCCCATTCTTCAGCTTTATTGGTCCAGACATGTCCTTTACTCCAACCCTACTCTTCTGCTTCTGGTTCCCATGTTTATGTTGCATGATGCCTTCCCAGATGTGTATTCTTTTGCCTGGAATGCTGCCTGCCTTCTCTACCTCATTTGGTCTCTTCTGGCCAATGCCTATTCATCCCTTAAAACTCCGCTCAGCTATTACCGCTTTCAGGAAGTCTTCTCTGACTGCTTTCTCTCCAGTCTGATTTAATAAGCAAAGCTCCATCATAGCACTTATCACCTTTGACTGAAACATTGATTTATACCTGTCCTTCTCCACTAAGTGTCTGTGATTTCAAGGTCAAGCAGAAGCCATAACTCATTCATCTTTGTAGACTCATTACCTGGCATAGAGTAGGCACTTAATAAATTCATGTCAATTGAATGAATACATGAATGGATAGATAAATGGAATTTCACTAACCCCACTCAGCACTACAGTACTGAAAGCTTAATATTTTGTGCCACTCCCTCCACCCAGACATTTTCACCTTAAGAGAGGTTATATACACTGAGTGGCCAGATTATTATGATCTCTGAACGGATAATAATCTGGCCACTCAGTGTGTGTGTGTGTGTGTGTGTGTGTGTGTATTTGTATTTATATATAATACAAATGTATTTTTTTAAAAAAGAGATCATGATGTGTTTTATGTAGAGTAAGTTCAGGTTTATAAAGAGCTGGATATCAAGGGCATTTTGGTGTCAGGGAATTAAGGGAGGGACAGATGTCCAGTAAATAATTCCGGGAAGGTGTGGTTAATGAATACAACACACACACACACAAGACAAAGAGACAAATTTCCTAATCTCCATTCTCTTTGTCTTGTGTGTGTGTGTGTGTGTGTGTGTTGTATTCATTAACCACACCTTCCAGGAATTATTCACTGGACATCTGTCCCTCCCTTAATTCCCTGACACCAAAATGCCCTTGATATCCAGCTCTTTATAAACCTGAACTTACTCTACATAAAACACATCATGATCTCTTTTTTTAAAAAAATACATTTATATTATATATAAATACAAATATATATATTATATATATATTATATAAATACAAATATATATATTATATATATATTATATAAATACAAATATATATATTATATATAAATACAAATATATATAATATATATATATATATATATATTAGAGGCCCCATGCATGAATTCGTGCATGGGTGGGGTCTGGCCAGCCTGGTCATGGGGAGGGGACATGGGCAGTTGGCCGGCCTGCCTGCTGGTCAAACTCCTGGTTGAGGGAACAATTTGCTTATTAGCCTTTTATTATATAGGATATACACTGAGTGGCCAGATTATTATGTGTTCAGAGATCATAATAATCTGTCCACTCAGTGTAAATGACCCATTATTCCTCAATTAAAGGTCAAATCACTGGTGGTATACTGAAGAAGTCTGGTTTTCATAGCAATTACTAAGAATCCTCTTCCCCTCCATCTCCAGTTAATTTATTAATGAGATAGACATATTTTGCCAACCCAGCCTGCTATCCTGGGCTTTGAGGATACTGCCAGTCACCTAGAACTTTGCTAAATTTTCTAATCTCCATTCTCTTTGTCTTGTGTGTGTGTGTGTGTGTTGTATTCATTAACCACACCTTCCAGGAATTATTCACTGGACATCTGTCCCTCCCTTAATTCCCTGACACCAAAATGCCCTTGATATCCAGCTCTTTATAAACCTGAACTTACTCTACATAAAACACATCATGATCTCTCTTTTTTTTTTAAATAAATCTTTATTGTTCAGATTATTACAGGTGTTCCTCTTTTTTTCCCCCCATAGCTTCCCTCCACCTGATTCCCCACCCCACCCCATGCCCTTAACCCCCGCCACTGTCTTCATCCATAGGTGTAAACTTTTTGTCCAATCTCTTCCCGCACCCCTCACACCCCCTTCCCCCTGAGAATTGTCAGTCCACTCCCTATCTATGTCCCTGATTCTATTATATTCACCAGTCCATTCTGTTCTTCAGATTTTTTATTCACTTGATTTTTAGATTCACTTGTTGGTAGGTATGCATTTGATGTCACTTTGTTGTTCATAATTTTTATCTTTACCTTTTTCTTCTTCTTCCTCTTCTTAAAGAACACCCTTCAGCATTTCATGTAATCCTGGTTTGGTGGTGATGAACTCCTTTAGCTTTTTCTTGTCTGTGAAGCTCTTTATCTGACCTTCAACTCTGAATGTTAGCTTTGCTGGGTAGAGTAATCTTGGTTGTAGGTTCTTGCTGTTCATCGCTTTGAATATTTCTTGCCACTCCCTTCTGGCCTGCATAGTTTCTGCCGAGAAATCAGCTGACAGTCGTATGGGTGCTCCCTTGTAGGTAACTAACCGTTTTTCTCTTGCTGCTTTCAAGATTCTCTCTTTGTCTTTTGCCCTTGGCATTTTAATTATGATGTGTCTTGGTGTGGTCCTCTTTGGATTCCTCTTGTATGGGGTTCTGTGTGCTTCCTGAACTTGTAAGTCTATTTCTTTCACCAGGTAGGGAAAGTTTTCTGTCATTATTTCTTCTAATAGGTTTTCAATATTTTGCTCTTTCTCTTCTTCTGGCACCCCAAAAATTCGGATGTTGGTACGCTTAAAGTTGTCCCAGAGGCTCTTTACACTATCTTCATATTTTTGGATTTTTTCTTTTTGTTTTTCTGGTTGGGTGTTTTTTGTTTCCTCATATTTCAGATCTTTGGTTTGATTCTTGGGGTACGTTGATCTACAGTTGAGTTTCTGTATATTCTTTATTTCAGACAGTGTATGCTTAATTTCTGACTGGTCCTTTTCCATTTTTTTGGCATTCTCATTAAGATCCTTAAAGGTCTCACTAAGTTCCTCAGCGGTTTTTAGAAGATTCTTGAGTAACCTTATAAATGTGGTTCTGAACTCTATGTCGTCCAGTAGTTTGCTTTCTTCCATTTCTCTCATTTGTGACATGTTTCTTGGTCTCCGCATTTTGCTGCTTCCTTGTGTTGATGGAGTGGCTTTGTGTGGTAGGTGACCTATAGGGGCCAGTAGCTCAGCCTCCCCAATCACTTGAGGTGGACGCCTTTGGTACACCCCTTTGTGGGCTGAGTGCAAAGTCTTGGTGTAGTTAAGCCTTGATTGCCTTTGGTACACTGGGAGGAATTGACCTCCAGGCTAATTGTCTGTGAGGACCCGCTGTGTCTATAATGGAAGAACTGCTGTGCTGGAGACACGCTTATGGGGCAGGACTTGTTTCAGTGGGGCTTTGGTGCTCACTGAGTCTGCCTCTTGAATGTGTCACTTATGGATGTGAGGAGTTGAAATCTGGTGTCTCACTCTGACCACTAGGTACACTGGCTTCTGGATTTCCAATGGGGTGCAGGTCAGCTACTGTCTGAGGCCACCCAGCAAGAGCTATAGCGAGAACTGCAGTTTTCTCCTCTTTGCTTGGGGTTTGGAGGTTTTGGAGCTGTCTGACCCTGGCTGCAGGTTTGCTAGGTTAAGCTGCAATAGGGCAGACCATTCATATGCTAAAGCCGCTGCTTAGAGCTTGGGTGGGTTTGTAGGTTGTGCGGGGCGGGGTCTCAGGGCGTCACTGGGCTAGGGCGTGGCAAACACCTATGGCTGCCAGAAGTAGGCTCTGCGTCTCCAACCCTGTTCCCACGTCCCGCGCCCCAGCACAGTAAACAATTATTCCTGAGCGCAGCCCTGAAAGCAAGCCTCCCTCACTTTCCGACCCCACGGCAGACAGTCCAGCTTCTCCCCATAGGAGTTTGGGTCCCCCGCGTCTCCCCAGAAACTGGAGTTCGGAGTAATCGGGAGCTTATCTCCCTTCGGGTTGAAAACAGCAGTGCTCCCGATTCGCACGTCTCCGTACCTCAGCTTTTCCGCGCTTGTGCACCCCTCAATGCTGTTTGCTCTTTCCTTCTAGTTGTAGAACTTCCACTCAGCCAGCTTTCCCGTGGTTCTGGGTGATAGACGTTTTGTCTTTTAGTTGTAGTTTTGAAATTGTTGTGCCAGGCAGCAGTTTAGGTGTTTACCTACGTCGCCATCTTGGATCCTCCCCATGATCTCTTTTTTTAAAAAATACATTTTTATTGATTTCAGAGGGGAGGGGAGAAAGAGATAGAAACATCAATGATGAGCGAGAATTATCAGTCAGCTGCCTCCTGCACGCCCCCTACTGGGGATCAAGCCCACAACCCAAGCATGTGCCCTTGACCAGAATCGAGCCCGGGACTCTTCAGTCCACAGGCCAATGCTCTATCTACTGAGCCAGACCAGCTAGGGCCATCATGATCTCTAGAATGCCAGTCAGCTCTTACTTGTCCCTGAACCTAAATCATTATATGTAAACCTGCTGGTAGTTAATCTTATAGCCCACCAGAAAGAGCTATGATGCAATTTTTGGGTTGATTGTGGGGTTTTTTTTAATATATTTTTATTGTTGATAGTATTACAGATTATCTCCCATTTCCCCCTTTACCTCAACTCCTTCCAGTCCATGCCCACCCACCTCCCCAGATCTTCACTAGGGTTGATTGTGTTTTAAAGTCATAGAGTATAAACACTCCTTTAATTATTGTGGCTTTAAAGGTTTCCATAAAAAAGTTTAATGTAATAAAAGAATGCTTACCCTTAGCTGGTATAGAACATATAGGTTGCCTAAGTAATATTCCTTCAAAGTAAGGGAGACTTATCTGTATACAGAAATAGCTTCTCCAAAAGAATTTAAGATGGCTTATACTAAAGCAGCAGAGGTATGATAAAATACAAAACAATAAGATAAGAAATAAGGCCCAGCCCTAACTGGTTTGGCTCAGTAGATAGAGCGTCGGCCTGCGGACTAATGGGTCCCAGGTTCCATTCCAGTTAAGGGCATGTACCTTGGTTATGGGCACATCCCCAGTAGGTGTGCAGGAGGCAGCTGATCGATGTTTCTCTCACATCGATGTTTTTAACTCTCTATCCCTCTCCCTTCCTCTCTGTAAAAAATCAATAAAATATATTTTAGAAAAAAAAGAAATAAGGCCCAGCCATGGTGGCTTAGTGGTCGAGCACTGATCTATGAACCAGGAGGTCACAGTTCAGTTCCCAATCAGGGCATATACCCAGGTTGCAGGTCTGATCCCCAGTCATGCAGGAGGCAGCCTATCAATGATTTTCTCTCATCATTGATGTTTCTATCTCTCTCTCCCTCTCCCTTCCTCTCTGAAATCAATAAAGATATTTTTAAAACATAAGAAATAAGTAATTAAAGTAAGAGGAGAATATAACACTGAAACCTAGGCTAAAAAAAAAAAAAAAAGCCAATGCAATGAGCTTCCTGATAGCCAAAGCAAAACAGAAATACAGTAAGTCGACTAATAAAAGAAAATAAATCAGGATTTGCTATCCCTCTTTAAAGAACATTTGTTTTCCTTTTGTCCAGTGCCTTCCCCTTCTGGGTAACGTTCTGGTTCAAATGGCGTACACACACACCCTCAAGTCTTTGACCAAAGGTGGACTCTTGAATCAAGCTGGACTGATCATTATGCCCCACCTCCCTGGTACAGTGATTGGTCTAGGATTGGGTAATTGGGTCTAGGAGCTGGGCCAATCAGAGTCTTTCCCAGGGGTTTCAAACTGAAGCTAGCCCTCCAGTTTCTCTCTGGAATCAAAGTCTCAGAGCTGCCAACAGGCAAACTCCCAAACATGTGGCAGATCCATCTGAGAAATGCCACCTGAAAGAAAAGCTGAGTGAAGGTGGAGAGAAAGCCCCTGACTGCATTCAAGGCCCTAGTTCCTCTTCCCCCTGGGCTCTGCTGCATCCTGGCCCTTCCTATGGTTTGGTTATGTGACCAGATATCTTCCTCTTTTGCCTGAGCTGATTTAAGTTGAGTTCCTATCCCTTACAACCAAAAGAATGCTGACTAATATAGAGTATTGAACAATGTGATCATGGTGAGCTCCAAGGCAGTTTTACCAAAAGCACAGATGTTCTGCATTGGCCAGCTTTTCCCAGGGACTGTTTGATGTTTACTATATTAGAATCTAGTTCTGTAAAGGCATTTTCATGTAGGGACGGTACATATCCATGCCCTTGATGCAGGGATAAAGCTCAGAACTTGATATATTAATGACAAAAGTATTTCTCTGTTGTGTTGTAGTTGAGAGCTGCATGGAACATTATTCAAAAGAGGAGAAGACTGCCCTGGCTGGTTTTGTTCAGTGGGTAGAGCATCGGCCTACAGACTGAAGGGTCCAGGGTTCAATTCTGGTCAAGGGCACATGCCTGGGTTGTGGGCTCGATCCCCAGTGGGGAGTGTACGGGAAGCAGCTGATCAATGATACTCTCTCATCATTGATGTTTCTATCTCTCTCTCCCTCTCCCTTCTTCTCTGAAATCAATAAAAAATTTTGAGGGGAAAAAAAAAAAGAGAGAAGACTAGATTTTTTGGTCTTAATTGAAAGAAGATTCACATGCCCTATACACCAGGGATGGAGACGACAGAGATGACATTTTATTGAAAATTCAAAGGACCTGATTGCACTTCTACCCTGGGGCTGCAACCCCCACTGAGAAGACCTTTTTTAGGATTGGAAGGCAGATCAAGGGTCATAGATCTATAGTACTTACATATAACCACCTTAGTGATTCTGCCAAAAGGAAAATATTAAAAGTATAAAATACAGAGCCCAATGCTAGAAGTACAAACAATAGTTCACTGGAGTTTACCAGGCATACCAATTGTGGCAGTAGCAATTCTCAACACTTTTGCCATTATTGAGGTTTTTAATCCAGACCCAGATGGCCTTAACCCATTCTTGTTTTCCTTTACATTAATTCTATCACCTACACTTGCTGGCTCCTTTTTAGACACCTTACACATTATGGAGGAAAAACCAAAGGATTACAACATCTAAACACAGCTTAAGAATAACCTCTCAGCCACATTCCTGCCATCCAGTAGTTGGTTAATATATAATAATGATTAATAGATTGTGTCCACAATACCCTCCCCATTCCTAGCCTCATGTTTGATTTTTGTAGCAAGTAGTCAAAGTCCCCTCATCATATCCTCAGGAAACCAGACCCAGAGACAGGTACTGAGGTACAAGGCAGGGACCAAGACCAGGCAGGGATTTCAACATTGGCCTCAACAAAGGAGCTTACTATTGACTCAGACTCAGCCTAGAAGCTTTTATATTTATATAAGAGAAGCCAGTCTTCAGTAAGACTGAGAGAAGCCTCAGAACCCCTCTTTTTATCACCAGGACTCCTCTCCTTCTGTCCACTCTGGGAATCATAACATGGTTGCTCTCACAGGTCAACATCATTTATGGAGTGTGTCATAGTCATCAGTGAGTTGCTCCCCCACCAAATGGAGAGAACCACTGGTTTAAACTGACATCCTTTGGAAGGTGGCCCCCTCCAATGACTTTGATGTGGGGACCTGTTCAACATAGCACAAATGACAGCTTTATTAGTAGTCTTATAAAACATTTTAAAACATTAATGAGTGATAAATCTATGCTTCCCTCAATTTTTCTGCCATGAACATATTTGGACTCCTTGGCATTTGGCTCTTTGACATTTAAGGTATGTTATGAGCTACTTTCGAAGCTTTATTCACCCTCACCCTTTTCTCAGTCTCAACTCTACATATTTTCCCAACTTCCTCATTCCACTTGAAACTTTTAAATAGGCTCTCAAAGGGAACTACATCGTCTTTGTTTACTGCCACCATGGTTTTCATATGCCACTAGATAATAGTTGGGCAGCAGGCCCAGAGAACATGTATAGGATGATGGAAGTGAGGAAGATTGGATTTTCTGGTGCATTGGACCACGTGAAAGATTATTATGGAGAGGCTATGAACAAATGACATCCCCAAAGCAAATGGAAAAAGTGAATTGCTAATTTCAGGAAAAGCAAAAGATTTACAAGAAAGGAAATGTAATCATATCACACAATTTGGCTCAACAGGAAAGAATGTTTTTAAGGACATAATGTAAACTCTTAATACAAATTTATCAAAAAAGGTGATAACATTATATTGAGAGATTATAAAGAAGAAAAGTATATGGTAAAAGAATTAAGTATAAGTGCTAAGTCCTTATTAGACATACTAGGAATTCATAAACATCTAACACTGAGAAATCAAGAAAGAGCAATATAAGCATATTTGGTAGAAATGTAAATTTAATATCAAAATAAACAGATAAATGTTGAAAATGGTGGGGTGTGGTGGGCAAGACTGAAGTAGAGGAGGTAAAGATAAATTTTTGTTTTTTATTATAAGCCTTTAAATACTATTTGACTCTGATAACTATTTGCATACAATACTTTGATAAAAATAAATTTTAATTTTAAAAAATATGTGAAAATTTGAAAGGCTATCTCACCTAATAAAAGAGTAATATGCAAATTAACCATCACTCTGCTACACCCACAAGCCATGCCCACCAGCCAATCAGGAGCAAGTATGCAAATTAACCCCAACCAAGATGCCTGCGACCACGGAGTAAGCAGGAGGCTTGGGTTTCCCCGGTAATGGAGGAAGCCAAGCTTTCAGTACACCCTGGCCAGCCTAGGCCTCCACTCAAGGCTACAAAGTTTCAATTATGGAAGATAAATAAATCACAACAAAATGGCTGCAGCCACCGAGCAAGCAGGAGGCTTGGCTCTGCTCAAGGCTACAAAGTTTCAATTATAGAAGATAAATAAACCCCAGATACCAGGGCCTCCGCTTGGGTCACCAGGAGGCATGGCCGGCCTGCATACCACCACAGGCCCCTCACCCAGGCCGCCCCATGCCCCAAGGGAACCCCCACCTGGATCCGGGACACCCTTCAGGGCAAACCAGCTGGCCCCCACCCATGCACCAGGCCTCTATCCTATCTAATAAAAGAGTAATATGCAAATTGACCATCACTCCAACACACAAGATGGCTGCCCACATGTGGTCAAAGATGGCTGCCCCCATGTGGACACAAGATGGCCAGCAGGGAAGGGCAATTGGGAGGGACCAGGCTTGCAAGGGAGGGCAGTTGGGGGTGATCAAGCCTGCAGGGGAGGTTAGTTAGGGGTGACCAAGCCTGCAGGGGAGGGCAGTTAGGGGCAATCAGGCTGGCAGGGGAGCAGTTAGGCATCAATCAGGCTGGCAGGGGAGTGGTTTGGGGGTGATCAGGCTGGCAGGCAGAAGCGGTTAGGGGCAATCAGGAAGGCAGGCAGGTGAGCAGTCCTGGATTGTGAGAGGGATGTCTGACTGCCCGTTTAGGCCCGATCCCAGTAGGATCGGGCCTAAATGAGCAGTTGGACATCCCTCGAGGGGTCCCAGATTGGAGAAGGTGCAAGCTGGGCTGAGGGACACACACACCCGTGCACGAATTTCGTGCACCGGGCTCTAGTGAAGAAATAATTCACAGAAAAAGAACTTCTTTAAAATAAGAGAAATGCAAATTAAAACTAAATTGAAGTACTGTTTCTCATCAACCAAATTGGGGAAAAAAAATCCAAGTTTGAGGCCATCCTTTTTTGGCAAGGCTGTGGGGAGTATAAAATGATAGAATCAGGCAATAGCCACTAAAACTGCAGATGCATTTCTCTTTGATTCAGCAAACCCTCTTCTAGAAACGTACCCCAGACACTCTTGAGTGCCTATGAAATGACATGTGTGTAAGGTTATTCATTACAACACTGTTTGTAAAAGCAAAGGATTGAAAACAACCCAAATGCCTGTCAGTAGGTGACTGGCTAAATAAAGTATGGTTCCATCACTTAGTGGAACATATTTATGTTCTCAATGAATAAAGATTTATTTTAAAAACCTACATAATTTTACAAGCAGCTTCCAGGCCCACCTCAGCTCCGAGGGCTGTCAGTGCCTCTCAGACAAAGCAAACTCTCTGCCCTTTCAAAGGCTGAGCATAAAGGGAACTTGGCTCTCAACCCCTTTCAAAATCTTAGAAACAAAGCAAAACGGGCAGTGAGGCAATGTCAGAGTTAACGTCGGTCCAGGTTCAAATCCCTCTTGGCACTTTGTTAGCTGAGACACTCGGGCCTTGGTTCCTCATCTGTAAACGAGGGCGACATTCTCTCCCTCCCAGGGTTGTTGTGGGACAGTGTATGGGACACCGGGGCCTCGCCCACAATGAGTGCTCAACAACTCAAGAAGTTGTTATTAATAATAGTACCAGAAAAAGGAGTCCTGTCTCCAGGATTAATGTGCTCAGGAGAAGAGGACAATCATCTTGGAAATACCAAGATAAGAGTCAAGGCACTGCGCTGAAGAAAAGAATAGAAGGAATTTCCCTTCATGACCAGGCAGTTTGGGAAGAGACTCTTCAACCACAGGCAGAAACGTGCACCATGTGGGCACCTCCAGCTTCTCATTGCCTCCACCTCCTCAGGGGACTGGCGAAGTCTTTCCTTCCCTAAGAAGCCTACACAGCAGGATGGGGAGGACTGAGCACACACACCTTCTGTTTAGGATGAGAATCCCAAGGATCAGAGAAGCCACTGATGTACTCGAGAGCACACAGCCCGCAGTCCTGTTCCACAGCCAAGAGGAACCGCTAATCGGGTATACATTTTATGATAGCGTTTTCCAGTGATTCAAAAGAAAAAGACTAATTCTAAAAGTGAGTACTCAGGCCACAGAGCTAAGTTATCTTTCATTTACTTCTCAACGGGGTTGTGATCAATGTGAAAGCATATGGTCCATATTGGTGGAGTAAGTAATGTGTTTATCATATCAACCCATCGTTATAGCTGGACCCATGCTTTACCTTTTATATGCTTCCTGTGGAATGAAGCCCAAAATTTAGTAGCAGTTTGTACTGCAGTAAAAACAAGTATTTCCAGAATGTGCCCAATCCCTGCTCCAACAATGACCAGACATGTAATATTGGGTTGCCATTTCCTCCTCGGTAAAAGGGCATATCAGCCACCTTCATTGCGTTGTTGCAAAAATAAAATCAGGTAACTGTCTGTCTGGCACTTAGCAAGCACCACTTCCCACAAGCCCAGCCCTCCCCTTGCCTTGTCTACATATGGGGTTTAATCAGTTCAACAACAACCTCCTGACCCTGTTCTTTGAATTCCAAAGAAAAATATTCCCATAAGCATCTCAAAAAAAAATTTTTTAAAGAAACACTTTGATGATATGTAAATAGTTTTTCATTTCCTCAGCCAGAAACAAGAGTTAAGAACAATCTCTTTGAGAAGAATTATAAGGGTATTTCTTTTTCAAATTCCCCAAATATCTCTTCATCCATATTTCCTTTGGGGACTGGTTCCCACCATGTCTACATTAATCTGGATCCAGCTGTATTCACTGGGTTCCTGATTCTCCCACATTCCTACCCTAGGCATTTGCTCATGGTAACCATTCAATAATTGGTTCTTAGTTTCACCAAGCAGAATGAGGTGACAAATTTCCACTGTGAGCATCTGCTATATACTAGGCGTGTGTGTCTCAGATTTCATTATCACAACAATCCCATCTGACAGACAACAACACAGAAACTTAGAGCACTGAGTGACTTGCATAAAGTCCCATAGTCAGGAAGGGGCAGAGTGGCATGAAGCCCAGGCCTCCGAGTTTGTTGTAACTAGGAGCCTCTCTCTTCTAAAGCACCTTTGTAACAGCTTTCCCTTCTCACCCACCCCCTCAGCACAAACAGAAATCCCTAATTTTCAGCAAGTCATTTGAAAACTGCAAAAGAGGGGCCATATCCTTTTCTCTACCTCTATTGGTGAAAAATAAACATCATGTTTCCAACATACTAGTCAGACCAAAGGAGGGAAAATCCCCATGACTTCAGTAATTTTCCATCCTTTGGAACAAGGACATATCACACAGAAGATTTACCAAAATATATAAACATTGCTTTTAAGTAATACTAATCTCTTAATATGGCTTAAATTCTAAAATCTAAGGTTGAATAGCTTTCTTTCTTGTATCTTGAATAGACACACAAGCCTAAATAGATATACAAACCATAAATTCAACAGCCAACTCGTTAGATTGGGCTCTCACATGAATACAGAGATTCCTGATAACTTGCACCCCAATTTGATCCTGGTCTGAGGCGTGCTGACCTGAAATAGTTGCTGGCTGCTGCAAGCACCACGCGGTGGCAGGAGAATTCCTGAATGTCCACACACAAGATGACATCTGTCAGAGCATTTTCCACTCGGAGGGTTTCCAGGCCATTCTGCAGAATTAAGGAGAGTCCCGTGTCGTCAAATTTTGCCTTACCACCATTTAAGATTTCTACCAGGTCTCCCCTTTTCTGGGAGGGTTCATCTGTAGGAGGTGCCAGTGGCTCTTCCAAACTTTTCTCTACCACGTCTCCCATAGTCCAGATGCGCCTTTGTCCTGCCATCAACATCCAGACTGGAGAAGTGCCCAAGTTTCAGGCAGGTCACATTGCAGAAGCTGAGCGGATTTCCTGTGTAGGGCCCTGCACTTATCACCAGCTGTCACACACGCATAACAGGAAGTCTCGCACTTTCTCATCCTGTTACTACAAACGCCAATAAGTCTATTCTTCTTCTTTCTGTGAATATTCACAAGGTTAGACGTTACTTAGAATGGAGTGTGTAGGAAGGGGCTCCGGGAGAGGAGGGGTGGCTTCTTAAAGTCAGCTATTAGTGTTGTGCAGTTATTTTGGTCCACCTCCCCCCTCATATCCGTAAGCAGGAAGCCTCTGGTTCTGGTTATTACGTTTGTGCTCCTGGTGCTTCTATAACTGAAGCTGTCCATGAGGAGATGGGCAGGGGGAGCTCTACAGTTCTCCCTCGCCATCCTCCCAGGAGTCTAAGACCCCACGGTGAGCCCCACAGAGTCTCTTGGGAACCTTGGAAAGCATGCTTATCTCTGGCATTCTCATTTCTATCAGCTCTGCACATCTTCAGTCTTTGCCTTCCTCCCTGCTCAGGGGAAAACAATGTCATGACAAATATTAACATTCCCCACCCCCCTTTCCAAAATATCTGTTGTTTCAGATATGCAGGGCCGAGGAGTCGTCTCCAGAAACTCCATCCCCAGGGTCTTCTCTCATAGAAGACCAATCAGGGTAAGTCTTTGGATTGCCTTAGCAAGTCTCTAATCAGCTTGATCTCACCCAGCATCTATTGGTCATGCATCTAGCTGTGGATCATGAAGCATTTCCATTACCTCTGTAGGTCTCCATTGAATACTAATACTATCTTATTATTCAACTTCCACTATATCCTAGGACAGTTTTAGAAGTTAGTGTATTTTAATCTTTGTAACAACCCACTGGGGGTAGATATGACTTTCCTCATTCTACAGCTAAGGAAACTGAAGCTCTGCTCCAGTGAGTGGCAGGGCCCCGTTTCATTGGGCTCCAAGGCCACTCTTTTCTCCACCACCATAAGGCTCTCAGAGCTGCAACATCATGTTGACCCTAACTCCTGAGTGTCCCACAGAGAGAACTGCAAGGCCTGCCTGCCATGGCTGCACTATCCGGGTGCCTTGCCAAAGTGGCCTTACTGTCTCACTCCTGCTCTCACTAGCCTTCTAGATGTGGGGAGCACTACCAGGCCTCCTGATCCACAGGAGTTCAGTCCTCTCACTGTCCTGCTCAGTGGTGCCTGAGCCTGCTCCAGGAGTCGTGATTGTGCCTCAGCTCTTCTCTCCCATAGATAGTTACTCTTAAAATCATGATTTTTGGCCCTACCTGGTTTGGCTCAGTGGATAGAGCTTTGGCCTGTGGACTGAAGGGTCCCAGGTTCAATTCTGGTCAAGGGCACATGCCTGGTTTGTGGGTTCAATCCCCAGTAGGGGGCGTGCAGGTGGCAACAGATCAATGATTCTCTCTCATCATTGATGTTTCTATCTCTCTCTCCCTCTTCCTTCCTCTCTGAAATCAATAAAAATATATTTTTTAAAGGCACACATTCCCATTAATATATATTTTAAAAAATCAGGGTCTTTGATATTCCACCAAACTTGCTCTTTATTTAGAGCTCTGACAATCAAGATGATTTGGACTTCAATAATAGAGTATCCCATCAAAAGTGGGTTCATGCCAGGCCAGCATGGCTCAATAGTTGAGTATCAACCTATCAACCAGGAGGTCACAGTTTGATTCCAGGTCAGGGCATATGCCTGCGTTGCAGGCTTGATCCCCAGTGTGAGTCATGCAGGAGGCAGCCAATCAATGATTCTTTCTCATCATTGATGTGTCTTTCTTTCCCTCTCCCTTCCTCTCTGAAATCAATTATATATATATGTATATATATAAAATATGCTAATTAGACCAGACGTCCTTCTGGACATATACATATATATGTATGTATGTGTATATATACACACTAGAGGCCCGGTGCACAATTCGTGCATGGGGGCGGGGGGTCCCTCAGCCTGGCCTGCACCCTCTCCAATCCATGACCCCTTGGGGGATGTCCGTCTGCAGATTTAGGGATCGGGCCTAAACCGGCAGTTGGACATCCCTCTTGCAATCCGGGACCGCTGGCTCCTTACCGCTCACCTGCCTGCCTTCCTGATCGTTCCTAACCACTCTGCCTGCCTGCCTGATCGCCCCTAACTGCTCTCCCCTGCTGGCCTGATTGCCCCTGACTACCTCTGCCTTGGCCCCCACCACTGTGGCTTTGTCCAGAAGGACATCCGGTCTAAATAGCATATTACCCTTTTATTAGTATAGATATTTTTAAAGTGGGTCTCACATTACAGGAAGCCAGACGTTTGGAGTCCCAAGTTGATCCAGAAGCCTAGTAATGCATCAAGGACACAAGATTTTTTCATCTTTCCATTCTATCACCCTCAATGTGATCCACTACTAGATGTATGACCAATAGATGCTGGGTGAGATCAGTACCAAACACCATGTTTTCATACAACCAATCCAATCCAATATCAAGAGCAGGCCTCTTCTCCTCCATCACTCTCTTTTTACCAGAGAGAAAATATGTCCTTAAATCCTCATCAGATTTCTAGGCTACTTGTCCACCTCACACCAAACACCTGGAAATATAAATGCAATACCATGATTGGCTTGAACCAAACTTGATTTGTCCACTGAGACTAGTGCACCTTCCCTAAGATCTAATAGCTGAATAAAATTAGGGTCTCTTAGCACAGAAGAGGGGAAAAGGCTGGTGTGCAGTTAACCTCCTGTGCCTGCCACAAAGACATGCATAACCTTAACTCTCCCTGCAGGTCTTGGCTGGGAGGAACTCAAATTGTAAACAACATTGGCCATATTCAGCTCCACCCCAATCACCCAAAATAAAGCAAATTTAAAAATAAAACTTCAATTCTTTATTCATGATGAATCCGTTCCCTTCTTATTTTCCATATACTTCCCAAGCCCACCCATCCCATCCCCTGATACAAACAGATAACTGTTACCTTCCCCACAACCTCCCATTTCCTAGTAAGCAAGCACACACCTGTGGTATAAGATATTCACAAATATATTTTAGTGCAAAGGTAAAAAACACAATTGGATGGGCATTTATGTCAACCTGGATATGCTCTAAAATTCGGCATGAACTGGTAAATATTCTCTATAGCTACAGGCAAAATAACTGCTCTGTGAAAGCTTTATTTTCCCTGCTAGGCAACAAAATGTACAAGCCATTGGCAAAAAGCTTTATTAATGAGAAAACTATTTAATTATATCTTACTAAGTTAATTAGCTTTATGATGCTTATAAGCTGTAGATTCTGTCCCCATACAAGTGGATAGCTTTACTCAAGGAAAATCTTAATTTCTAAGGCCATGGATTGCTCCCTCTAACTCCAGTCAACTGTCTTCTCTAATACAAATTACAATGATAGAAACAAGCCTTAAGTCAGCCACAGAGGAAGAGCCGCTGTTGCCTCATGTTAACTTATTGCTACAATGATTATCTATTGAGCATCAGCTGTGTTCCAGGAACTATGAGAGTCACTTTAGGAACACTAATGCACTTAGTCTTCCCACTCATCCAGTGCAATTGAGTGCTATGATCTCTATTTCAGAGACAGGAAAGCAGATCAAATCACATAATTGTAGCACAAAATATCAGTGTCACATCCATATCCCCTTAGCCCACCCTGGAATTCAAAAGCATACGTTCCAAAAGCATCACTCTGCCTGAGAGCATTCTCTGGCTACAAGAAAATGTCAGTTCACCAGAAGTGCTGAAGAGTTAATGCCCCAACAGTGACCTTCAACTGCGGGCCAGGAGTTGGTAGATAAGTAGGCTAGCTTCCTTGTCTCTAGGTGGGACCATGAAGTGTGTTCTACACTGTCTATCAGAGGACTCCCAGAATGCTGAGCTCCAGTTGCCCATAGTAGTGATCCACTCATGCTCTCAGGGCTTCCCAACCTTTCCATCTCACTTCCCCACCCCATCACTGGGCTTCCCAAATAAACTACTTGCATCCAATCCTTGTCTTAAGGCCTGCTTGGGGGTGGAGGATGAGGGTGCAAATTAAGGCACATAGCTACTCAGTGGCAGAATCAAGATTTGAACTCAGATCTGGCTAATTCTAAAACCCATGCTTTTCAGACCCCAACAGAATCCCAGTCCCAAGGAGAGGCTTTCCCAGAAACACTCTAAGGCTACTGTGACTTTGAGCCATCACAGTCGGGATTTATCTCTTTCCACCAACCTAACAATGTCCAGTCAGCTCTGGCTACTGCTCTTTGCTACACACCGTGATTCTCAAGGGGCTAATTCAGGGGTGGGCAGACTTTTTGACTCGAGGGCCACAATGGGTTCTTAAACTGGACCGGAGGGCCGGAACAAAAGCATGGATGGAGTGTTTGTGTGAACTAATATAAATTTAAAGTAAAGGAGCGGAGGGGAGAGCAAGAGAACAGGATAGAACAGCCAGATCTGGCCCGCGGGCCATAGTTTGCCCAAGGCTGGATTCATCACTGACATAAGGACTTCACAAAGCCAACTAGACCATTGCCTGCCTTTCTAGTCACAATTTCATTGGCACCAAAGCATCACTAGCTGCCCCTGCAGTGCCTCTGGGCCTCTGCCTGCCACATTTGCCAGGGCACTCTGCCTTAAGCACCACCATTTCCTCTCTCCCAGAGAAGCAGAGGAACCCCCTTTTCCTTTTCTGATGTTAGTAGAAAGGTCAAAGGGGCTCATCTTGACATCCTTTATTTTCTGCTTCTCAGAATCTTTGGGTTGCTGCTCTTCCACGCCCCCATATGGGGGCTATCACTACATATGGAATTAACACACTGTATGGGAGCCCTCTATTGCCCTATACAAGCCAAACAAGTCCTCTGTTCCCCTACACAGAAACCTCTCTTTCCTGATTCACAGTCTGTAAATAAGGGGGCAGTGAGAGATACTTCTGAAAGATTTACAAAATAATTCAGGAAAGTGGCTGGATATAAGATAAAAATATTAATAAATGTTTCCCAGTATACCAACAATAGCCAGTTAAAAATATAATGGAAAAATAATGCTATTCACAATGGTAATAAAGCATATACAAATGCCTAGGAATAGCCTCAACAAGGAATGTAAGATAAAACTAACAAACTTTACTAAGAGATTTAAAAGAAAAATTAAATAAATATACCAAATGGGAATATGCAAATGGAAACAAAAGAATAAAACCTCTACTGTGACACACTTTCTCTCCATCCCAAACTATCACCAGTCTTCCACCAAATATATTTAAAATAAAAGTGTAGTATATATTACATGCATGAGTTAAGCTGTACGTTGTTTATAAGGGTGTGTGTGCCTTATAATAATTCATTAAGCTATAGATTTTTATTTATCATTTCCTATATCTATGCTTTAACAAAGAAAGGTAACAGTAATAATAGTAACAATAGTCACCATTTATTGAACATCTACCAGAAGCAAGAAGCAAGGGCTTTGCCAATCATTAGCTCTTTTAATACTTACAATAATCCTTTGAAGTAGGTATCATTGTTCTTCAACTTAAGCCTATGGGAACTGAGGCTAATGGAGGGCTCAAGGCTTGTTAAGGTCACACAGCTCACATATGATCTTTCCTTTGCTCTCACTCAGCTCCTTCATCCAATGAGATGAAGTAGCGTTCAAATCCCATTTGCTCTCTCCAAAGCCTGGTTCTTAACTGCAATGTTGTATTCTGTCACCGTGATGTTATAACTACATATTTTGTCTCTAAATATGCTCAAAGTTTTATTGTCTTTGAGACGTGTTTATTCCCTTTGCCTATTGTCTGTCCCCTTCTCGCCTGAGGAAATACTACACATTCAGATTACAGAACAATACATAGGTATGGTACCACTTTAGTAAATTTGATGGGCACTACTAACATTTTGGACTAAATAATTCTTTGTTGGGGAAGAGGGGGCTGTCCTGTACATTGTAGGATGTTTAGCAGCATCTTTAGCCACTATCCACCAGATCCAAGTAGCATCTTCCCTCAGTTGTGTTCATCAAAAATGTCACCAGACATTGCCAAATGTCCCCCAGGTGGCAAAATCACCCTGGTTGAGAAACACTGTCCTAGATATATATCTATGAAAATGGTTAAATTGTAGTTATCTCTTGGTAGGAACATTAGCAATGCTCTTATATCCTTTTTTGCTTTAATGTATATTTTTAAGCCATTTAAATTGTTTGTGGTGGGGGTGGTGGGTAATGTTATGTTTTTCTTATTACATAAGTAATGATGCTTACTGAAGATTTAGAAAATACAAAGCAAAAAGAAGAGTCCAGACTGCCATCTCCCAGAAATACCTAGTGTTGGGATTTGTAAAAACACTATTAGTCATCTTCAACCGCACTAATGCCATGAAACTTTTCCTGACATCCCAGCTGTATATTCTCTCTCATTTCCCTATATTCTCACCTCTCTTAAGGCATGAATATATATTTCTTGATGATGTGGAGCTGATTTCTTTTTAGATCATAAAGTTCTTTAGAGAAGGAAGGTGCCTCCCACGTGCAGGGTGACCAACCATCCTGCTTTGCCCAGATTGGGGGGTTTCCCATGATGCTGAACTTTCTGGGCTAAAACTGGGATTCAGACAATTTGGCCACCCTATTTCTATGTCCTCCATGTGCCAAACACCTTGCCTATCATAGGTATTAAATAACATTTGCCCAATTAGTGTTAGAAAAGAGAAATTAGTAACGATGTTCTTTGATGGGAAGGAATAGTCCTGTCTTCCCCTCATCTCATTCCCACCCCATCTTTTCACACCTACATTTCCATTTCTTGAGTACTTACTCAGCATCCTCTGAGCTAAATTCTGGGTATATTGGGAGCTATGAACAGGTCACAAGTTGGCATTTGTGGTTTCAACCCTCACAGTTCTGGAAGATAATTACCCAAGAATGTTTTCATGTTTCTGCATGTTTTGGGGCTTTCTGATCAAAGAGCACTGGCACACTTGGCTAAAGGGAGATTAAATTAAAAAAACATGCCTCAGAAGCCAGAGATAGTGTATTGCTCCAATGACATTTAGGAACTTACTTCTCCCTGAAGCTATTTGCTTGCATTGCATGGTAATAAAGGAAAAGTAGAGATTAGAGATTGTCCACTCCTTTCCCTAGTGAGGATTTGTTTACATTCCAGAATAAAGGTGTGCCTCTCTCTCCCTTTCACTCTCTCTAAAAAAAAAAATAAAAAATAAATTTAAAAAAAATCAATGGAAAAAATATCCTCTGGTAAGGATTTTAAAAAGGAGCACATGCTGATCTAAGTGGGAAGACCGGACACCAAAACCTGAGTGCAGGGCTAAATCCAGGCCACCCATTTCATTAGTTAATGTAGAGGCTATTAATTTTAAAAGATCTGTGCCAAGGCTTTGTTTTCTCTAATAAATTCCACATACAACACACTCTTTTCATTTTTAGTCCACATAACAAAAGGCTTATCATATATGGGTTATAGTTTTTCAAAACTTTCTATTCAGGGTCAGCTAGCCTGGTCCCTGAGCACCCCCTGGAATGTCCTCTACAGATCTGAATTTTTTTTCTTTTTTCTTTTTTTAATAAATCTTTATTGTTCAGATTATTACAATTGTTCCTCTTTTTTCCCCCCATAGCTCCCCTCCACCAGGTTCCCACCCCACCCTCTGCCCTTACCCCCTCCCCACTATCCTCATCCATAGGTGTACGATTTTTGTCCAGTCACTTCCCACACCCCCCACACCCCTTTCTCCCCGAGAATTGTCAGTCCACTCCCTTTCTATGACCCTGATTCTATTATATTCACCAGTTTATTCTGTTCATCAGATTTTGTATTCACTTGATTTTTAGATTCACTTGTTGATAGACATGTATTTGTTGTTCATAATTTTTATCTTTACCTTTTTCTTCTTCTTCCTCTTCTTAAAGAATACCTTTCAGCATTTCATATAATACTGGTTTGGTGTTGATGAACTGCTTTAGCTTTTTCTTATCTGTGAAGCTCTTTATCTGCCCTTCAATTCTGAATGTTAGCTTTGCTGGGTAGAGTAATCTTGGTTGTAGGTTCTTGCTATTCATCACTTTGAATATTTCTTGCCACTCCCATCTGGCCTGCATAGTTTCTGTTGAGAAATCAGCTGACAATCGTATGGGTGCTCCCTTGTAGGTAACTAACTGTTTTTCTCTTGCTGCTTTTAATATTCTCTGTTTGTCTTTTGCTCTTGGCATTTTAATTATGATGTGTCTTGGTGTGGTCCTCTTTGGATTCCTTTTGTTTGGGGTTCTGTGCACTTCCTGAACTTGTAAGTCTATTTCTTTCACCAGGTGCGAGAAGTTTTCGGTCATTATTTCTTCAAATAGGTTTTCAATATCTTGCTCTCTCTTCTTCTGGCACCCCCATAATTCGGATGTTGGTACACTTGAAGTTGTCCCAGAGGCTCCTTACACTATCTTCATATTTTTGGATTCTTTTTGCTTTTTGCTTTTCCGGTTGAGTGTTTTTTGCTTCTTTGTATTTCACATCTTTGACTTGATTCTTGCACTCCTCTAGTCTGCTGTTGGATCTCTGTATATTATTTTTTATTTCAGTCAGTGTATGCTTAATTTCTAGTTGGTCCTTTTTCATATCCTCGAGGGTCTCTCTAAATTTATCAGCCTTTTCTAGGAAATTCTTGAAAAACCTTATAACCGTGGTTTTGAACTCTATATCCAGTCGTTTGCTTTCCTCCATTTCTTTCATTTCTGACCTGTTTCTTTGTCTCCGCATTTTGGCTACTTCCCTGAGTTGATAGACTGGCTTTGTGTGCTAGGTGTCCTATAGGGCCCAGTGGCTCAGCCTCCCCAGTTACCTGAGGTGAACACTCTTGGTGAACCCCTTTGTGGGCTGTGTGCACAATCTTGTTGTAGTTAAGCCTTGATTGTTGTTGGTATCACTGGGAGGAATTGACCTCCAGGCCAATTGGCTGTGAGGATCAGCTGTGTCTACAATGGGAGAACTTCTGTGCTGGAGACACCCTTATGAGATAAGACTTGCTTCAGTGGGGCTTTAATGCTCACTGAGTCTGCCCCCTGAGTGTGTCCCTTATGGATCTGAGGAGTTGTAATCTGGATGGTCCCACTCTGACCCCTGGGTACACTGGCTCTTGGATCTCCAAGGAGGTACTAATTTAGCCTCTGCCTGAGGCCACCCAGCAGGAGCTACAGAGAGATCTGCAGATTCCTCTTCTTATTTGGGTTTTGGAGATGCCCAGATGAGGCCCAGCTGTGAAGCAATGCAAGCTGCTGTGGGGCCTTGGGCCTTCTTTTGATGTTCTGGGTCTCTCTGACTCAGCTGCAGTTTGTTAGGTAAGTTTAGATTTCAAAGGACCAGGCCATTCATATGCAAAAGCCTCTGCGCACAGCTTGGATGGGGTGGAGTCTCAGGGCAGAGCAAACAGCAATGGCTTCCCATCAGCCCTGCCCTAAGAAGCCCCCAGGTCTCAGTGTCCCTTGGTAATTGCTGTGAGCACCTCTGAGAGAAAGCCGCCCTTGAGTTCGGCCCGCAGCCAGACAGTCCAGTTTCTCCCCATATGAGTCTGGGTCCCCAGAGTCTCGCCCGGAACTGGAGTTCAGAGCAGTCGAGAGTTTGTGTCTCCCTGTGGATTAAAGAAGACAGCCGTGCCCTAACTGGTTTGGCTCAGTGGATAGAGCGTCGGCCTATGGACTGAAGGGCCCCAGGTTCGATTCTGGTCAAGGGCATGTACCTGGGTTGCGGGCACATCCCCAGTAGGGGGCGTGCAGGAGGCAGCTGATCGATGTCTCTCTCTCTCATCAATATTTCTAACTTTCTATCCCTCTCTCTTCCTCTCTGTGGAAAATCAATAAAATATATTTAAAAAAAAAAAAAAAGAAGAAGACATCCGCGTACTCAGTTGCCAGCCCTCTCCACGTGGGCGTGCCTCCATACCTCTGCACTTTATTTCTGCAGCTCCTCTGAGTCTAAGTGTGCTTTTCTCTTCCCTTCTAGTTGTAGAATTTCCACTTAGCCAGCCTTCCTGTGGTTCTGGATGATGTCCGTTTTGTCTTTTAGTTGTAGTTTTGAAGTTGTTGTGCGAGGCAGCAAGTCTACAGATCTGAATTTTAGGGAAGCCAGGTGTTCCCAGATCTCTGCCAGATGGTTCTGAGCAATCTCTCTCTGAAATAATGTCCACAAAACAGGGAGTCAAAATTTGGAAGTGCCTTCTGGGAGGCAGCCAACCAAACCTGATTCAAGCCCTCAGGTGGTCTCGAGGGCCAATGGAGGTAACCACTAACAAAAGCTAAGACTGACCCCCAACAAATGGAGAAGTCAGGGAATCTCATCCTTAATGCACTACACCTCACCCATATATTTATTTATATTTCCTTTTTAAAATAACTTTTGTTATGTTTCTATGATTATAAACAACTAGAGGCTCAAAGCACAAATTCGTGCACATTAAAAGGAAATTAATTAGAAGAAATATTTTAATATCACTATTCATCCTTTCCCTATAATAGAAGTGTCAACCAAATTCACAATCGACAATGGCAGATGGAAACACACGCGTATAAACTTGCTTAATTAGACCTGCTTTCTGATTTAGCTAAACTTTTTCCAGCCCAGTGAAGCACCCCAACTTCTCTTTCAGGTAATTGTCAGCAACACAGCAGTAAATATCAACATGAAGCAGATTATTATTGTAGATCACTCAGGGAGAAGAAAGGGTGAAATATTTAACTGTAGCAGTGTTTGACTATTCTGTGCAATGAGAAAACCTGAAGTCATTTTCAAGTTCCACCATTTCTTCTTTTCAGTTGGGTCAAGTTTCTAAACTTTCTAAATCTCCGTTTTCCAGCTAATGAAAAGAAAATACGATTCTACCAAGTCTCCTATCTACCTACCCCAGGACTTCTGTGAGGATGAGATGAGGCACGTGAAAATGCTTCACAGACATTTGGTTAAACTGTAAAATGTTTGCACCTGGCTATTAAGGGCTCTGGTGGCAGCCCTCAGGTTTGGTCTTCAGAGAAGAATGTTAGTGTGTGAAGAAGTTGGAGGTGCAAGGCAAAACTCCAGGCCTAGAGGAACAGTAATATCAACCATGGTACCCAGAGGACCAAGGACCAGAGATGGGCATCAGGTTAATTGATTGTGGTTTATTGAAAGGATTTTACAAACAGGTCAATGCCTCCGTTTCTTTATCTGTAAATTAGAATGTAATAATACTATCTACCTCAATCTATTGTAAAGAGGGAGGAAATGAGTGAATATATGTGAAGCCTCTAGGACAATGCTTGGCATATATTAAGCCCTATGTAAGCATTAGCTATTATTATTCAAACCTTTCTGTAAAAAAGAAAGTATGTGTATTTCAGTCTAAATCTGGCTTCTGGCTTCAGACCAAAAACTCCTTCATTACAATGGCCTTTGTTAGTATCAACAAGCTGTCAATTGTTCCATGTTATCTTGAATCCTTTCAAAATAGTTAGTGTAGAGGGGCCCACAGACCACCATGTCCCCAGAGAAATGAACATTCCCATCACCCCACCTTGTGCATCAGAAATATTATTCTACTCAGAGTCACAACAGTTCATAGAAGAATTTATCTATCTGAGAAAATCTCCCCAAAAGTAACCAGATTAGAGAGGCAATTTGAAAAATATATTAATATGTTGTATATATATATATATATATATATATATGATTATTATAAAGAGTATCATTAAATGCTATGTGCTCTATCCCATCCTATTTCCTTTTATCCTGATAACTTGGAAAATTGATTACTTTTCTGTTTTTACAATTGAGGAAACCAAGACTCAAAGCTGAAGTTGGGTGCTTTGTGCCAGGTCACACTGGCTATATTGGATACGTCAGTTATAGTATTTGATTTGCCCATGCCCTATTCTAATGATAAGTTCCCAGCCCACATCCCCTGTCCCTCAGGGAGCCATTTTTGGTACTTCATGACTCTGCTGCTCCCCCCTTGTTAAATGGACTAGAATGAGTGCTCCCAGCCAAGGACAGTCAAGCATAGAGAGAGAGATTAATTCAAGGACACGTACAGCTGGCTCAAAAGATCACATGGTACAGTTAGAAGACATCCAGGCAGAGGCTGCCGCAGGGGCAAAGCCCAGTGTAGGAGGGACTACAGCACGTATAAGGAATTGAAAGAAGGCCATGTGGTTGGAGTAAAGAAAGTTGGGCAGAGATTGGTGTGGGTTGGGGCTGGAGAGGTAGGCAGGGCCAGATCACCCAGGGCCTTACAAACCAGGTTAAGGAGTTTTGTCTTTACCACTGAGAGGCTGGGGGAGCAAGTGAGGGTGGGGTTTGGAAGATATAAATAGATTTGCACTTTGAACATATCTGTCTCTGCATGCAGAACAGATCACTAGGGACCAGCACAAATGAGCTAGAAGAGAAGGGGGCCAGTGTGGAATCTGTCACAGTAATCCAGATGGCATATGGTGGCAGCATGGACTAGGGAGTAGTGCTGGGAACAGAATCAAGCAGATGAATTTGAAGCATATGTGAAAGTTAAAATCAATAGGATTTGGTGATGGGTTGCACATTAAATGAGTTTTCATTCCATTTCTTCATAAAGGAAAAGGAATTTTCAAGAATGGTCTAGGTTTCTAGTGTGAACAGCTGGATGAATGGAGGTATCAACATGCTAATATAGGGAACACTAGAAAGGAAGCAGGTTAGGGGGAGAAGAGGATGGGTTTATTCTTGGTCATGCTGACTCTGGAGTCTGAAACATTCAAGATATAGGTGCTCGCAGGTGAGATATTTGTACACAGTCTGGAGCTCAAAGAAGTTTGTGTTGGAGATATTAATTCCTTAAATATGTTTTCATTTATATTTACAGAGAGAGCAAGGGAGAGGGATAGAGAGATAGAAACATCAATGAGAGAGAGAATCATTGATCGGCTGCCTCCCACATGCCCCACACTGAGATTGAGCTCGCAACCCTGGCATGTGCCCTGACCAGGAATCAAACCATGACCTCCTGATTCATTGGTCGACACTCAACCACTGAGCCACTCCAGCGAGGCATATTCTTTTATGTTTTAAATTTAAAATGCTGGGGGATTTATGGGGAGCACAAACTCTCTAGCTTGGACAGAGAACAAGGCTTGGAAGATGAAGCCAAGAACAGGCTGAAAATCAGTGTGAAGGATCAGCCTGGTCAGGATGCCACTTTCCTGAGTAGAAGATGCTGCAGCTTGCACCGCTGGCATTGCTAGTACAGGCCACTGCAACACCCGTGCCATTGCCGCCCCTTCCCCGGGGCCTCAATCTTATAACAACCTCCAGTTGAGTACATAAGTCCAATAGAGGTGGTCACCTCTGTGTGACCCATTAGAATTAAAGTGTGAAACTTGATCAGCTGAGGATAAGACCAAGACGGGGACTTCCAATCAATCTCATTCTGAAACAGCCAGGTGGCCTTCTTACCCTTAAGACACTTCATTCAGAGTAAAGAGATGTGATCAAGTCTGTTTGAAATTTCAAGCTATAGAATTTCAATACACCTTTATTTTTTTTAATATATTTTTTATTGATTTCAGAGAGGAAGGGAGAGGCAGAGAGAGATAGAATCATCAATGATGAGAGAGAATCATGATCACCTGCTTCCTACACACCCCATACTGGGGATCAAGCCCACAACCCAGACTTATGCCCTGACCAGGAATCAAACTATGACCTCCTGGTTCATAGGTCAACCACTGAGCCATGCCAGCTAGGCATCAATACATCTTTAGATGAGAACTGAAAAACATAAAAATATTGGGTTTAAAAAAAATCTACTTTTTCTTCATCACCGTTTCCAGAGAAGCTTTTCTGTATATCCATGGGTGTATCGCCCAAATTATGCAGAGATTCCTAAATTAACCTGAGTTCTTCTAGACCAGTGGTCGGCAAACCGTGGCTCGCGAGCCACATGCAGCTCTTTGGCCCCTTGAATGTGGCTCTTCCACAAAATACCACGGCCTGGGCGAGTCTATTTTGAAGAAGTGGCGTTAGAAGAAGTTTAAGTTTAAAAAATTTGGCTCTCAAAAGAAATTTCAATCGTTGCACTGTTGATATTTGGCTCTGTTGACTAATGAGTTTGCCAACCACTGTTCTAGACTAACATGCTAGAAACTTGATACAATAAATATAATCCAATAGCTCTGATCGTTTATGATTCCTTAAAAATATGTAGAAACATTTTGCACATTTCAAAGCCATTTAAGAAGGACTTTCAGATGATCTCTTGTTTGGGTTAACAACACTGCTGCTCAGCATTGAGGATGTACATAAATGACAAGAGAAAATAGTGTTAAGAGATACCCTATGTAACCAATAGTCTACTCATAACATAGTTCATCACATTAACCCTTCCAGGTCCAAATATGGCAAGCGATGTTGAAGGGGCCGGCACTTCAAAATAAAATTCCTTGCTTACTTCTGAATTGCATTGCCACTATGTAAATTGCCTCCTTCAGCATGGTGTGTGAGAAGGTGAAGGTGTATTAGCTAATTCAAACTGGGAGCTGAAAAACTTAGCCATGCTTTCTCAGAGGAATAATTGAGGTTTGAATGCTTATACCTAGAGAATGGAGAGAGTCAGGAAGTCCATCACCCTATTCTCAGGGTCTAGGGCTCTGCTTGAGCAGGAAAGCAGAAGACCATCAGAAAGGGCCAAACTCCAGAGTCAGAGAGAGCTGAATTTTAACCCCAGTTATTGCAGTTCCCACAATTTTGGGCAATTTGCTTAACTTTGCCGATCCTCAGTCTCTTCCTCTACAAGATCGATTATCCATTTCATGGCATTGCTACAGTTATTAAATGAGAACTCATTATGTAAAGTCCTTAGCACCACACCTGACTTACAGAAGTGGAAAAAATAAAAAAGCAACTATTATTAAATAACGAAAGTTTCAAACTCTACTGAAAAAAAAAACAAAAACCAGACATAAATTCCCTCTAGACGTGAGAACCATTTTGGCCACTGACTGACTGACATGTAAATCATGTCTAACCCTCTCAAAATAACCCACCCTAATGGAAAGTCATTTCTATGTCTAAATTGGCCATAATTCACCCTTTCATCAGGTTGCCCCTTTCTCTGCGAGCTCTGTCTTGGGCCATTGACCGGTTCAAGATGAAACTGATGATGGGGAATTGAAACAAGCCCTTTTCCAAAATTTGTTTAAATTTAATAAGTATTATTAAATGCCAAGCATGGGCCAGCCACAGTTCTGGACACTAGGAGATACAAGGTGACGAAATGCACCCCCAGCCCTGCCCTCAGGGAACTCCCGACCTAACGAGGCCAACAAGTGAACAGAAAAACTCTGAACAGAATGTGGAGCATGCAGGCTACTATCTATAGATATATAAAAGCCTAAGCAACTGTTATGACCAGATAACCGGACGACCATCTGGTAGCTATGACACGCACTGACCACCAGGGGGCAGATGTTCAATGCAGGCGCTGCTCCCTGGTGGTCAGTGCACTCCCACAGCCAACCTCCCATGTCCGACCACTTCTCATGGTCCCTCCCCCTGGCTGGCCAGCCCCGATCGGCCCCAATCGGAACTGGGCGAGAGGGCCCCAATTGGCCCTGATCACCTGCCAGGCCGAGGGACCCCACCCATGCACGAATTCATGCACTGGGTCTCTAGTGAGAAAATAAGGCTCCTGGAATTATATGGAGCCTTTTAGACCCACTCTTCATATGTTTTCAACATTTTATTCTGTTCTTCAGGTGAGTTATTTTCCTTAACAATTGAACAGTCAGCAAACAGGCTTAAGTCCAACATACAGCCAAGTGAGAAAACAAAATCCACCTCTCTCAGTTTGCTTACAAGTTGCCGTCTTTGTCCCCATTGTGCTGAGTTTGGGATTTTGTGGTTCTTGTCCATCAGAGGAAGGATACCTAATACAGTCTGGACAGGCTATGCTGGATAGGATCTCTCTGTCACATTGGGGACTAAGGTCTTCAACAAATGAATTTTGTGAAGACACAATTCATCCATAGCATTCTGCCCCTGGCCCCCCAAAATCCATGTCCTTATTGCATATAAAATATATTCATTTCATCCCAACAGCCCCAAATCTTAACTCAATCCAGCATCAACTCTAAAGTCTGAAGTCCAAACTGTCATCTAACATCTAAATCACATGTAGGTGAGACTAGAAGTATGATTCATTCTGAGGCAAAATTCCTCTCCAGCTGTGAACTATGAAACCAGACAAGTCATATGTTGCTAAAATACAATGGTAGGACAGGCATAAGAGGGACATTCCCATTCCATGAGGGAAAAAATGGAAAAGAAGGAAAGGGTGATAGGTCCCAAGCAAGTCCAAAACCTAGCAAGACAAACTCCAAAGATCTTAAGGTTTGAGAATAATCCTTTTTGGTTAATGCCCCACCTTCCAGACCCAGAGCTATCTCGTTGTGCAGCTCTGCCAGGCCAGGGTCAACCCCAAGGCTCTGCAAGCAGCAAATCTGCCCTTAAGGCTCCAATTATTTTAACAGAGAATTTAATATAGAGAATGTTTAACTAGATAATTTTTAAAAATGGTCAACTAGAGGAGAAACCAAGATGGCGGCATAGGTAAACACCTAAACTGCTGTCTCACACAATATCAAAACTACAACTAAAAGACAAAACGGACACCATCCAGAACCACAGGAAAGCTGGTTGAGTGGAAATTCTACAACTAGAAGAAAAGAGGAAAGCAAATTGAGACTCAGAGGAGCTGCAAAAGGCTGAGGTACGGAGACTCGCATGCCGAGAGGACGGGCGGCTGTGTGCATGGGCGGCTGAGTGTGCGGCTGGCTTTCTAAAGTGGGAGGAAGAAGGAAACTCCCAACTGCACTGAACTCCAGTTCTGGGCAAGACGCTGGGAAACCAGACTCATTTGGGGGGGAATCTGGACTTTCAGGAAAAAAGAAAGCACACTGAGACTCGGGAGCTGCGGAAGGCAGAGGTCCGGAGGCGCGCGCGTGCAGTAGGACTGACTGTTGAATGCACAGGAGGCTGAGTGCACGGCTGGCTTTCTAAAGCGGGAGAGAGACGGAAGCTCCCGACTGTGCTGAACTCAAGTTCGGGGTGAGTTTCTGGGAACCCCGACTCATTCGGGGAGAAACTGGACTGTCTGGCAGCAAGCGAAACTCGAGGGCAGCTTTCTCTCAGAGGTGCTTGCAGCGATTACCATGGGACACTGAGATACATGGGCCTCATAAGGCAGGGCTGACGAGAAACCAAGGCTGTCTGCTCCGCCCTGAGACTCTGCCACATCTAAGCTAAGCACAGAGGCTTTTGCAATTTTGCAAGTCTTGTCTCATAAGAGTGTCTCCAGAACAGAAGTTCTCCCATCGTAGACACAGCTGATCCTCACAGCCAATTGGCCTGGAGGTCAATTCCTCCCAGTAATACCAACAACAATCAAGACTTAACTACAACAAGGCTGAGCATACAGCCCACAAAGGGGTGCACCAAGAGTGTCCACCTCAGGTAACTGGGGAGGCTGTGCCACTGTGCCCTAGAGGACACCTAGCACACAAAGCTACTCTATCAACTCAGGGAAGCAGCCAAAATGTGGACACAAAGAAACAGGTCACAAATGAAAGAAATGGAGGAAAACAAATGACTGGATATAGAGTTCAAAACCACAGTTATAAGGTTTTTCAAGAATTTTCTAGAAAAGGCCGATAAATTTAGCGAGACCCTCGAGGATATGAAAAAGGATCAACTAGAAATTAAACATACACTAACTGAAATAAAAAATATTATACAGAGACCTAACAGCAGACTAGAGGACCGCAAGAATCAAGTCAAAGAGTTGAAATACAAAGAAGCAAAAACACTCAGCCGGAAAAGCAAAAAGAAAAAAGAATCCAAAAATTTGAAGATAGTGTAAGGAGCCTCTGGAACAACTTCAAGCGTATCAACATCTGAATTATGGGGGTGCCAGAAGAAGAAAGAGAGCAAGATACTGAAAACCTATTTGAAGAAATAATGACCAAAAACTTCCCCCACCTGGTTAAAGAAATAGACTTACAAGTCCAGGAAGTGCAGACAACCCCAAACAAAAGGAATCCAAAGAGGACCACACCAAGACACATTATAATTAAAATGCGAAGGGCAAAAGAAAAAGAGAGAATATTAAAAGCAGCAAGAGAAAAACAGTTAATTACCTAGAAGGGAGCACCCATACGATTGTCAGCTGATTTCTCAACAGAAACTATGTAGGCCAGACGGGAGTGGCAAGAAATATTCAAAGTGATGAATAGCAAGAACCTACAACCAAGATTACTCTACCCAGCAAAGCTATCATTCAGAATTGAAGGGCAGATAAAGAGCTTCACAGATAAGAAAAAGCTAAAGCAGTTCATCAACACCAAACCAGTATTATATGAAATGCTGAAAGGTATTCTTTAAGAAGAGGAAGAAGAAGAAAAAGGTAAAGATAAAAATTATGAACAACAAATACATGTCTATCAACAAGTGAATCTAAAAATCAAGTGAATAAAAAATCTGATGAACAGAATAAACTGGTGAATATAATAGAATCAGGGGCATAGAAAGGGAGTGGACTGACAATTCTCGGGGAGAAAGGGGTGTGGGGGGTGCGGGAAGAGACTGGACAAAAATCGTACACCTATGGATGAGGACAGTGCAGGGGAGGTAAGAGCAGAGGGTGGGGTGGGAACCGGGTGGAGGGGAGCTCTGAGGAGAAAAAAGAGGAACAATTGTAATAATCTGAACAATAAAGATTTATTAAATTAAAATTAAAAATAAAAATAAAAAAAGAAGTTTCTTCCTAGCATATTTATCAAAAATATTTCAAAGTATACAAAGTATGACTAGACAGTGAAATCTGTTTTTGCAATGTTTTTCCTTTGTGTTTAATGTTTATATCTATTTATATAACCATCTCTGGAAATAATATTTTATAACATTTTAAATAACAGTTAAAACGTATTATTAAAAAAAATAAAACATAAAATAAATAAAAAATGGTCAACTAAGAAACTGGAAAGGCAAAAAGGACATTAAAGCTACCACAGAGGTGGCAAGTGCAGGAAGTGGTTCATAGGGCTGGGGGAACAGAGGGGAAAGGTTAGGATTATTAACTTTTAGAAGCTTGGAGGAGAGTCCCAATGGATTAGGACCCAGATTTCTGGAGAGGTGCCCACCAGCTGTGCCAGTGTCTCTGCCGGGATGCAATGAGGTTGGCTTTGCAAGTTGGTAAAACCTCACACTGAATTGAACAAGGCCTCTGTCCTTGGCTTGTAGATGGTTGTCTTCTCCTTACATCTGTTCACCTTGTCTTCCCTCTGTGCATATCTCAGTGTGTAAATCTCCTCTTCTTACAAGGACATCAGTCATATTGAATTACGGCCCACCCTTAGGACCTCATGTTAAATTAACCTCTGTAAAGATCCTATCTCCAAAGACCCTATCTCTCACATTCTGAGGTACTAGGGGTTAGGATACAGTATATGAGTTTTAGGGGGACACAGTTTAACACATAACAAGCTGCTTCTGGAATGTACTGGCTCTGCTGGAGTGAAGAAGCAACATTGCTGGGTCCTGAAGACAGGAGCAGGAAGGCAACCTGCTCCTCACCTGCCCTGAGACCTCCCTCGAATGTCCCTTATAGACAGAGCCTAAAAGGAAGCAGCTGGCAAAGGAAAAGTATGGCTTGTAAAGTCCCAGCCCCTGCATCACAAAGCAGAATATGTAAGAGTGGGTTTTGAAGCTGAGAGACAATAGTTTAATAACTGGCACGGTTCTGAATAATTGTTAGTTATTCTTATTAATCACCAGCTTTTATTTTCACTTTTCACAGTTTTATAAATAATAAGGGAAAGTTGCATTAAAATGTTTAGTTGAACAAACACGCTGGCTATGCTACTGAAGCTGTACAGATGGCTGGTGGGCTGGAACATCACCATGCCACAGCTCACGTTCCCTTGTCCACTGATGCCCAGCAGTGTGCCTGGGGCCTTCAAAATTGACCTATGGAAGGCCAACGTGTGATATGCATGGTGCATAAGAAAACTGAAAATTTGAAAATCAAGTTGTCAGCAAGTGTTATCTCCATTTATAGCTCCAAAGATGAACATTCAAACGGAGAGGTTGTTTGCCCAAGATCACACAGCTAACAAGTGACAGAGCATGGATTTAAACTGAGGTCTGATTCTCTGTGCCTCAATTTCCTCATCTGCCAAATCAAGAATAAAGTACCTACCCAATAGAGCTGTTATGAGGATTAAATGAGTTAATATGTGTGCTCAGGACACAGCTTGGCTTGTAGTAAGAGCTCAACAAATGTTGACCAGGTCTGGGGCTTTTTCTACCATAGCAGGCTGTCCCATTGTAGACACTGGTTGTCAAACTGAAGTGTATAGAGGATAGAACTGCAAAGAACGGAGATGGGGTTGGAAACAAATTTCCTTTAAATTTTATCATCATAATGTGTTTGCTATCAAATCTTTCTTATGGTGGTCATCTCTTTTGGACTCCCCAGGAACTACAGACAAGCATCTATTGAGCACCATCCACATGGTAATTTCTGAGACAGAGACAGTCCTATCTCAAGTGTGTCATCATCTTCTTTAGGAGTTAGACAAGCAAAGACAACCCAGAATAAAGGTTACGATGGAGGACATCTAGTATGGGAGCCTATAACTCAGAAACCTGATGTGGACTTGAGAAAGTTAAAGAAAGCTTTCATGGAGAAAGTCGCATTTAAGTCAAAATATGAAAGACAAGGAGAAGATTGGTAAGCATTTCAAACATAGCAAAGAACATGAGAAAAAGCCTAGAGGCTGGGGAGCAAGGAGTATTCAAAGAATTGAAGGAAGCTAATTGTGGCATGGAATTTGGGGTGAGCAACATACAAAGCAAGGGAGACACCCCACCAGGACCTGTTCCTAAAAGGCTATGGGAGGCATAGGGCCCAGGACATTAACTGGCAGGTGTGTAGGAACACTGAAGGGTGTGAACAAGTGGGAGACAATTAGGTGTGCACTTTAAGATCAGCTCTGGATGCTGCATGGAGAATCACTTGGAGAGAAGGGAGGTGGGGAAATCAAGAAACTGCTGCCTGTGAACATGCCAGGTAAGGGAGGATGAAATTCTGAGATGGGCAAGTGGTCATGGGGATGGAGGAAAGTGAATGGATTCATGAAATATTTAAAAGGTAGAGCCAATAGGATTTGGTCAGTGATTAGAAATAAGGACTGACAGAGAAGAAAAGAGAGGAATAAAGTTTCTACTTTGGGCAATTGGATAGATGGTGATATCCTTTACTAGTATAGGGGCATAGGAGGCAGAGCAGATTTAAGGAGGAAGATGATGGGTTTAGGTTTAGGTTTAGGTTTAGGGTTGACTTTGAAGTGTACAAAGCTCATCCAAATGGAGATGATCTGTAGGTAACTGGATTCTCTGCCAACCATCACATCTTACTTCCCCACTTCAACTGGCAACCACAGTCCTACCTCTCCAAGCGGCTAAGCTCTCTGTGAACCAACCAATAAGTGCCTTGAGTACCACCTGCTATCTAGAGTATTATTAGCCTCTCGTTTTAATAACCGATACATTTAAATATGCTCCCCTCAAAAATTCATCCTAAGCAAGAACAGGATGTGGGTACACCGAACAGATAATTATATATGTACTGTGAACTCTATTTTAAATGAGACTATTGTTATTTAATTGACTGGTACTTTCTAAACCCGAATCAATTTTTTTTTTTACTCTTTGTTTTTCTACCACCAACCAGCGGGTCCCACTTTTTGTAATGTCTTCCTGTCTTATAATTCTTCACAAAATTAAACACTAAGGAATGGAACACAAATTATTTGAATTTTTTATCCTTGAAAGGAAGAGTCTACGATTCACAACATCAGATCAGATTTCTTAATCTGAGAATGTGGCTGGTTTAGAACCAGAAAACATTAGAGCTAAAACATTTAAATAAATGGTTATTTTTAATTCAGAAATTCCTGCACACAAGGCTCCTTTCAACACATTTCAGCCTGTCTTAGGAGAAAGTTATTAAGTGCAATTCTGCTCTCCTCCACAGTGGTCAAGTAGCAGCTGCAGGGAGAAAGTGGTGAAGTTTCTTCAGGTGTAGGCTTCTCCCCAATGGGAGCTGCTTTCCATTGGAAGGAGTGTGGCCAAGCCCAGGACAGAACCTCTAGTGAAACTCACACCTTTGAAAACTTGAAACAGGAAATCCACAAACCACCGAATCCAAAGGAACCATATACTCTATTGAGAGAGATTCAAAAAGGCCACCTCTGCCCTAGCTGATTTGGCTCAGTGGATAGAGTGTCGGCCTGCGGACTGAAGGGTCCCAGGTTCGATTCTAGTCAAGAGCACATGCCCAGTTTGTGGGCTTGATCTCCAGTGGGGGGCATGCAGGAGGCAGCTGATCAATGATTCTCTCTCATCATTGATGCTTCTATCTCTCTCTTTCTCTCCATTCCTCTCTAAAATCAATAAAAATGTATTTTAAAAAACAGAAAAAAAAAGGCTACCTCCTCCAAGAAGCCTTCCCTCATCCCACTCAGGTTGAGTTAGATGTGCCTCCCATTTGCTTACATAGAACCCCAGGCATCTCTGCCATGGCATTTGATACCCCTTATTGGAAACATCTGTTCCAGTGCCCATTCTTCCGCTACACCAGCATGTAATGTGAGGGCAGAAACTGTGTCTTGGACATTTGCATCTCTCTAGTTTTAAGCATAGTAGATACTCAATAAAATCTGATAAATAAAATAGTGAAAGCCCTACACACATGTTTCTCAGGTAAGTCTATCATTAATAAAGATACTTTGAGGCTTAAATATATATAAATATGTAATTTTATAAAATTGTATTGGCTCTTAGCTCTACTGCTAACATAAATCCCAGCCCCCGGAAAGTCCTTTCAAGGAAGGAATTGTTTCAGGTGTGCCTTCAAATAAATGTGGTTTTCTCTTTGGTCAGCCACTACATGAAGTTTGCCCTTTGGTCAGCCACTACATGAAGTTTGCCTTTTCTCCTCTGCTCTGGCCTACCTCCACTGGGCACCATTCATACATCCTTCAATTCAAATGTATGTATTGAGTGCGTACTCTGTGGCCAGTACTGTGCTAACACGGGCTACGCAGCATTGAACCTGATAGAACCAGGCCCATGCACTCATGGAGCTTACAATCTAGTGCCCGCTGGCACCTGCTCACCTCCAAGCCCCAAAGGCCCTGAGGCTGTCACATGGGCATAATACATTTTTATCTTTAAACTCTTAAAAATGTAATGTACTGATAAGGCAAACCGTGCTAATCCAAGAATCTGAAGGTTCGCCATCCAGAGTTAAATAACAAGTCTGATAACGTATTTTAATTTTCTCAAGGTAACTGAGAACTTACCCGTCCAAAGGGGCATCTCCAAGTGTTTTTTGGCCTCCCACAATGTGGCACCTACACAGGGATCTTCCACCCTGTTGCCATTTCAGCATAGCCAAAGGGAGGCAATGATGCCCACTTTCATGTGGCATCATTTGCTAAGGCCTTTCAATTTCTTGCTCACAAGCCATGCCTGTGTGAATTAGGGAAGGCACCCCCTCTGTGCAGGCGAATTTTAAAAAGGCATCTCTTGGAATGCAGGGTCAGCAATCAGAAGGAGAGGTCCCTGATCTGGGGTCCTCCTTGACTGGTTAGGGAGGACCCATTAGGGAGGGAGGCCTAAGGATTAGGATTTGGAGGGATGGGCTTCTCAATTTGCTCCCAGGTGCTGTGACTGGTGTGTATGGCCAGGTAACTTTGGCAACAAAGAAAATCTCTCACAACACCCAGAGGTGACATTGAGAATAGTAATGTTAATGTAAGAAACATTCAAACCTGGGCAAGTGCTGGCGAGGATGTGGAGAAAAAGGAACCCTTACACACTTCTGGTGGGAATGCAGACTGGTGCAGCCACTTTGGAAAACAGTATGGAGTTTCCTCAAAAAATTAAAAATGGAACTTCCATTTGACTCAGTGATCCCACTTCTAGGAATGTAGACCAAGAAATCAGAACCATCAATCAGAAAGAATATATGCACCCCTAAGTTCATAGCAGCACAATTTACAATTGCTAAGGTTTGGAAACAGCCTAAACGCCCATCAGCAAATGAGTGGATTAAAAACTGTGGTACATTTTTTAATGGAATACTAATACATTTATGCAATGGAATACTACGCTGCTGTAAAAAAGAAAGAACTCTTACCATTTGCAACAGCATGGATGGACCTGGAGAACATTATGCTAAGCAAAATAAGCCAGTCAGAGAAAGATAAATATCACGTGATCTCACTCATTTGTGGAATATAATGAACAACATAAACTGATGAACAAAAATAGATCCAGAGACATAGAAGCATCGAACAGACTGTCCAACCTCAGACCCTCGTGGGGAAGGGGGGCGGGGATGAGGAGGGAGGGCGAGTAAGAGATCAACCAAAAGATTTGTTTGCATGCATTTATAAGCATAACCAATGGACACAGACAGTGGGGGGGCGGGATGAGGGCTTGTGCTGAGGGGTGGGTGTGGGTGGTGAGAGGTTAATGGGGGAAAAAGGAGACATGTGTAATACTTGCAACAATAAAGAATTTTAAAAGAAAAGAAAAATAAATAATATAAAAATGCACCCCTTCCCTCAATCCCAACTGGCCCACTCAGCAGAGTCCCACGCTGAAGCTCTGCTACCAACTCCCTGGGCCATGTACTGGGTACTAAAATGCACTAGTACACTTTCATTACTTATATTTTAAGTGGGCATTCATAACAAAGGAAAACAGTTTTTCTGGGAAATTATTGGACTATATGGAAATCCTTTCCTAAAATCCCAGCAACAGCCACAGAAACTAAGCATGATTCAAGCTCATTAAACTTTTTCCAAGATTGCAATTTATTTCTGCCAAATAATTCTGCAAAACCTGTGACTTCACTGAGCAATTCAGAAATGAAAAATGAGCACAACCCTAACCAGTTTGGCTCAGTGGATAGAGTGTTGGCCTACGGACTGAAGGGTCCTGGGTTCAGTTATAGTCAAGGACACATACCTCAGTTGTAGGCTTAATCCCCAGCCCTGGTTGGGGCTCCCGTGGGAGGCAACCAATTGATGTGGCTCTCTCGCATCGATGTTTCTTTCTCCGTGTCTCTCCCTCTCTTTTTGATTCTCTCTAAAATCAATGGAAAAATACCGTTGGGTGAAGATTAACAAAAAAAGAAAAAGAAGAACGACCACAGTCTTAGGTTATATGTACCTCCCTGGACAAATATCAAGGTCAGTGTGCCAATAAGTTGTCAAAGTCAAATCACTAAGGAAGTGCAATCTAGTAGCCTTTGAGTCTCTCAGAGCTTAAGTTCCAAGTAAGTCATTTTTCTCAAGTAGCAAGCCAACAAACCTCATCCCAGCCACTCATTACATTAAAATAAGCCACTCTCTGTACCCTTTGGGCTCAACTACTTCCAAATGCCTGAAACTGGTAATAGTTCAAAGCACAGGTATGAAGAAAATGCATAATCTTAATCATTTTTCATCACATCGTTCAATAAACCAGACTTGAAATGTAGCCCTAATGTCAGCAAGGGTAGCCCTGCCCCTTTAAGATCTAGATAAGACAGGTTTAAATCCCTGTTCCGGGTCCTGTGGAAAGTCCAGGGCTCTCCTCAGATTTCTGCGAATGGGGCAGAGCAGGAAGGATTGTGCTCAGAGCTCCTTCGGTTCTGGTTCCCAGCCTCCCTGGAATCCCGGCTCTCCATAAATGTCCCCATTTATCCTGGCGGTGGTGTGATTCACCCGGACCAGCCCTTTCACTTGTGACCCTGTGAGACAACCATGAAAGGTAAGCTGCCTGGGATGACCTTACGGGGCAGCCCTATAGCCGAGGACACTCATGTAGACAACCTGTTGTCAAAGGGCCCCTCAGACAAGCAGCCCTGGGCATATCCCACTGCCCACACCTAGCTGGGGACATCCTGGCCTGGCTCCTGCCTCTTCTCCTCCTCCTCCTCTCCCTCTTTCCAGCCAGCACCTGGGTCCAAAATCTCCTCACCATTTGGGATGAACCGATCAGCCCCTCCTTCCCAAGTCACCCCAAACCCAACTCGAAGCAAACCTTCAAGGGGCCCAGCTGAACAATGGGCCGTTTACTCTTTTCAACAGAGGCCTCGACTTTCTAGTTGTTGTTTTTAACTAATAGTCACATCCTTGAAGACAGCTGTGGTTTCCAAGGGCCATTTTTTCTCACTTTTGCTTCTCTGATGAATGGTGCCATCAAAATCGGGCACTTGAACAAATATAACAGTGGAAAGCTTTCTCCTCCCTTTTTATTGCAGGTGTCTGGTTTATGGTGAGTGCATTCAACTTTTCCAAGCTTAGAATGAAGTTCTCAAAATAGGACCTGGCAGGTGGGGTAGCTCTACTTATTTATAGAGCTGACTACTTAGGTTTAAAGACAGAAAAGAGCTGTAGTTTAACATCTCGGTCAGGCCCCGGCCCAGCAAGACAGGACCCATTTGGTTGACAAGTTCTATATTAAGCAACCTCTCTCAGGAGCGCTGCCTTGCAGTGCTTCATGGCCGTCTGGACGTTTAGTGGGTTACACCAGGCAAAGGACTGGTCTTGTTTACTCTCATGGTTTGTTTGGTTGACAGTCATTTTGCAGTTTTCTCTGAACCTTTTCTGCCATCTCTACTCACACATCCCAAGATTCTATTCTTCTTCATCTTCTCAAAATAAAATAAAAAGGGACACTCTCTTACCGTGTGTGTGCATGCATACACATGCATACACACATAGTACTACATGCATTTACTAGAGGCCCGGTGCACAAAATTCATGCACAGGGGGTGTGTCCCTCAGCCCAGCCTGCACCATCTCCAATCTGGGACATCCCTCTCACAATCCAGGACTGCTGGCTCCCAACTGCTCACCTGCCTGCCTTCCTGATTGCACCTAACCGCTTCTGCCTGCCAGCCTGATCACCCCCTAACCACTCCCCTGCCAGCCTGATTGATGCCTAACTGCTCCCCTGCCAGCCTGTTTGCCCCTAACTGCCCTCCCCTGCAGGCCTCGTCACCCCTAACTGCCCTCCCCTGCAGGCCTGGTCACCCCCAACTGCCCTCCCCTGCAGGCCTGGTCACCCCTAACTGCCCTCCCCTGCAGGCTTGATTGCCCCCAACTGCCCTCCCCCGCTGGCCTGATCACCCACAACTGCCCTCCCTTGCAGACCTGGTCCCTCCCAACTGCCCTCCCCTGCTGGCCATCTTGTGGCGGCCATCTTGTGTCCACATGGGGTCAGTCATCTGTGATCACATGGGGCAGTCATCTTGTGTGTTGGAGTGATGGTCAATTTGCATATTATTCTTTTATTAGATAGGATAGAGGCCTGGTGTGCATGGATGGAGGCTGGCTGGTTTGCCCTGAAGGGTGTCCCGGATCTGGGTGGGGGTTCCCCTGGGGCATGGGGTGGCCTGGGTGAGGGACCTGTGGTGGTTTGCAGGCTGGCCACGACCCCCAGCGACCCAAGCGGAGGTCCTGGTATCTGGGATTTATTTATCTTCTATAATTGAAACTTTGTAGCCTTAAGCAGAGGCCAAGGCTGGCCAGGGCAGGCGGAAAGCTTGGCTTCCTCCATTGCTGGGGAAACCCAAGCCTCCTGCTCTCTCTGTGGCCGCAGCAATCTTGGTTGGGTTAATTTGCATACTCGCTCCTGATTGGCTGGTGGGAGTGGCTTATGGGTATAGCAAAGGTGTGGTCGATTTGCATATTACTCTTTTATAGATAGGGTGTGTATGTCTATGGATATACATTTGTTCATAGACTCCTAGAGCTCATCAACGGTATACTAGAATCACCTGGAGCACTGTGAGAAAAGGTTGATGCCTTGGCCCAGTGGTCGGCAAACTGTGGCTCTGTTGACTAATGAGTTTGCCGACCACTGGGATAGGGGCTTAATCACAAGGAACAACAACAGCCTGTAATTATTGGAATCGAGAGTCTAGGTCAGTGGTCGGCAAACTCATTAGTCAACAGAGCGGCAAACCGTGGCTCGTGAGCCACATGTGGCTCGCTAGCCGCAGTTTGCCGACCACTGCCTTGGCCCATCCCAGACAGATTGTATCCTTCTATCTGGAGGTAGGGCTTGGGCACCTGTATTTTCTGAGTCCTTTTTAAACTCCCAAGGAGATTCTGATGTAAAGCCCGGACTGAGAGCTCCTTAGAGGTCTTCTAAGCCTAGCTACTCAAGTCTGAACAGCAGTGCAGCACTGCCTGGGATGCAGAGTCTCAGGCCCCGCCCCAGGCCTACAGAATCAGAATCTGCATCTCAACACGACACCAGGTACCCAGTGTGCATGTTACAGTGTGAGAAGCCCTGCTCTGGTCCCTCTCTCATTTGATCCATGAGGCACCAGGAAACTAAGTGACTTCACAGGTCATGCTGTTAGCTGGGGGCTCAAGTGGGACTGGAGTCCAGGGCCTCTTACTACTAGACCCTTAATTCCCATTTCCTTATTTTTCAGAGTTAGCCAATAGTTAGGTAATCCTCAAAGTGTGTCTAATATAGTTTTACTCATTTATCACAGCTAACTATGACTTGCCTCTGTTTAAAACACACACACACACACACACACATAAAATTTAAAACATATTTAAGACTTTCAGAAGTTCCCTTTTCTGCTGGTATAGGACAAAATGGTTAGATATAATGACCAAAAAATTCTCAAAAACGACATTGTGGAGCAGCTGTGGAGGAGGAGAGATGGAAGACATTTAACCAAACAATCGTCCCTAAGTTGTGGGTCAGCAGATTGCAAAATGAAGCCTCACTGAGTCAACAGAGGGAACAGACACTGCCTCCAATCTGTCAAGTCTGTATCTTGTGACAAATCAGAATCAGCATAGAGGAAAAGCGAGAGCCTTTGTCTTACACCTAAAAAGAGGGGAAGTTGTTTATAGGCTTGCAAATTTCACAGGTGCTCTCCTCTCAGAGCAAACTACATTCCATTATCACAGATCAAGGAAGCTAGACAAATTCCACAGATCCACATAAGACAAAGTTTTACAGTCAGGGCGGCCAACTATATCAGGAATCTGATCAACCCCACCCTTCCACAGCCTAGGCCAGTGGTCGGCAAACTGCGGCTCACGAGCCACATGCGGCTCTTGAGACACGCTTTGCCGCTCTGTTGACTAATGAGTTTGCGGACCACTGACCTAGACTCTCAATTCCAATAATTGCAGGCTGTTGTTGTTCCTTGTGATTAAGCCCCTACCTGCGAGATTCCCCTTTCTCCAGTTCCAGGCCCAGCCTCCCATCTGTGCACCCTGTACAGCGAGCGGGTGTAAGCCCTCACACCAGCCCCAGAATCACATAGGAGAAGAGAGACTCCCTCACAAGGTGCTGTTCACAGCCTTCATTTGAACCGGGCTCCCTGACCCGTTCCTTGTACTTCATTCCATTCTGATTGTGCTGCTGGTTTGAGGGATGATTTTGATTCCCCACCTTAGCCACATGGGCTCAGGCTGCTTCAAGCAAACAGCCCTCCCCCATCTGAACTGCCTGTGACCCTCGTGCCCTGGCCCCACTCCACGTAAGTAGAACTATTTTCAGTCCTGAGAATGGCATCAGGCCACCAGGAACCCACAGTCCCAGGCCCAGAAGCACGTGTTCCTCCCTAGGTCCCTCGTCCCACCCCTGTAAGACTCCCAACAATACCACACCCCCAAGGCCGCTGGCAGAACCCTGAGAAGAGGCCTCGGCCTGTGGGCTGAGCACTGAGCAATGCCACGGCCCTGGCCCAGGGCCACTCCCTGCCCCGATTGCTTTGCTGGGGCATTTTCAGGCATAATATAGCAGCTGCTTAGCCTCTCTATGCAGTTTATGCTTTTAGGACTGTGACTCTCAAGAGAGGCAGAATGCGTGGAAGTTTGGTTCCCTGCCTGATGAAAGTGATCCACTTCCAAGGACACATTCCTTATGTGCTATGTACTGCTGCTCCAGCTATCTCTGGCAATGGTGAGCTCAAATAGCAGGAGAGGCCACTGCTCATGGCAAGGATTACATAAAAGAGACTCTCTGCAGCTCAAAGAGGTCATGCTATCAAGGAAAACGCCCCTCTGCAAAGACAAGCAGAAATTTTCTTCCATCCATTTGGATGCCTGCTGTCATGAAGGCGGGGAGGCAGGGCAGGGGCGGGGGCGGGCACGGGGGGGGGGGGGGGAGGGGGGGGGAGACGGCCCAGTTTGGGTAGCACCAGAGAAGGAAGAGAAGGAAGCGCAGCTGTTACAGGGTAATTAACCTCAGGCAAACTGCAGAGTGGCCAGGAGGTTGATGTGAGGTCAGGCAGGATCAGGCAAGCCTTTACTGCCAATAGACAGCGAAGGCCCATCTAAGCACTCTCCAAAGGCAAGAAAACTCTAAGTGTAGAGTTCTAACAAGTATTTCTTCAGAGATCCCCATCCCTAGATCCATCCTGTCACTGCCAAGTGACTCCCACTGGGGGCTCTTTCTGGGATTCCGAAGAGGTCCTGTTTCTTGTTATCAGATAATTTAACTAATAGGAAAGTCTTTTTCCTACTTTATGGTATATTGAGTGCATAAATAGATGAATGAATGAGAGAGAGAGTAGGAACAGGTATATTGCATAGAGAAGTAGGAACAGGAGTATTACATAGATAGCAAGTATTAAGGCCAGCATGTATCACCCTCCCCAAAGTACCTGGGAGGGCCACAGGGACAGTTGAGTTTCAGGAATGCCCCAGTGAAGCTATGAGTATGATCTTCCAGGACTGGTACCATTGCCAGAGAGCTGCTGCTACATACCAAGCTCTGTGTCATATGCTGTAGTAAGTAAGACCATTGCATGTTCTGTGCACGCTACTTTGAGAAATGTTATTTCAGTCAATAGACATGATAGCTGTTCAATAATGCATTTAGAGAAGTGTTTATAAACACTTTTAATAATAATGTTTATAAAAGTGCACCCTGGCCAGTATGGTTCAGTTGGTTAAAGCCTCATCCTGTACACCAGAAGTTGGTGGGTTCGATTCCCGGTCAAGGTTACATACCCAGGTTACAGGTTCGGTCCCCAGTTAGGGCATGTGTGAGAGGCAACTGATCAATATTTCTCTCTCCCTTTCTCTCTCTAAAATCAATTTTTTAAATGCTCATATTTGTCCTGGTAAGGACAAATAAAACTGTTTTATAAGTGGAAAAAAATCAGACTCTTGTTGTTATGAGTAACAAAACCCAACTCAAATGGACACAAGGCTAAAAATAGATATTTTTACAGATATGGAGAGATCACTTTGAACTTATGACCAGGTAATGAACTAGCAGACACTCTCTTCTCTTAACATCTGATTTATTATTTTCCTCAGACTGGCTCTTTTAGCTTCCCTATCCATGTGATAGAAAACATGCCTCATCTCTCATGGCAAACAATTACCCAGTGCTGGAGGGCATATATGAAATGTCATTGGTAAAGGGCTAGAAAACAGAGGCTTTGAAGAAACTGGATGACATAAAGAGGTATTTAACATAGTCTCATGGCCTTATAGTTTTTCACTTGTCTACCAAGAAGTTGAACTGGCCTAGATTTCCATTCCCCTGTTTAGACTTAACCTCTTTTAAAATAATAATAATAATAATAATAATAATAATAATAATTTTTATTAATTTATTTGAGCCAAACTAGTGACATTGCCAGGAAGTAAGATTTCAAATCCTCCTATACTTAACCTCCTAAGCCATGTTTCAGCCTGCCACCTTCTAACCCAGCTACTTCCTGATAACCTCCTGCCCCGTGAAATTAGGTTTCCTTTTGTTTCCAGCATGAATCACAGATGCCACCAAGTCTTAAAATATACTAATGAGCTGTTAAATGTCCCAATACCTTGACTTAAATGAACTTGAAATCAACTTCTTGCTTTAAGGCTTCTCTAAAAGGCTCCACTCCTCCCAGGTTTATAGAGATGGGAGGAGAAAAGTAAGACAGGCTTTGCGATGTATTATCCCTATGAAACGTTTAGCATGCTGAGGTATAAGCTGAAAATCTCCCACCATAATGATCATACCATCATTTGTCGGCCCTTTCCATGTATCAGACCCTTAAACCCAAACAGCTTCACAAAAGTAATGAATTCTTAAATGGGAAAATAAAGATTCAGAGGGGTTAAGCGACTTGCCCAAGATCATTAAGCCAGTAAGTAACAGAGATAGAATTTGAACCCCAATATCTCTGATCTCAAAGCCCATGTGTTTTCCACATGGCTGATCAAATAGCCATTGTCACCTATTTCTACTTGCAATTTAAATTTCGTTGGGAAGGAGGGAGTGGAAGTTGTAATCATAGCAGGGTATCCCAGAATTCCTCATCACTTCTGTGACTCAGAGCACCTCATTCAAGTCAGCTTGGATCCTTTATTAGTTGGGTGTACACTAGACATTTTCAGCCTTAGCAGGGCTTGACGGATCCAGGATAGGCAAGCGCTCTGTCCCTGAGAAGGAGGTTTTCACCTGAGTCCTGTGCCCTGAAAGGATCGTCGCTCAGTGTAGCCATTAGATAGGAATGCTTCACGTTTGCCCTTTCTGCCATTCTAACAGGATTTTCAAGGGCGGGGGGGTGGGGGGGCAGAATTTGCTTCTCTGTCATCTTCTAGCTGCAGAGAAGACAAAACTAATTATTGTTAACGTCTACCTTCCCCAGTCCTTGAAGACTCTGTCTCCCTCTCCCCAGGTAACATGGTGGGGTGGGGCATCGGCCCACTCAATTAAAGGAAACCCCACTTTGAAGCAACATCTTTCCCTCTGATTTCACTCATTAGGGCCCTATGATTTCACTCTGGGCTCTTCTAACTCAGATCCACATGGTTCCCCCTCAGAACACCTACTTCTTGTTGGATGTTGCTCCTTTCATTTATTTATTCACTGAGGATTTGTGGAGCACCTACTAGCTGCCAGATACTATTCTAGGTGCCAAAAATACTGGTGTGGAAAAAAGATGGGAAGGTCTCTATGCAACTTATATTTTGCTAAGATAAATAAAACCTGAAATAAGTAAACAAATAAGTAATAAGATAATTTACATGTGCGATCAGTGCTGTGGGTAAGAGGAGGCTATTAGAGTAACAAAGGACTCTGGAGGAGCTACTTTAGAAAGGGTGCTTCTTCCCACTGAGGTGATATTTGAGCAGGGACCTGCGGCTGAGAAGAATCCAGCCTTATCAGAGGAAAAGAGCATTCCAGGCAAAGGAAACAGTAAGTGCAAAGTTCCTGAAGTAAGCAAGAGATTGAGCCATTCAAGAAAGAAGGGCTGCAACACAGTGAGCAAAAGAGAGAGTGGTCAATCAATATGAACTTAAAGAGGAAGACGGGGATTCAGTCATAAAGGTTTTCGTAGGCCATGACTAGGAACTTGCAGTTTATTTTTTTTTATTTATATTACATGAAATAGGGAAATAATAGAGGATTTCAGCAAAACTGTGACATTATTAGATTTAAATATTTAAAATTCACTCTGGTGATATAGAAAACACACTAAATGGGGAAATGGTGGAAGAAGAGAGACCAGATAGGAGAGCTTGGCAATAGTCCAGGAAAAGTTGATGGTGCCTTGGGTGACAATAGAGATAGAGAGATGGAGATGGATTGGGGATATGTTCTTCAGGTAGAACTAGAAGTCAGGATTATGGACTGGAAGTAGGAGATGATGATGAAATCTAAAATGGGCAGAGGAGAAACCAAGATGGCGGCATAGGTAAACACCTAAACTGCTGCCTCGCACAACAATTTCAAAACTACAACTAAAAGACAAAACAGACATCATCCAGAACCACAGGAAGGCTGGCTGAGTGGAAATTCTACAACTAGAAGGAAAGAGAAAAGCACACTGAGACTCACAGGAGCTACAAGAGCCAGAGGTACTGAGACGCGCTCGGAGAGGACTGGCAACTGAGTGCGCAGCTGGCTTTCTCAAGTGGGAGGGAGACAAAAGCTCCCGACTGCACTGAACTCCAATTCTGGGCAAGACTCTGGGGATCCAGACTCATTCGGGGAGAAACTGGACTGTCTGGCAGCAGGCGAAACTTGAGGGCAGCTTTCTCTCAGAGGTGCTTGCAGCAATTACCACAGGACACTGAGACACAGAGGCCTATTAGAGCAGGGCTGACAGGAAACCAATGCTGTCTGCTCCGCCCCGAGACTCCGCCCCATCCAAGCTGAGCACAGAGGTTTTTGCAAGTCTTGTCTCATAAGGGTGTCTCCAGCACAGAAGTTCTCCCAGTGTAGACACAGCTGATCTTCACAGCCAATTGGCCTGGAGGTCAATTCCTCCCAGTGATACCAACAACAATCAAGGCTTAACTACAACAAGACTGTGCACACAGTCCACAAAGGGGTGCACCAAGAGTGTCCACCTCAGGTAACTGGGGAGGCTGAGCCACTGGGCCCTATAGGACACCTAGCACACAAAGCCACTCTATCAACTCAGGGAAGCAGCCAAAATGTGGACACAAAGAAACAGGTCAGAAATGAAAGAAATGGAGGAAAACAAATGATTGGATATAGAGTTCAAAACCACGGTTATAAGGTTTTTCAAGAATTTCCTAGAAAAGGCCGATAAATTTAGCGAGACCCTCGAGGATATGAAAAAGGACCAACTAGAAATTAAATATACACTAACTGAAATAAAAAATATTATACAGAGACCTAACAGCAGACTAGAGGACCGCAAGAATCAAGTCAAAGAGTTGAAATACAAAAAAGCAAAAAACACTCAGCCGGAAAAGCAAAAAGAAAAAAGAATCCAAAAATTTGAAGATAGTGTAAGGAGCCTCTGGGACAACTTCAAGCATACCAACATCTGAATTATGGGGGTGCCAGAAGAAGAGAGAGAGCAAGATACTGAAAACCTATTTGAAGAAATAATGACCGAAAACTTCTCCCACCTGGTGAAAGAAATAGACTTACAAGTCCAGGAAGCACACAGAACCCCAAACAAAAGGAATCCAAAGAGGACCACACCAAGACACATCATAATTAAAATGCCAAGGGCAAAAGACAAACAGAGAATATTAAAAGCAGCAAGAGAAAAACAGTTAGTTACCTACAAGGGAGCACCCATACAACTGTCAGCTGATTTCTCAACAGAAACTATGCAGGCCAGACAGGAGTGGCAAGAAATATTCAAAGTGATGAATAGCAAGAACCTACAATCAAGATTACTCTACCCAGCAAAGCTATCATTCAGAATTGAAGGTCAGATAAAGAGCTTCACAGATAAGAAAAGCTAAAGGAGTTCAACACCACCAAACCATGAAATTACATGAAATGCTGAAAAGTATTCTTTAAGAAGAGGAAGAAGAAGAAAAAGGTAAAGATAAAAATTATGAACAACAAATACATATCTATCAACAAGTGAATCTAAAAATCAAGTTAATAAAAAAATCTGATGAACAGAATAAATTGGTGAATATAATAAAATCAGGGTCATAGAAAGGGACTGACAATTCTCGGGGGAAAGGGGAGTGGGGGGTGCGAGGGACAAAAATCGTACACCTATGGATGAGGACAGTGCGGGGGGGTGGGTAACGGCAGAGGGTGGGGTGGGAACCAGGTGGAGGGGAGCTATGGGGGAAAAAAGAGGAACAATTGTAATAATCTGATCAATAAAGATTTATTAAATTTAAAAAAATAAAGAAATAAAAACTCCAAAAAAAAAATCCAAAATGACTCATAGATTTTGGTTTTACATAACTGGTTGCAAAGTGATGCCCTTTATTATTATAGGAACGAATTGGCAGGGGGGAGGGGAAAAGGATGGTAGAGATGGGACAGGGATATTTGGGGCATGTTAAGGTCCCTATTAGACTCAACAAGTGAAGTTGCCAGTACCAATTAGATTCATGATTCTGGGGCTCAAATATTTGGGCTAAAGATACACATTTGAAAGTCATCAGCATAGAGTGAAACCATAAAATGAAAAGGGATAACATATCAAGAAAATGTAGTCAGATAAGGGGAGAAGATCCAGGGCAAGTACTGGGGTACAACCTCATTTGGATGTTGGATAGATGAGGAAAGAGCTGGTCTTAAAGATATATTGAGCAAGAAGGATACACTTAACCTAATCAGAAAACCATTTTATTCTTTTTCTTCACTACCTGTTCAAACAATCCCTCTGAGAAACTTTGTTCCCTATTCCTCGAATAAAATGAAGGCAAATTTGTGACTTTTCTAGACATTCTTAAGTAATGACTAAAAGCAATTTAATCATCTCTGATCTCACACACACTCACTCACACACACACACACACACACACACACACACACAAATTCTCATTTATAAATGGTTCAGGTGATAACAAGAACTTCCCAATCTCTCTTTCAACTTGGTTATGCTCCAACCTGGCTGCCTCTAGGGTATAGTTGGCTCTTTATTTCTCTTGCCTAAAACATGCAGTCCTCTTCCCCCCTCATTAGGCTGCTTCTGGTTCCTGCAGGCTTGAAGCAGAGTGGGGAGGGAGGAAAGGTATGGGACAGGAAATATCTTACTTGACTAGTCTAGCTATCTGGGATTGGCTGGTGTTTAGAGCTTGAGTCTCTCATGGAACTATTTTGGGGGGTTTCCCCCTGCCCTGAGACTCCACCATCTCAAAAAATCTTGCAATGGCAGTTGCCTTGCTGGAGTAAATGCATCTCTTAAGGCTGGTCACTTAAAATTCTTCCCTCACCACCTCAAAATATAATGGTATGTCTTCAGGATTTGTTGGTAGTTTATTTGTTTGTCTCCAAGCAGCCCCCTTGGTCAGGATCTAAGAAAACCCCATGCCTGCTCTTTATGTGTGTACTACTACTTCAGGTCCAGGGGAAGTATTCAAGGATCATTTGCCCAAACTCTGGGAGAGCAACTGTCCCAATATCGCATCGACTCTATGCTGTCACCAGAGGAGCTAGCCAGCCACAGTCAGACTCCAGTCCTCCATGCTCCTCTCTCCAAGGTACTCCCCAGTAAACCCCGTCACTAAACCATCGGGACAGACCAAGCACTCCCACTGCTTCCCTACTTTGGTGGAAAACTTATATTGCAAATCCTCATAGGTCATTTTCTCTCCAATATCCTTGCACTTTGGTGTCTCCAACCTTTTTTTAAAAAAAAAAAAATTAACTGATTGATGTAAGAGAGAGAGAGAGAGATCAATTTGTTGTTCCACTTATCTATGTATTCATTGGTCTTCAACTTTTTTATAAGCCGGAGGTGTTTCATCAGCTAAGGGACATAAAACCCACTCTTAGCTGCCTCCTTTGCAAGTTCTGACTAATCAGTTCATTCCTCAATTTAAAACGTGGGAAATATTTGCTCTGATTGTGTTGGTAAGACAAAGCTCAAGATAAAGTAGGATGAGTCCTGTTTTACAATCCTGTGTACCCAGAAAACCAAGAAAGAGCAACCAGAGCGGAAAGTAATGCCGGGAGAGTGTGATAGAGCAGAAGCTACAGGATACTCAAGTACTCAAGTGTTGCTAAAGGTGGATTAAGATGAAGACAAAGAAACTCTCACTGGAATTTGGTTCCTGTGAAGCTCCATTTCAGTGTAGTGTTGAGGACAAAAGTCAAATTGACATATAAGATACTTCCCAAGAATCTGTTCTCTTCTTCCTTGCAAGCAGAACCCCTATAGCCAGCTCCAGTGTAAATCTTGATTGGTCCAAGCCAACCCCTATAATCTACTTTCTCTGGCAATGATTCATTTAAGAATGGGCATTTGCAGTCAGAGAAAGATAAATATCACATGATCTCACTCATTTATGGAATATAATTAACAACATAAACGGATGAACAAAAACAGATCCAGAGACAGAGAAACATCGATCAGACCATCAAACCTCAGAGGGAAGGTAGGGGAGGGTGGGGGTAAGGGGTAGAGATCAACCAAAGGACTTGTATGCATGCATATAAGCCTAACCAATGGACACGGACACCAGGAGGGTGAGGGCTGAGTGGGGGGAATGGGGAGGGTAATAGGGGAATAAGGACACATATGTAACACCTTAATCAATAAAGAAATTTAAAAAAATAAAAATAAAAAAGAACATTACTATAATAAATACAACTACTTATTTTTTTTAAATGGGCATGTGATACAATTCCAGACAACAAGATGTGAGAAGTCTGTTGGAGGATTTCCATAGAGGTCGATTTTTCCTTAAAAAGAGACACAAGAAGACAGCTCCTCTTCTTCCATGAGCTATTGTCATTTGTGTGTGTGACACCTCGTTCTGTGAAAACCATCTTGGTACCAGACTGGGGATAAAGCCAACACCGAAGAGGAGGGCACAGCCAAGAGAATTACCAAAAGCAGGCCTAGAGCCCACTCTATCTGTGGGGTTCTCGTTTCATCTCATAAACCCCCATTTTATTTTATACAGTTGATTTGGCATTTTCTGTTATTTAATGCCAAAATCACCCTAAAGGTAAAGGGTGGGATTCAGGGAGGTGAAACATTGGAGGCAGAGAATTTGAGATGTTTTTCTGGGAAGAGAAGCAGAGAAATGATCGGACTGCTGAGGGGGATGAAGGATCTAGTGAAGGCTTTTTTAAATATGGGAGACACCGTAGCCAGTTTGTAAATAGATGGGAATGATGCCATAGAAAGGGGAGAGGGCAGAGCTCACCACGTCACTGAAAGTCCACAGCCTCTCCTAGAGTCTCCCCCACTGATCTTCCTGAACCCTCCCAAGGAAGAGCCACCAGTTCTCACGCCATTGCTTCCATTGTCTGACTATAGCTGTTTGCACACTCCCTCCCGAGCTGTCTGTTGGCAGAACCCCTTCAGCCATCTCTGAGCTCTTTCTTTGGAGAAGAAGCAATGACTGGTCCCTGCGGGACTGGTCTCTCGTGGACAAGGTCTGCTCAAAACAGGTTGACAGAAGCCCAACTTTTTATTCTCTTGAGGTCTTCCCATGGAGACCCACACCTTACAAATGTTTACTTCCCCTCACCAAGAAACACAGGCTACCCAGGAGACTAGCTTGCAGTTATTGATTTATCCTCCAAGCTCAGTCTACCCCAAAACCCCACTTCACAGGGGCCTCAACTTAATGAAGTTTGCTGTTACTTAAACTTTTCCTTCCTTAATATTCTACTTCCTAATTATGATCACACAAAAGGACATGCACTCCTGTGTAGAGAGTGGTTATAGGGTTAAGCCTCGGACTGACCTGCTGGCAAAGCAGCAAACAAGTCCCAGCTTAGAGGGCACAGCCCTCTTAGCATAATTAAGCTTGATCTTGTGACTGCTCCCTAGATCTTTCCTGGGTAGCTAATGGGCTGTGGGAGGTGCAGCAAATGCTGCCAAAACAAGTGAAACTTACAAGAACATTGTAAATTACCTTGTTTACCTCTGACTATAAAATAAAGCATCAGCTTGCAGTCTGGATCTGTTCTGTGGTCTCAGTCATGCACAGAAGATCCACCTAGACCAGCCGTGGGCAAACTACAGCCCGCGGGCCGGATCTGGCCTGTTCGGCTGTTCTATCCGGCCCGTGGAGCTGAAAGAGCAGAGGGTTCTCTTGCTCTCCCCTCCGCTCCTTCACCAGCAGCAGTGTTAACATGGCAACGTCGGGAAACACGGCCGCAGCTCCTTCTTCTGAGTGGGCGGATTTATATCCGCCCATTCAGTAGAAGGAACAACCTCTCAATCTTCCAGAGGCTCCTTGTAATGCCCAACGCGTCTCCCGACATCACCCTGGGAATGCGTAGACATGTTATCGTGGTGATGTAGGGAGACACGCCCCTGGAGAGCACAGTATCAGAGCCTTTCTGAGGTAAGATTAAGAGCTCTACTCAAATACAATTTTTTCCTGTTCCCACATTCTGTACATCACAATGACTTGTTAATAAAACAACAAAGACTTTCAGCTTTTAAGGCTTGTATCCACTGCAGTTTTTTTTTCCCACTGCGGACGTGCGCAGCAGTAAAAAAGACACACAGAGGACATGTCACACTAGCCATGCTGCGGCTGCATTTTTTTTGCTGATACGAATGCGGTATCAGTAACGCTACTGTGGCCACTAACCACATGTGTTAGCGGCAAAACAAATGCATTTTGCGCTGCGTTTGCTTCTCCCCCTTGCGCCTGTAAAAATGCGTGCTACAGGGCATTTGTGTTAACATACACCACTGCACATTAGCATCAACGCAAACATGATGGAAACCTGTGTACCCTGCATTAACCCTAGCTGCACTGCATTGCAGTACTGCACCACACTGCAACGGCAGCATGGCTAGTGTGAACGAACCCTAATTCAGTGGGTTGAACAAAAAGATTGTATAGAAATGTGATGAACTAAAGATTTTTATTACAAAATCGCTTAATTTCAGGGTTTCAGAAGTAATTGGACAAAGGAAAAACTGAAAATCAAATGTTCATATCTAATACTTGGATGAAACCCTTTCCTGGTAATGACAGCCTGAAGTCTTGTACTTATGGACATCACCAGATGCTGGGTTTTCTCCTTTGTAATGCTCTGCCAGGCTGTCACAGTAGGGGTATATATATAAATATCCTGCCATTTCCAGCTTTTAATAAGAAAAACTGTTGCAATGGGCATTTAAAAGTGGCACTTGGTTGTTTTTATAGAGTCCAGTGGATGCAATCTGACATTGATAATGGACTCTTTCACACTATGTGCACTGCGGCTGTTTTTTGCCAGTAATGGAAGTGCTAGTGGTAACTACTGGTTACCCATGTTTTGCACTGCCCTAGCACCTGCCATACAAGTGTGTCTGGAAGACACAGCAATGTGCAGCTATGTGTGTTACCATAAACAAAGGGCCTGTGTGAAAGATGCACAGGTTTCCTATGGAGGAAAGGGGTTGTTCTCTATGGTCAGGGTGTGCCTCTGTCCCATGTCTGAAATTTTTCAGATGATTTTGTTATATATATATTTTTTAGAAGACCAAAAATGTTATAGTAGAGCAAATTTAATCACTTGTTTTTATACTTTACTGTCTTATTTTAGTAAAGAATTTAATAAGAGAACGGTACTGTTGGTTTTAGCCCAATATTAAACATGAGTGGACCAAAGAAAAGGAAAGTGGACAGTGAATGCCGAGTGTTTAAGAGGGAGTGGACAACAAAATATTTTTTCACCGAAGTCCGATCAATGCCGGTATGTCTAATATGCCAGGAAACACTTGCAGTCTTCAAAGAGTACAATCTTAGCCGTCACTTTGTCACAAAGCATGGCAACTATGCTAGCAAGCAGTCACCTCAAGAACGGGAGGCTACTGCACAGAGGTTGATGGCTAAATTACAGGCTCAGCAAAATGTCTTTCACAGACAAACTGCAATTCAAGAGACAACTACCAAAGCAAGTTTTATGCTATCATTCAAATTAGCAAAAGCTAGCAAACCTCTCTCTGAAGGCGAGTTTTTGAAAGAATGTATGATAGAAACAGCAGGTCTCTTGTGTCCAGAGAGCAAAGGCAAGTTTGAAAAACTCAGCTTATCGCGCAGGACAGTGACTCGTCAAGTGGAACTGATTGATGAAGACTTGGCCAGCAAGTTAAATAGTAAGGCAGAGTTCTTTAAGTTTTATTCACTAGCATTGGATGAAAGTAATGACGTAAAGGACACTGCTCAGCTCTTAATTTTTATCCGAGGGATTAGTGACAATTTTGAAATTACAGAGGAGTTTTTAGCCATGGAGCCACTGAAAGGAAAAACACGGGGAGAGGACTTGTATGACCGGGTGTCTACTGTCATCGAGAAAATGAAGCTACCATGGAGTAAACTTGCTAATGTCACGACAGATGGATCTCCAAATTTAACTGGAAAAAATGTTGGACTGCTAAAAAGAATTCAGGATAAAGTGAAAGAGGAGAACCCTAACCAAGATGTTATTTTTCTTCACTGTATTATTTACCAGGAATCATTGTGCAAGTCTATATTACAACTTAATCATGTTGTTAATCCAGTCGTAAAGCTTGTTAATTTCATTCGAGCAAAGGGACTTCAGCACCGTCAGTTTATTAAGTTTCTGGAGGAAACTGATGCGGATCACCACGACTTACTTTACCACTCTCGTGTCCGCTGGTTGAGTTTGGGCAAAGTTTTCCAACGAGTGTGGGAGCTCAAAGAAGAGATTGGTGCATTTTTGAAATTAAAGGGGAAGTCTGACAAATTTACTGAGCTGAGTGACAAGAATTGGCTGTGTGACTTTGCATTTGCTGTAGATATATTTTCACATTTGAATGAGCTAAATGTGAAGCTACAGGGAAAAGATCAGTATGTACATGACATGTACACTAATGTGAAAGCCTTTAAATCGAAGCTGATTTTCTTTTCCAGACAAATTTCAGACAAAGTCTTCACTCATTTTGCCACACTAGCCACACAGGAGACCATCCAAAACGTGAAGAAATACAGCAAATCACTGGATGACCTGCATGCAGAATTCTGTCGTCCATTTTCTGATGTTGAAAAAATTGACCAGTCACTTCAACTGGTGGCCTGTCCTTTGTCACAAAACCCTGAAACAGCACCAGAAGAGGTGCAACTGGAACTCATCGATCTTCAGTCTGACTTTGTCCTAAAGGAGAAATTCAGCTCTCTTGAACTAAGAGACTTTTATGCTTCACTTAATGAAGCCACTTTTCCAAACATCTGGAGGATGGCACAGAAGATACTGGTGCTGTTTGGGTCAACCTATATTTGTGAGCAGACATTTAGCGTCATGAACATCAACAAAGCCCCTCACAGATCCAGCTTAACTGACGAACACCTCAGATCTATCCTGAGAATAGCCACAACAAAACTAACTCCAGACTTTGATGCGTTAGCTAAAAAAGGAGACCAACAACACTGTTCCCACTGAAGTTGATGTTTTAAAGACCAAAAACCTTTCAACCCAGTCTACATTGCCATCTACATCTACGTCCCAGGCATAATTTGCAAGTTGCACTAAAGAAAATGTTTAATTTACTGTTTACACATTTTGTTCTTTTCTATTTGTTTTAGTTTTAAATTATTTTATTATATTTAAGTTTAATTTGAAAGGCTTTTGTACCTTTCCTTTGTTAGGCAATTTTATTTTGCCTTTGCCATCTTCAATATAAGGTATGTTATTGTGCTATGATTCCTCCATTTTTTGAAGTTTCAAATTATAATAATTAGTGTTTACATTCTTCTTGTTAAAATGTTTGAAATGAATAAAACTATTGAAATAAAAAAAAAGACCGTACCCTTTTATGTAATGATGTTTACTTTGAATTTATGTTAGTTCACACAAACACTCCATCCATGCTTTTGTTCCGGCCCTCCGGTCCAGTTTAAGAACCCATTGTGGCCCTCGAGTCAAAAAGTTTGCCCACCCCTGACCTAGACCCAGCTTATTCTCTTTCTCTTTTCTTCATCCTTAGCCAGCCCTCCCTCAGGCTCACTGAACCCTTGGCTGTGCTGGCGAGGCACACTCCTGCCTTTTGGAGTCTGTAGCTACTTTCCTCCAAGGTGGAAAGCCCAAGTCAGCGGCTCCCTCCTTTTCCTAGCCACCTAAGTTATTTGCAAATTAACTTAGGCTACTGGGTCTTTCCCCCGGGAATGGAAACATTCAGTACCAGCTGGGGCTTGAGCTATGTCAGACAAGGTAACTGTGTTTACTGAACAACTAAATGGCGATCCAAAAGGGCATCGCTGTGAAGCATTTCCAGTAAAAATAAAAAAGCAGTGCCAAGGACCAAGTCAAGAACAACGTTGATTTGCCTTTCTATTGCTTCCTGTCCAGAGTAATGATTTGTTCTGCATTTCACTTCCCCTATTTAGCAGTAAAACAAGATATGTAGCCTAAACTGTTTAACACCCATGCTCTGAGATAGGATTATCTACAGTCATATAGAAACACCTGGTAAAAGCCAGACAACTGGGTTTCATTTCCTTATGAAATTTCTACAATTCGTTAACCAAAATATTACAATTGACCAAAATATTTTAAATATCTAAAACCAGCTTCCTCTGTTGATTAAAATCAAATTGATTAGTAAAATAGTTCTTATTTTACTACATAGTCTTACTAACGTAATTTTGGCTAAAATACAGACTGTGTTTAAGTAAAGAGATATACCAGCCAAATACTCACTTTTTAAAAATCTCCATACTTGCCCTGGCTAGTTTGGTTCAGTGGCTAGAGTGTCGGCTTGTGGACTGAAGGGTCCTGGGTTGGATTCCAGACAAGAGCACATGCCCAGGTTGCAGGCTCATCCCCAGTAGGGGGCGTGCAGGAGGCAGCCAATCAATGATTCCCTCTCATCATTGATGTTTCTATCTCTCTCTACCTCTCCCATACTCTCTAAAATCAATTTTAAAAAATTAAAAATAATAATAATTTTTAAAAATAATAAAAATCTCCACACTTACCCATAATCACTAGAAATGATATTTTTCCACTTAGAACAAGAATTTAAGTCACACTTGAAAATTTTAACCATATTGGAGTAAAGCATTTTAATACTAAATTTATTTATTTTCTGGGCTTATATTAAAGTCTATACCTGTGCATACTTTAAGAATTAGTTCCTTCATACTAGTTTATAAAATAAGGCAGTTATTAATTAATTAATTGTGTGATGATCTTTCTCTTGATGATGAGTCCTTGCAATGAGCATCAATGATATAAGGTTGTCAGAGACTCCTTTGGGGATTTTCCTCTGAGAACTGCCCTTTCCTGTGGAGATAATTTCCATAAACATGGTCTTGTTGATTTTACTCTCTCTTTTTTTAAAATATTGATTTTTATTGATTTTTATAGAGAGAGGAAGGGAGAGGCATAGAGAGATAGAAACATCGATGAGAGAGAAACATCATGGATTGGCTACCTCCTGCATGCCCCCTAATGGGGATCAAGCCTGCAACTTGGATATGTGCCCTGACAGGGAACTGAACCAGTGACCTCTTGGTTCACAGGTCGACACTCAACCGCTGAGCCACACCAGCCGAGCTGATTTTACTCTCTTGACCATATTTGAGGAAACAGTTTCACTTTACCTATGCCACCCCTCCCCAAGGCAGCACAACTCACTGCTCAGTGCCAAGAGAGACCTACTCAGCCCCTGATTTCTTCCATGAGAGAAAGTGAGTAGGTAAGTGAACACCCCGCTTCCCCAGCTATGCCAGATGCTGCCAGTGAGACCCAGTTCTTTCTCACCCATCCAGAATGCTAAGAAGTGCTGCATGATGGGAGTGAGCGGGGGTAACTGCTAGAACAGTAGACAGTGCTCTTGGAGAGAATCAAGGAGCCAGAGATCCTACTAACTGTGTCATGGACTCCATCAGGAAGCACACTCATGATCTGCTAGGAATGCCTCATCTGTGGATCCACCAACTTGCCCACAGGCATCCCCAATGTTCCCTTGCCTCACCCACACACACTGCCACCCCATGGCTGGCTCCCCGGGTATGACTTAGAAAATAGGAAGAGTAAGCCTTTGCAGACAACTAGGGAGCACAAAGAGAAAGTTGGCCCGACTCCAGAGGATTTATAAAAAACAAACTTAGGCATTCAGCACCACCCTAGAGAAAGCAAACAGTAGGCTGTCAGCACCCAACCTTGCTTTGCATGCAATCTTTTTTTTTTTTTAATTGAATTTATGTGGTGACATTGGTTAATGAAATTATACAGGTTCCTGGTACAAAGTTCTACAATGGGTATATTGTATTGTGTGTTTATCACCCCAAGTCAAGTTGCATACAATCTTAATCCACCCCCCCAACTCTAACCCTAACCCCCCCCCCCACCACCACACACACACACACACACACACTAGACCGAACTCAGGAGGTACAAACAGGAAATGGCTTTGTTATCTCCTAACACTGCCCTTTAATGTGCCTTGCTGGATCTCTTTTTTAGCCCCTGGACAACATATCAGGAAGAGCTTAAAGTTTTTCAGGTTCTATTCACAACTTCATATGAATAGTCTCACTTAGGGACCTTTTAAAAAGTCCACCCCATGTTAAACAAAAAAAAACCTCACATCCCATTCAATACTTCTCCCCACCGCCCAGGCTTGGCCTGTAGCTGGGGATCAACATTGGGTAAGAAGGTCTGTGTGGTCTGCAATTTCACTCTCCACCTCATCCACCTCGTCTTCTGCCTCTTCCAGGACTGGGTTAAGGAGGCAAAGGTCTTTTAACTCAGGCTGGTACAGTTTGTGGTCCCTCTTGACTAACTTAGTTGGCTGATGTTGAAATGCTAGGTCTTTAGAGAGGAAGCATTTGTGGATTCCTCGGAGACCCGGGTGGCACCTTTGTAGTGCATGGTTCCCCAGGGCAGATGATGTACGCTTTGCCTACCGTCCTGGTATCCACCCCCTCGGCTCCTGACCTCTGGGGGTAACCACCGCCTCCTCATACTGTTGGAGTCCAGGCAGACAGCCCTCTGAGGCAGGGCCCATCAAGACAAAGCCCACTGCCCACTGCAGAGTTCACTTGGCCAGGGAACACTCAAATATAAATAAATAGATAAACTAAATAAATAAATACATACATACATACATACATACCATTGACTTGTACATATTAAATAGGTGAATTGTATAGTATGTGAACCATATATCAGTAAAAATGTTTCTTTAAAGACCCCTGAAGTGGTTATATTAATATTAGATAGAGTGACTTCAGAATTTTAGAAAGGGATAAAGAGGAACATTTCTCAATAATAAAGTGACTACTTCATCAAAAATATATAATAATCCTTGATGTGTCTGCACTAAATAATGTAGTATCAAAATACATGAAGCAAAACTGATTAAACTGAAAGGAGAAAGATAAATCCATAATTATTTTAAAGATATAAATACTTCTTGCTCAATAATTTACAGAATTAAGTAGACCCCAAAAATCAGTTAAGACAACAAATATTTGAACAACACTATTGATCAATTTAACCTAAATGATATTTTAGAATGCACCACTCAACAACAGAAGCTACCTCCTTTTCAAGTGTACATGAAATAGACACCAAGATAGACCATATGTTGGCGTATCAAACAAGAATGGGACCATTCTTGTTTTGAATTCTATTATTAATTCTGATCAAGCATTCTAACCAGAAATTGAGTCTTAAGTCCCTGCTCAGTTTCTATCAAACTGGGTTCTGCCTTGCTCTCCATACCCCAGAGGGGGGAACCAAACTCCTGAGGTCCAGTCCCTGTACCTATAGCTTCTGCAATGTTCTGTTATCTTCCAGGCACTGAATTCTTAGACTTACCTGGCCACTGGTCACAAGAACTTACTCCCTTTCCCTGCCCCACTGTCATGAGTGCCTAGGCTCTGGTTCCAGCTACCCAAGATCTGGCTCACTCATTCATTCAAAAAAACATTAATTGAGCACCTACTATGTACCAGGCACTGGGCTAGGTGCTGGAGATATAGCCATAAAGTGACAGACGAAGTTACTTTTCCAAAGTGGTTACAATCTAGTGGGGGTACAGACAAGTAGTAAGACGATTACAGAACACTGTGCAAGCAAAGTCCAGGGAGATTTGAAAGCACGGATGATGGATGCCTAATTTGTACTTCAGGTTTAAGAAAGACTTTCTAGAGGTAATAAAGTCAAAGCTGAGACCTGAAAAAGGAGTGGGAATTAACCAGGACAGGAAGAGTAGTACAACAGTTTTCAAAGTGTGTTTCCAGACCAGCAGCAGCAGCAACAGCAGCATCAACTGATAACTTGTTAGAGATGCAAGTTCACAGCTCCTTCCCCAACCTACAGAATCAGAAATTCTAGGTGTGGGACCCAGCAATATTTTTTTTAACGATCCTCCAGTTGATTCTGATGCATGGTAACATTTGAGAATCTCTGCTCTAGGCTGAGGAACAACATGTACAAAGGCCTGGAGAGAATGTGGCTTCCTTCACCCAGAAGTCATACTCATTGATTATGAGAATGATGATGTCAGTGCTCATTTGATATGACAACACCACGCTTAGATCAGTCCCTGCATAACAGTAAAATAGGATAGAGGACTACCACCTGCTATAAATACGTAGTAATACACTAAGCCCTATGCTTCACATAGTTCCTTTTAACTAATTTGCACTGTATCCCTGTTAACATGCCCATTTCACAGATATGAAACCTGAGGTTCATATATATTAGGGAATTTTGCCCAACCTCACTCAGCTAATAAGTACCAGAACTAAAATTTGAACCCAGTTCTCTCTGAGTCCAAAACCCAAAGATTTTTCTATACCAGCCCACTGCTTCCAGGAAAAATATTTCAAGACTAAGAGATTAGGACAAGATCAGAATGTGGGCTGGACTCTTGGATGGACAGGATAGGGTGGAGAAAGAAATCCCAGTTTCTCCCCATGTTCCCTCTTCCCAGACTCCACTCCACAGAGAGATGACCAACAGGCAAAAAACAAAGAGACCAAGCTCTTCCATTCAGGACTAAAATGGGCGTGAGGGACCCAAGCTCAGGGTTTCTCAGTTAAAAAACAAAAACAAAAACCTTGTTAAAGCCTAATCAAAGTCTATATTTCAGATTGAAGGCTTATCAGAAATAAATGGTATAATTATCTAGAAAGCAATTTGATCAATATGTAGTAAGAGCCTTATGCTTTTAGATACTAATCTAACCTCATCTATAAACAAAATACAATCATGAGAATAGTCACAATATATTATTAAGAAAAAAGGTTGGCCCTAGCTTGTTTGGCTCAGTGGATACAGCGTCAGCCTGTGGACTGAAGGGTCCTGGGCTCAATTTTGGTCAAGGGCCCATGCCTGGGTTGCAGGCTCGATCCCCAGTGGGGAGGCATGCAGGAGGCAGCCAATCAAATGATTCTCCCTCATCATTGATGTTTCTATATCTCTCCCTCTCCCTTCCTCTCTGAAATCAATAAAAAAATATATTTTTTTAAAAAAGATTGGATAAAAAATTATATATGTATTGTGATTTTAATCATGTTTAAAATGCTTAATAAAAAAAGTAGAAGACAATACTAAAATGTTAAAATAGTTTCTCCCCCAACTAATACAAAGTAACCTAAATTTAAGAGAAAGACTTATGTACCAAGATATTCTTTACTGTATTTTAACAGCAAACCTCTAAAGCAACTTAAATATCCAATATTTTGAAAAATGAAAATAAATTAGGGTTCAATCATATGATATAATATATAGCAATAATCAAAAGTGAAATTTTAAAAAGTATTTTTGTCAAGACCTTGGCTCCTGCCTGCACCCAAATGCCTCCAGAAGCAGGGCCTCGGCTAGACAACTTTCCAAAATGATGGAGGACAGAAGGACAGAAATTGGCTCATCTGGGGCTTCCTGGAAAACCGGCTATGAGTTCAAGTTATAGCTTTCCTCTCTCAGGGAATTTACCCTGCTGTGGCGGGGATTAAATATGAATCCTGCAAACCACAGATTAAATGGGGTTTAAACAGAAAGAAATTTTATTTACATCTCACCTCCTGACTACTTACCCTCTAGCACCCTGCACACACTGCTTTCCTGGTAGAGCTGTGACTGCTTCACCTCTGAATCCCTGAGGAGGCCACACCATTGTTTTCATTGTTGTCGGACATGATTTTCAGTGGCTGCCCTTTGTTCTGCACCTGAGGTCAGCCAGCTGCCAGCTCACAGACCAAATCCTGCCCACCATCTGCTTTGTAGGCCAAGTTTTAAAGGAACGAGCACACACACACACACACACAGCATTTTTGTGACCATGAAAATAGTCCTGATATATATTAAGGAAAAAAGATGGGATGAAAATTATATATACCGTGTGATTCCAACCATATTTAAAATGCTTAATAAAAAGCAGAAGGGAATATACCAAAAAGTTAAAATAGCTTCTCCTTTGTCTTACACTGCAATCCTGTTATAATCATGCCCATTCCACAGATGAGGATACAGAACGATTGCCTCTGGAGAGTGCAATTGTGGATGGCTTATTCCTTTTTTATAATTCTACGCCTGTCCCTACCCCAGGAGGTGGGAGGTAGGGTCCTAAAGGAAAAATCCAAAAACAATCCCTGAGGCTCAAATGAATCCCATCTATACAGACAGACTGCCATCTGTCAAGGACCTCTGGGGCAGTGAGGACGCAGGTGCAGCTGTCTATAAAATTTAATTTAAGATAAAATTTTAAAACCTGAGCCATCCTTGATTAATTAAAATTAATTCCATTTCATTGTAAAAACCCAATCCAAGGCCGCAGAGCGGTGACCTCGCAGGGAAATTTGTAACTTTCCTGGTGCTATCTCAGCCCCCAGCTTCCATTTCTGCTTTATTCACTCCTCTGGTTCAGAATCTCTTTGTAAACCAGAGGACGCAGCTTCCCTCTGATTATTTACTGATCTGATACCTCTTTATGCCCACAGCTCCCCCAGATTCTGTCTGAGCCTCTTGGTGACAGCCCTCAGCTTCCACCCCGCCCCTGACTCCCTGCTCCCTGCCCTTGCTGGCCACCCAATTGGCCAGCACCCTCGCAACAGCTCTCAGCCCTGTCCTTAGCACACAGATAGCCACAACGTTTTGTGAGTGAAGGTAATGATCCAGAGGAGGAGTCAGATTTTATTTCTGGTGGTGATTTCAGCAGGAGTTTGAGTGGCTCCTGGTTATAGTTAACAGCCCAGTAACTAGCTCAGGCAATTCGAGGGCTCTCTATTTTTGCTGTTTCTCTCTTTGTCTGCACTTGCCACTGCCTCTCTTTTCCCACCAAGCTTTGTTGTTACTATTAAATTTTGTCTCAAATAGAATCTCTGATTCTGAACAGAGTCGGACCCATCAACTGGACCTTAAGTGCCTCCGCTTCCCGATGTTTCTTGAATAACGCTTGGGTGCTTATGATTGAGCAGAGGGAAATGTTTCCAGCAGCACTGCGCAGCTCAGTGCCCCAAAGGGCTTTAAACTTGACCTCTCTCTGGGCTGCAAATTCAGACTCCAGGAAAAATTTCATTCCTGAACAATTCGAGACACCGGACCGATAATTCGGGCCTCTGTCTTAGTCTTGTGACTGACTCCTCCATGAACCTACTAATAAAATGGGAATGGCTTGTAACCAAACCGCTGTCTTGAAACTTCAGGCAACCTTGATCCCCTGCCTGCACAGTAGATATTTGCTGCCAGAGCAAAACGTTCATGTACCAGTAATAGAAGCAGGCAGGCTTCCCAAAGTATGCTAGGCATGTGTTTGCAATACTGTCACAAGCAGGGTCAAGAGTATCTGGCCCTGTGTGCTGGTGACCTGGAGCCTTGCTGTTTTGTAGGCCAGATAGAGAGATCTGGGGCTGGAAGGAAAGGAGATTGCATAATAGTGAGCATGGGTCCTTTTAAAAACCACACTAGGCAAGGGTTTTCCGAAATACTTTTTTAAATTTAAAAAGGATAGCCCAGCTGGTGTGGCTCAGTGGTTGAGCATCGACCTGTGAATCAGAAGGTCACAGTTCGATTCCCAGTTAGGGTACAGTCAGGGACATGCCCAGGTTGCAGGCTCAGTCCCCAGTGTGGGGCATGCAGGAGGCAGAGTTGTTGTTTTTTAAATGTCAAATGCTTGCTGAAAAAAACATAGGTCTACCCTAACCCCTAATTATTATTAGTCCCTTGGTCAGGGAACCATGGTTTAAGCTCAGTTATGTAACCACTGAGTGTGAATATTTTATCTCACTCTTGCTCTCACTCTCTTTTTATCTTATAAATACCTACTGGGAAAGATTAAAGAAGTTAGAAACCAGGGCCCCAGTGAATGTTCAGAAAGGCTGGCTTTGTTTTCTATGTTTCTATATCACTTCATTTCTTCAGGCTTGCATTTCAAATCTAGATAATAGAGGTTATATGCTTTGTTTTACCTCTTCTTTCCTTCCTTACCCCTCCTGTTCATTTTTTCAAAGTTCTTCATTTATTAATCCTCTCATGAAAAATCTGCACAATCCCCACAGAAAATCCTGAAGAATCTTTAACTCCTTCCGTGTCCAATCTCCAGCTCACTTATTGCCAGCCCCAACATTGGCCTCTGCAGTCTCCCTTATATTTTTCATTCTGTTCTTGCATTCCTTTCTCTGTTTTCTTAAGGTCTTCTCATACAGGCCATGTCTTTCAAGTCTATATTTGGGTTAATTTTTCTTTCTTTTCTTTTTTTTATGTTTTTTTTTTTTTTTTTTTTTGATTTTTGAGAGAGAAAAAGGGAGAGGGACAGAGAGACAGAAACATCAATGATGAGAGAAACAACGATCGGCTGCCTCCTGCACACCCTCCACTAGGGATCAAGCCCGCAACCCCGGGCATGTGCCCTGACCGGGAATTGAACCATGACCTCTTGGTTCGTGCATTAATGCTCAATCTCTCTGACTCCATCTTGTTCAAGCCTGCTTTGCTCACAGAGCCTTCAAGTAAACAGCTTCTTGCATACAAACATGCTAATCATTAGAGGAATTCTGCTTGTGTCTTGAGTTTTACAAAAACAGCCCCTTACCAGAAAGTATCTCGAGGAGATAAGCGAAGTATGTATTGTGTATCAAAGATTTGCAAGAACCTCATGACCGGACTCACATCAAGTAGGGTCAACAGACTAAGATCAATCTTTCTTGGACCCCTTTGGGTGCCCAGATGTCTACAGTTGTGAATCACCTCTTGGCCCTCCCATTTTCCCCTTCCCTTGACATAAAAGAATCCTGAATTCTGTACTTTCTTAAGCTGGATATGAGGCACCACTAGCTCTTCCTTCTCGATCAATAAACCCTTCCTTAATCCAAACTCCAACGTTTTGCGTTTTGGGCCTTTTGAACCATCAGGCACATGGACTTTGGACCAGTAACAAGAGCATCGAGTGAGCTTACTAAAGTGAGAATTCTTGGTCTGGAGATTGGTGTGCCAGCCTCAACAATTTCTTAAGAGACTAAATGGGATCATTCAAGAACAGAAGAGGTCTGCAGCAGGTGTTCTTGGACAGGCCCAGCCCTTTCATACCTTCTGAAGGGTACCTGGGAGGGCTGCCCTCAAGCCAAGGGGAACCACAGATGGAAGACACACTCTCAGAAACTGCAGGTCCTTGGGAGGAGAGCAATGCCAGGTGCACCATAGGAAGATCAAGTTGGAATTAGTACCTGCCTCTTAAATGTCACGAGTGGCAAGAAACTGGAGATAGCCCTAGCCGGTTTAGCTCAGTGGATAGAGCGTCAGCCTGTGGACCGAAGGGTCCAAGGTTAAATTCCTGTCAAGGACATGTACCTCAGTTGCAGGGTCTTCCCCGGCCCAGGCCCTGGTCAGGGTGCATGCAGGAGGCAACCAATCGATGTGTTTCTCTCACATTGATGTTTCTTTCTGTCTTTCCCTCTCTTTCTCACTCTCCCTGAAAATCAATGGGAAAAATATTCTTGGTTGAGGGAGGGAGAGGGAGGGAGAGAGGGAGGAAGGGAAGGAGGAAGGAAGGGAGGGAAGGAGGAAGGAAGGGAGGAAGGAAGGAAGGAAGGAAGGAAGGAAGGAAGGAAGGAAGGAAGGAAGGAAGCCTAAACGGTTTGGCGGTTTGGCTCAGTGGATAGAGTGTCAGCCTGTAGACTCAAGGGTCCCAGGTTCGATTTCGGTCAACGGCATGTACCTCGGTTGCGGGCACATCCCCAGTTGGGGGTGTACAGGAGGCAGCTGATTGATGTTTCTTTTTCATCGATGTTTCTAACTCTCCCTCTCCCTTCCTCTCTGTAAAAAATAAAAAAAAATATGAAAGAAAGAAAGAAAGAAAGAAAAGAAAGGAAGGAAGGAAGGAAGGAAGGAAGGAAGGAAGGAAGGAAGGAAGAAAGAAAGAAAGAAAGAAAGAAAGAAAGAAAGAAAGAAAGAAAGAAAGAAAGAAAGAAAGGGAAGATAAAGCCAAAGTCTGCTGGGACCAGAAGCAGGAATTTTATATAGACTCATAGCCATCTGTGGGGTAGACTAGTGAGCAGCACTAAGAGTAGGAATATAGTCATTTTTAAAACTGGCCTAAGCTTGTGACCAGATGCCATGAGCAGGAGAAGAAACTTTCCACATGTGCTCATGTTAAAAGGTGTTAAGAGGTATCCCTTGGAGAATCAGGCCCACCTAGAGCAGTCAGGCAGGAGTACTTTATGACAAAATATCAGGTTTCTTCTGAGACCAGAGGGGCCACTTGAATTTTCACTACTGGGGAAGAAATTAAGAAGAAAGGAAGGTGCCCTGGCTGGTTTGGCTCAGTGGATAGAGCGTCGGCCTGCGGACTGAAAGGTCCCAGCTTCGATTCCGGTCAAGGGCACGTACCTTGGTTGCGGGCACATCCCCAGTAGGAGGTGTGCAAGAGGCAGCTGATCGATGTTTCTAGCTCTCTATCCCTCTCCCTTCCTCTCTATAAAAAATCAATAAAATATATTAAAAAAAAAAAAAAAAAAAAAAGAGCCAGGTCTGGCATCACAGTACGGGGAGGATGCAAGTATGCCTCAGCAATCAGAGCCCAGGGTTCACAGTGATGACCAGTCACCCTTATCTGCAACAAGCAGGGCAAATAAGGGCACAAACAGGATCTGGAGGCCACTGAGGTACCAACTCCTGGCATCTCGCGGACGTCCATCTGTGAAGGACAGTTTCAAGAGCAAAGCCAGGACTGCCACCACACTCCACCCCCAGACAGGAAGCTCACTTTGTTTCTGTCGTGAGGAAAAACACCTTGTGGCAGACAGCACTTCTGAGGAGAAAGCTTAGGGACAGGGAGAGGGAGCTTGCCCTCCACTTGGCAGAAGACATACCTCTTTCCCCAGATCTCAAAGTGGAAAATTTCCCAGCTATATCTTTCCTTGTTAAATCCTAACGCTACTATGTTTGACCCCAAGTTCTAACTGGTCTAGTAGAGCCCATGACCAACTATCTGGGCGGGGTGGGAGTGGCACCCCAGAGGGGCAACTCAAACCTTTCCTGGTAACTCACTACAAAGCCAGGGAGAGTCAGACCGCTGCATCCACAAGGGCTTCAGAGCTGAGTCACTCTTACCTAATGGGAGACGAAGGGAGGGACTCAAGACTGGAGAGGCTCAGGTGCCATGAGCAAATAATGTACTGTGTTTATTCTCCCCTTCACTCAACACTCTGAGGGGTGTTGTGTAACAGACCTGCTGTGATGTTAAATATGTCGGTGGAGGAATATGGTGAGGGGGCGGGGATAATTTGTTATTTATGAGCTTCTGCTCTCTGAAGACTGGAACTCTCTTTTTTGAAAGGTGATGAGTGTAAAAATGCAAATTACTGAAAAGAGCGGGGGGGGGGGGGGGGGGGCGTGTCTAGGAGGAAAATGGCAGAGATCATAGAAAGGGAGAAAAGCCAAGCTGGTACTAGAGAGAGGCCCAGAGAGAGGGTGTCCAGTGAGAAAATAGGGGTGGCTGAGGAAGGAGCTGAGGTAAGGGAACAGATGTTTAAAGAGAGTTTTATAGAGTTTTGTAGTGTGAAATGCCATGTAAATCTCCCTTTGTGGAACCGTCAGTAAAATCTCCATTTATCAGTGTTTTGCAACTGGGATTTATTGCTGGGGAAAGAAGCTCAAAGTGCTGGGCCCATACCTGTCAAAGAACCCAGCTGCATCCAGGGGCTGGGTATAAACATAATGCCAAGTCACAGTCTAAAAACACTGGAGGTGTGGGGGGCGGGAATGGCGGGGTGGGGGCCAATCGGGTGAAAAGGAGACATATGTAATACTTTAAACAATAATAAATACACTGAGTAGCCAGATTATTATGATCTCTGAACGCATAATAATCTGGCCACTCAGTCTATATCCTATATAATAAAAGGCTAATATGTAAATTGTCCCCTCGACCAGGAGTTCGACCATCAGGCAGGCCGGCCAACTGCCCATGTCCCCTCCCCCTGGCCAGGCTGGCCAGACCCCACCCATGCACGAATTCATGCACTGGGCCCCTCTCTCTCTCTCTCTCTCTCTCTCTCTCTCTCTCTCTCTCTATATATATATATATATATATATATATATATATGCCCAGTGCATGCGTTCAGAGATCATAATAATCTGGCCACTCAGTGCTTAGTTGCCTGCCTATTCCTGGAAAAACAAAAATCCATACAAGAAAAAAAATTTGACTCAGCTGCGAATAATAAATAGTCTTAATAACTTAAACATTAAATAATTATTTAATCAGAAATTATAATATTGGAAGGACAGGGAACAGGGGTGACAACTGCTTTAACAGAAAATAGTAATACGGTATATAGAAATAGAGATTAAGTACCAAAATAGTTCAAATAGTTGAAAATGGTTGTTTTTGGAGAATCAGGAAGGGGAAGGGTGGGAGATGGGGCTGCTATTGCACAACTGATCTTGTAATACATATTTAACTTTGTTAATAAACTATTTAGAAAGAAAATTGTCTACCTACATTAATATAAATACAATTTTTTAAATGTATGTGTGAATTCCAGCTTCACCATTTAATAACTGAATGACCTGGGCTGAAACTTTATCCTCTCTGCAGTTTAGTTTCTTCGCCTGTAAAATGGGATAATACCACCTATCTTGCTGAGTTATTATGAGGATTAAAGGATATACATAAAGTGCCTAGCACTGAGTCTGAAGTTTTGTAGCAGTTTAATAAATTGCAGGCATTTTCATTTTTCATAAGAGACGGAAAAGAAGCCTAAAAAGTATTTTTAAGAGGCCTGATCTTCTATATTATACTAGAGGCCCAGTGCATGAAATTTGTGCACTTGGTGGGGGGTGGGGGGAGTCCCTCAGCCCAGCCTGCGCCCTCTCACAGTCTGGGAGCTGTGGGGGCATGTCCAACTGCTGGCTTAGGCCTGCTCCCCACAGCAGTCAGACATCCTTAGCCCTGTGGGAGCACAATGACCACTAGGGGGCAACGCCTGCATTGAGCGTTTGCCCCTGGTGGTCAGTGCGCATCATAGTGACTGTGGTTCCACCATTAGGTCAATTTGCATATTAGCCTTTTATTATATAGGATACACCTCTGGTCATTGCAACACAATCCTTTATTCAATAAAGGCATGACTGTATTCATAATGAATAGGAGAGAGAGAAATTAAGAAACCAAAAACTAGTTAAATGTTTGAGAGTATACCCATCCTTGAAAAAAGTATCTGCAGAAACAAACGCCAAATAATGTCCTTTGATTTGCCTTGGAAAACAGGGATTTGCAACAACTTTGATTTGTATGTATGTCTAAAATAAAAAGGTAACTCAGGATTTAATGCAGGTGACAGTAACAGATTTACACAGAAAGAGGGTTTCCCCGCGCCGTCTAGCCACCAGCGTTCTTGTCCCTTTCACCCTTCAGGCCCTCAGATTTCACAATTGGGAACCAAGGGATCTAATTTAAAAGATCTCTAAACCTCATGGCACACTCTAAGGTTCTGCGAGTTCATGGAAATGTACTTTTGCCTTAGACGTAGCAATAAACATACCAATCAGGTTTCTCATTAGAATCCTAAGACGATGCATTTCCTTAACCTGTTTCTAACTAAAACAAAGTAATTCCAAGTCACCAGCCCCTGGACTAGGTCTCGTCACGCTCGCAGCGGTCGCCCACGCAGTAGGAACTACAACTCCCAGGGTACGCCGCGAGTGGGGAGCCCACTCGGATTGGTCCAGGGTCTATGACGCTCAGTGTTTTGGCCCGGACGGTCACATGTTTCCTTTGTTGTGAGCTACAGCAGTGGCTGGTGGCTCCAGGAGACTTCAGGGCTGGAAGGAGCGCTGCGCCGCCAGCCGCTAACGGACCGCGGGGGCAGCCGCTGCTCGCCACTGCTGCTGGCCGCCTCCAGCCTTCGCCGAGAGGTACCCGGGGATGACAGCTCCGGGACCGGCCGAAAGGCGAGGAACCGGCCAGCGCCAGGGGCGGAGGGGCGACCGAGGTCACGACCACGGGGGTGTCTGCAGGAGGGAGGCCAGCGGCGTCCGGCCTCTCAGGGCCAGACACGGGGGCGCCGAGGAGAGATTGCGGTTGGGGCTGCTGGGCCCTGTCTGGGGCGAGGGGTCTGTAGGGCGTCCCTGCGGGTCTTTAGCTCCGCTCGGCAACGACAGTCTTGAAAGGAGGGCACCCCAGCCTCCTGGCACTGCCGCCCCGGAACCGCGGCGATGCTGACGCAGGGGCCAAGCTGGGAGGGACAGGGCCGCCCGGGCTGGGGTTAGCAGGTGTCGGCCACCCCGTCGCCTCGGGGGCGGGAGCAGCTGGCGAACGGGGCTGGAGAGACGGGTCCTGCTGTTGCCGACCGGCTTCGAACGGGGCGCTGCTCTTTCATAATCGAAGGAAGCGCTGAATGCGAAGGCCTCAAATCAAGCCTTTCCGTTTTCTTTTTTTTTTTTTTTTTTTTTTGGTGGGGGGGTACGGGGGGCGATCACTGTCTGTCGGGGAGGACTAACGGGGTCAAGGTGGGTTCCCAGGCTACGGGCCAGAGTAGCCCACTAAAGCGTTTGCGAAATGTGTTCGGTCCTGTCACCTGACCGCTACCCCCCGCCCCAACCCCCTGCGAGCCTTTGTTTACCACGGATCTCGGCGGGGCCCGGGCCGAGAACCCGGCCCTGGAGCGACCGTCCCAGGGGAGTCGTGGCGGGAGGGGCTGCGGGCGTTCCGCCGGCCGAGTCTCCGCCTAACCTCCCCACCTTCCTACCACTCCAAGGTTTGGTTTCTTAATTTAGTTCCTAATGTCCCCGCCCCCCAAGTCCCGGACATTCTGTACGCCGACTGTAAACGCGGTCGGGATTGGGCGCTTGCGGCTGCTTGCGGGGCGGGAACCAGGGGGCGAGTTCCGAGTGTTTATTGGCGGCCGACTTGTCGCTAGGTGGTCCTGCCCCGGCAGCTCTTCCCCGCCCCCTCGAAGGTGAGCTGGAGGACGCGCGAGGGCGCGCTCTGCGCTTCTCTGCAGCCTCGGCCCGAGCGTAGCCGGTGGCACGCGCTCCCGCGCGGAAGGACCCTTCCGGGTCGCCCTTGGGTGAGCCCCACAGCCTCTGCTAGAAGCTGAGGCCGGTTCTGTGTCCTCAGGGAACCGCAGCCGCGCCCCGCCCTCCAGGACCGCAAAATTAGGCCCGTTTAAGTGGTGTCTTATCTGCCACAATGTTGGGCAGGAAGTCCTCTTGCGAATTTGTTCTTGATGATTTGTAAACAAGGTTTAACACTTTAAGCGCCAAGCCTGTTTTGTCTTCCTTTCCGTTTAGCCCTCGATACCGATTTCACCGATATGCTGGCGGCTCCGGAGGGAAAGTATAGTGTTAGTCACCGGTGACTGACATGGCGCTTAACATGTTAAATAGCTAAGTAAGGACCCTAACGCCGCATTTTAGGGTGCCTCAGTCACCCCGCAGGCAGGGACTGTACACTAGTTTGATGGATTTTAATGACTAATTTCTCGCACTCTCGAGCAGCTTTTTAAAAATCACGTCTCAGTATTTGCAGCTGCAGACTGTTTAGGTCCACCAGCTGAGGTTGATTTTTATTAGGTACGAAAAATAGATTTAAAATCTGCCTGCTGTCGACCAAGGTGTAAAATTACAATTCTAAAATATTAGTTATCCTTTGAGGATATCCTCCTAAAAGTTAAAGATTCTTCGATACCTCCGTTTAAATTCGTTGTTTTCTTTGTTGGGGGGAGGGGCGGGGGTATAGCTCACTTTTCTAAATATTAATCCCCTTGGCCATTCAGAATTTGTGAGAGCGAATTGCAAATGTGTTTTTGTTTGTTTGTTAATCCTCACCTCAGTATATTTTTTCCATTGTTATTTAGAGAAAGTGGGAGGGAGGAAGAAGTAGGAGGAGCAGAGAGAGAGTGAGGGAGAGAGTAGAAGAGAGAGAGGAACATCAATGTGTGAGACACAATAATTGTTTGCCTCCCCCATGCACTGGGATGGGGCCCGAATGAACCTGCAACCCAGCTACAAACCCTTGACGGGAATCTGCGACCAACCCTTAGGTGTGAGGGTCGTCACTTTAAACCACGTAGCCACACGAGCCAGGGCAGCAAATGTCTTGTTTTGAAATTGTAAGTTACTGTGCCTGTAATAAAATCTACCAAAACGTTCATTTTAGCCATAGTGTGTTGAAGATGCAGTTTTCCTGATCTCATGGGAGATTCTGGAAATAGTGCTTGGGTTTTATCAGGTTTTCTTTTCCTGTAAATCCATAGGAATTGACCAAGAACTTAATGCATTTCTGTAGGAGGTTGATTGAGCCATCTGGGTAAAGCAGAACTTGAATATGAACAATTCTCATTGGTTATGCATTTTAATATATTTTTTAAATTGAAGTGGAGATGACCACCATAAGGAGCAGCTTCTGTGATCCCAAACTGATCCTACGTGCACATTCAGGGCTTTTAAAAACCTATCTAAATAAATAAAAAATGCAAACCTTTTTACAAAATAAAACCACCATTCAAAAGGCTGCTTATCCAGACAAAGCCTGTGACTTAGTCTCCAAACAGGAAGAAGAAATAGTATTCTGAGTTAGAGCTATCAGCTTTAATTCAAACTTTCTTAGCTTTTCTCCAAGTTGCTAAATCCTTAATGCTTTTTGCTATTTCTTAAATAAGCGGCTGCAGTTATTTTTGTATATACTTTTTAAGATCCTATTCTGTTAAAAACAGTAGCTAAACTAACTTTTTTTTTTTTTAATCGACGAGTTTGTCACTGTGCTTAAACTCACATAAGGGCTACAGTTTTTCAGATTTGGGCACATCTTAAAGTTTACTAAATTAGCTTTTAAGTTAGGCTTTACCTATTCAGTTGTTTCTAAAAGTTACTTGTGTCACCTAAGGTAAATAAAAATCACTTGACTTATAAAAGCTTTTATACATAGAGAAGTCATTTTAAATATTGGATCTCAAACTTGTTCAAGTGGTAGAGCATTGATAGTGTCCTTGCAGACTTCAGTAATTCTGGTAAGAGAACAGAAAGCATTATATATATATTATATATTTATATTATATATAATCCTATATAATAAAACCCTAATATGCAAATCAGAATGACCAGTCGCTATGACACACACTAACCACCAGGAGGCAGACGCTCAAGAGGGAAGCAACCAGCGGAGGCAATGGGGGGGGGGGGGGCGGGCAGGGCCAGCCAGCAGGCGGCGCCAGGCCACTAGCCAAGGCAGGTGATCTGACTCCGATTGCCTGATCTGACCCCGATTGCCCCGCCCACTGGTCACTCCACAGATGGCCCTGATTGCCGGCCAGGCCTAGGGACCCTACCCTATATATTGGGAACAGTCTCACAGTCTCATAGATTTAAAAATTAAAACCTGGCAAGGCTACTCTAACACTGAAAAAACAGGATGATGCAGCGATGACATGCATGGACTCTGGCTTGCACATTTTGTGGTCAGCCTTTATTCTGACACTTAAAACTGTGTGACACTTACTTAACTTCTCTCTGCTTCAGTTTTTCCACCCATAAGATGGGGAAAATGGCACTACTGCCTCAGAAGGATCATGTTATGTACTACTTCTCATAACCAGGGCAAAAAAATGTAGCTGCTTATACAACCACAAGATGCCTTTCACCTGTATGAAAAGTATGGTCACTGGTGCATACAGCATCCTGGATGGCGAGAGGGATGTCTGACTGCCCATTTAGGTCTGACATCCCATCCCCTGAGGGACAGGAGGATGCAGGCCGGGATGAGGGACACCACCACCACCCCCGTGCACAAATTTCATGCACCGGGCTTCTAGTAGAAAACATAATTCTAACAGAAACTATAACTATATTATATATCTATAGGTCTTTCAATTTCAAAATAAAACAATGCATTAAATACCTAAAAGAAACATGTTAGCAAGATAAAGCCAATGAAGTTAAGTTTACATGTCAAGTCTAGTGAGAAGCATGAGTAGACTCAATAGGACAGCTTAATACCAGGTATGATGTCTGTTGATTAATGATTTGTTTTTCTTCCTTTGAGGAATATTAATAGCCAAAATTTTTAAGGCAAGGAAGAGAAACACTGGAGAAATTCAATTTTTTTATTCTGTAATTTGGGAAAAGATAGTATTCTTTTTTAGTTATAGAATTATACTGTTTAGTCTGACATTGTTTAAACACCTAAATTTTTCATCATCATATACTTCTTATTTCTCTTTCATTAATGAAAGTCATAATGTATTGACCATTTGAGGTTCTAGTAAACAAAGGATAATCACTAGTTGCTATAATTCTAGGCAAAGAAATATAAGGTTTTAGTTTATTTCTGGTATCTTAAGTGGGTAAATATGTTCTTGGTGGTTCCATTAAGAAATTAGAAATGTTGAAAATAGCAGCTTGCAGACTGGACTTTAAATATTCCATTTACAAAACTTGGTTCAGGAATCACTGCTCCAAAAGTAAATCTTTAAATTGAAAATGTAAGAGCATAAATTTAAATATAATGGTTCAAATAAATTAGCTAACTTTTATGAAAATATCAGAAATTTATAAAAATTGCTTAGTTTTACACAGTATCATGTTAAATATAATTTTCTAGTTATTTTAACATAATGGATTTATTATGTTGCAGTTGTTTTCTTCCTTCTTTTGACTTACTATGTATCTTTAAAGATAAACCTCTTTTTGGTTGGTCTTCTGTTGGCTCTGCTATTTTTTCACTCAAGGTTAAATTTGAGAAAATGAAGTCGTGTAGAGCATAGCATGTGGCAATTCTCTACTGCATGTTATAATGACTGTGTTAATAAAAATGTTGTTGGTCTTCTTTTTTTCTGGTATTTATCAGTCTTTATAAGCCCCTCATTAATCTGTACTATCTTTAAGGCTGATTGTAATTTCTTTCTTTGTATAGAATTCCTGCATTCTAAAGGAAAAATAAGCTTGGTTGCAGCACAGCTACACTCTAGATTAATTCTGATAGTATACATCTTCTTGGGACTTTGTATGCTGACCCCCTCTGTCCCGTAAGTATTAGCTAAAACCCCTGCAGAAAATGTCCAGATGAATTGTCTTGCCCTTCTACTTCTTAAGGCAGCAATTTTCTACCTTTTTTCATCTTGTGGCACACAAATTACTAAAATTCTGCAGCACACACAAAAAAATACATTATTTTTTTGCCAATCTGACAAAAAAAAGCTATAATTTTATTTATTCATTCATACTGGATGTCTCTTGTTGTATTGGCTGTTGACATTTTTCTTACTTGGCAATCTAAGGGAAAGGAGGTTAGTGCCCCTGACTGAATAGTCAGGTATTGCATGTTTTAAAAATTCTTGCAGCACACCGGTTGAAAATCGCTGCCTGAAGGCATAATTCTAGATCAGATCAGTCATGAGAGAATCTATTCCAATCTGCACCTGTGTTTTCTGTTAGAGAAACACTGAGAAACTGAATCTATTTTAATATCAGTCTTTGAGTTCTTGTTTGGTTCTTATATTAGCCAATTCCAAAGTCTAAAATTGGATCTGAATCCAGTATTTGCAACCCCAGTGCCAGACGAAGGATAGGCTCTTTATAAATGTTTCTTGAATTGAGCTGAATACCTGTGTTGGCTCAGAATCTTTTTGCCATTGGGAAGAAGCATTTAGCTAGGATTAACAATCCCCTGATCTGACCAATTTGAGATACTCTTTACCAAAGGTACACACAAGTTAGACTGCGTTCTACAAGTAAAGAAACATGCTAGATAACATTCACCTCACAATCATCGCATAATCAGGGTATAGAGAAGTGTGTTCATGTATTTCTGTAGAAAAAAAATCAATAGTCCATAACTTGGTCTTGAGAATTTATGAGTTCTATTTATAGCTATATGGGCCAGAAACCAGGTTCATTAGTGTTGAATTGCTATTCTGTGCACAGTTCAAGGTGCTAGTATTTTCTCTTAAGCATTCCTCTACTCCCCTTCTACCCCCCCCAAAAAGGAGTTATGCTAAATTAGTTTCTATAGGTACTACATCGCTATAAGCTTCAACAAAGCAGAAGAAATAATACATTTATATTAAAAGATTAAAAATTATTTTATAAACTTGGAGATTCTATATTGATAATCTAATTACTGTGGATTTTAAAATGAACTTTTTTCCTGAATTACCTAAATACTTGAGATTTTTCTGAAATGTATTCCATGGTTATATGATATATAATGACTAAATTGTTTACTTTTGGTAATATTGATAGACCAACTAAGAATTATTTAATGGCTCCAAACTCAGATGTGATATCTATTACCAGACATTCTTCAAATATCCAATGCAGAATTATCACAGGATATCTACTTTTCTCATCTTACCGCCACCATTAGCTTGCTGTTGATGCCAATGTTTACTCATCTTTCACTCAAGAAACCTTACTGCAGGATAAAATTGTCAAGTAAAGAAGTTGATAAATAACGAAACTAGTTTGTATTTAAAATAGCAATTTGCTTTCAGGAATTGTTATTCAGTAATGATTTTCTATACAAAAGTAAACTTCCAGTTGGAAACTAAAGTCAACTAAAAACATTTTTTAACATATTAGTAAATCCTGCCAGCTACCAGTATAAGTGATTCATATCTGATTTATATGTTGCTGCTGTTTTCCATTTATTTTAGGTGTGGAAATTGAAACAACACATATTTTGACTGAGGCTTTGATCAAGCAAATGCTAAAAAGGTATTTATAATATTTATAAACTATTTAAACATAGTTAGTTGAAGATTTAAACCATTTTACTTTCTTGAACCAGGGGTCACTTAGGTCAGTAAGAATCACAAGGAACAGTTCTGTCCTCAAGATCATAAAGGAAAGCAATCTCACGGTCGTTTCCATTACTAAACAAAGTATTTACCCAGTCCTTTCCACCCCTTCCTTATACTCTCAGTCCCCCTTCAGCATTTTTCTCCAGTCTTAGAGACACTAAAATAAGTTATCTCCACTCATTTTTCTGGGACATAAATCAAATACATCTAATTTTAAATTTACTTAACAATCAGAAACTAGGTCTACAACATTTATGAGTTCTGCAGCTGGAAATAAACCCTATAGTATCTTTAACAAGAATCTTCTGGCCCTGACCAGTGTGGCTCAATTGGTTGGGCGTCATCCAGTGCACTGAAAGGTTGCCAGTTCAATTCTCATTCAGGGCACATGACTGAGTTGTGGGCTGGAGCCCTGATGTGGGGCATGCAGGAGGCAGCCAATCAATGTTCCACTCTCACATCAATGTTTATCTCTTGCCTGTCCCTTCCTCTCTCTCTAACAATCCAATTAAAAAAAATATTCTGTTAAGAAAAGTCTTCCTTTCAAGTGACAATGTAGCTCCAGAAATAAAGCCCCTGAAGAAATGAGAGAGAAAGAAAAAGTTAGTAGCTTTACTAGATAAATCATGTGATATGGGCAGGCAGTCATTGACACGAACGTCTGATCACCCTTGCATCCACTAACTTACCTAGATATACACTGAGTGGCCATATTATTATGATCTCTGAACGCATTAATAATCTGGCCACTCAGTGTATATCCTATATAATAAAAGGCTAATATGCAACTTGTCCCCTCGACCAGGAGTTCGACCATTAGACAGGCTGGCCAACCGCCCATGTCCCCTCCCCCTGGCCAGGCTAGCCGGACCCCACCCATGCATGAATTCATGCACTGGGCCTCTAAATTATATATAATATATATATATATATATATGTTAGAGGCCCGTTGCAGGAAGATTCCTGCAATAGGGCTTCCTGCAGTGGTCTGCTTCCCTCCCTTCTCCCCCGCCCCGCCTGCTTCCCTCCCTTCTCCACAGCCCCACTTGCTTGCTTCTCTGCAGCTTCGCTCCCTTCTGCAACACTTGGCTTCCTTCTACACTGTCTTCAGTCTTCGCTCTACTCCTGGATATGCAAATTAACTGCCATCTTGGTTGGGTTAATTTGCATACTCCTAATTGGCTGGTGGGCGTGGCTTGTGGGTGTAGCAGAGTGATGGTTCATTTGCATATTACTCTTTTATTAGATAGGATACACACACACACTCACACTCACACACACACACACACACACACACACACACACACTGAGTGGCCAGATAATTATGTGTTCAGAGATCATCATAATCTGGTCACTCAGTGTAATTTTCTAATTAAATTTCCTTGGAACAAACATTTTCCTCTTTTGTCCAGAGATGCCAAATTGATTTCTTGCTTTTTCCATTACTAGTTAAAATAAAATACTTGATTTGTGTAAAATGGGAAAACAAAGGCTAATAAATTAACATATAGAAGCCCAAAAGATAAACTTTGAAATGCATCTCATATTTCTAAGATCCTTCTGTGCAAATCATTTACCCACCCTGTCATCTAGGAAGAGTTTATATTTTATGCTTTGTGGAGACTGGTTAATGGGAGAGTTCCCAGAAAGTCCAGAGAAGCCAGGATGTCCAAAAGCCAAGCCAAAGCTGCTCAGAAGAAAACGGCCCAGGTCTAAGAGACAGCCACTTACAAACAAAGCAGTAGTCAAGTATCTTGTTGCTGTTGAATACTTTATAATAGCAGGTGATTTTTATAGTTGTTCTAATCCAGGATTCTCAGTTTTACATTGGGTAAAAGACATGAAAGAGCTCTTGTCAGTCAGTAATTAAGGAACCAGCTATGAGAATAAGGGGCAGAAAATATCATAAAAAGACAGATCCTTAACTCCTATAAAGTTTTTGGGGTTTTGTGTGTGTTTTTAAATTTTTGAGAGTAGTTTATTAAAGCTGAGGACATTGAAACAAGGAGGGGCTTAGGACAGAAGAAGCAACAGGAGAGCCTAGGCAGAGTCACTTAGTAATGTTATAGGAAAGAAATGAGCCAAGGTGGGGTTGCTTTGGCTCACTGAGAAATAAAAGCCACAGTGAACGGAGTGAGCCAAGGCTGGCTGCTGTCAGCTCACTGCAAAGTCAGAAAGAGGGGGCCTTGGAGAAAGATTCAGGGGGTTAACCCAGGACAAGCTGCCCGCTGCTCCATGGTTCCCCTGGCTGCAAGTCTCAGTGGGATCCCTTAGAGCAGTGGTCAGCAGACTGCGGCTCGCAAGCCGCAGTTTGCCGACCACTGCCTTAGAGTTTAGGAGATGCATGCCTGTGAGGAAGGAAGGGCAGGGAAAGGCCCAAACGTGTGCTCCCAGGAAGGAGAGCACACAAGTTTGAATCAGCCTTATATTGATACTTAACTCACTCAATATGCTACCCCAAAGTTAATACAGTAAGATCCTAGAAAACAAACACAGTAAGATTATTGAATACAGAACACAGAGTATCTTTTCATTTATGTAAGAAAACCTTGTCCCTTTTATCCAAAAGGGAGATTCTATAATGCTGCAGTGATCATAGGGTTGCATATATCTTTTCAAATTAGTATTTTGGATTTCTTCAGAAAAATACCCAGAAGTGGAATTGCTGGTTCATGTGATAGTTCTATATTTAATTTTTTTGGAACTTCCATACTATCCATAATGTTAAGCCTTCTTCATGCTATCATCATTTGGCTTGGATATCTGACTGTTAAAATATTTCAGGAAGAAGCTTGTACCTTTATAAGTGATTGTGTATGAAATTCTGAGGGCACAGGAATAGATGAGAGCTACCCCGAGTGCTCTTAAGCCAATGGTAAATACATTTTGGGTCGTATATCAACTTAAGATGTGAAAAGCAAGTAGGAGAAGAACCACCTTAAAAATTAAAATTTAGGAGAATTGATAGCTATAGCCTAGTGCCTCAGTTCATTAGTTACCTATCCATAGTCACTTCTGAGGGAGGTTTAAAAACAAATTATTTCCTATTTATAGTGGACATTTAGGGGGAAATAGAGAAAAACAAAACATCACTTCAGATTTTGGCATATGTGCCTCCTTTTTTCTATCTCTAGATGCACTGATTCATATATCTTTCTATTTCTTTAGCATATGTTTTATGATCTGCTTTTCACTTACTATCTAGTTAATTCTTCCCCATGTCTTTAAATAGTCTACATAATTTTTTAAAATATATTTTTATTGATTTCAGAGAAAAAAAGAAGAAACGAGAGAGAGAAACTTCAGTTATCAGAATCATTGATCATCTGCCTCCTGCACGCCTCCTACTGGGGATTGAGCCCAAAACCCGGCATGTGCCCTGACCTGGAATTGAACTGTGAGCACCTGGTTCATAGGTTGATGCTCAACCACTGAGCCACACTGGCTGGGCTAGTCTACATAATTTTTAAAGGCTGCATAGACTGTGTTCCATCCTTAAGATGTACTTCGGTTTAACTAATCCCCTATTTAGGTCATTTAGGTTGTTTTTAAGTATTTTTTATTAAAACAGCATTGGGGCCCTAGCTGGTTTGGCTCAGTGGATAGAGCGTCAGCCTCGGGACTGACGGGTCCTGGGTTTGATTCCAGTCAAGGGCACATGCCGGGTTTGTGGGCTCAGTCCCCGGTCGGGGAGTGTAGGAGGCAGCCGATAAATGATTCTCTCTCATCATTGATGTTTCTATCTCTCCTTCTCCCTCTCCCTTACTCTCTGAAATCAATAAAATGTATTTTAAAAATACAGCATTGGGCATCTCTGTAAATAAGTCTTTCTACATATCCTGTTATTTCCTTAGTAATGCTGGAAAAGGACTTGCTAGTCAAACAATATACATATTTTTAAAGACCATTAATAAATATAATTGAATTCCTGTCTAGCAACACTAGTATATTAAGATAATATACGCTTATTTTAGGATTCTGAATATAGTCAAGTTCTGTGTCTTACAGTATTCTGACTTACCTTTATAGTCAGTGGATAAAACCCAGCTGTGTAAAAGGGAAGACAGAAGGTTATTAGTAATTCACAAAGTACATGGTATCCTTTCACCTGGGGGGTCTAATTGTGCAAATGCAATTTTTATTTATCAATGTTTATTAAAACGAAGTAGTGCTCTATACCCTATATGAAATATATTACACGATTTTGTTGCATTGTTACATCAAAATGAAATTATATAATTTGAATACTGAATGTTTTACTTATTAAAATGTTTTCACTGTTTGTTTGTTTTTTTCACTTTTAGCCACGTAAAGAAGATCTCTAACAGTCATTTCTCAACAGTTATATAGTCAACTGATGTAACGATGGTCCTAATATTAGGACGAAGACTAAACAGAGAGGATCTCGGGGTGCGTGATTCCCCAGCAACTAAGCGTAAAGTTTTTGAAATGGACCCTAAATCTCTGACAGGCCATGAATTTTTTGACTTCTCTTCAGGATCATCCCATGCTGAAAACATACTCCAGATATTTAATGAATTCCGAGATAACCGATTATTCACAGATGTTATCATTTGTGTGGAAGGGAAAGAATTTCCTTGCCATAGAGCTGTTCTGTCAGCCTGTAGTAGCTACTTCAGAGCTATGTTTTGTAATGACCACAGGGAAAGCCGAGAAATGTTGGTTGAAATCAATGGTATTTTAGCTGAAGCTATGGAATGTTTTTTGCAGTATGTGTATACTGGAAAGGTGAAGATCACTACAGAGAATGTACAGTATATCTTTGAAACATCAAGCCTCTTTCAGATCAGTGTTCTCCGTGATGCATGTGCCAAGTTCTTGGAGGAGCAACTTGATCCTTGTAATTGCTTAGGAATTCAGCGCTTTGCTGATACCCATTCACTCAAAACACTCTTCACAAAATGCAAGACTTTTGCATTACAGACTTTTGAGGATGTGTCCCAGCATGAAGAGTTTCTTGAGCTTGACAAAGATGAACTTATTGATTATATTTGTAGTGATGAACTTGTTATTAGTAAAGAGGAGATGGTTTTTGAAGCTGTCATGCGTTGGGTCTATCGTGCTGTTGATCTGAGAAGACCACTATTACATGAGCTTCTGACACATGTGAGACTCCCTCTCTTGCATCCTAACTACTTCGTTCAAACAGTTGAGGTGGACCAATTGATCCAGAATTCTCCTGAGTGTTATCAGTTGTTGCATGAAGCAAGGCGGTACCACATACTTGGGAATGAAATGATGTCCCCAAGGACTAGGCCACGAAGGTGAGGAAACTGTTTACAAATTAACTACAATATAATTAACAAAAGTTTTTGTTTTTAGCATATTTTAAACATCCTGAAGGTAATTTCAGTGTAGTCATTTATATATATTGTTGCATGTAGATTTATATAATTTTAAGATTTGTTTTAAATGTCTCTCCCAGTGACAACTACATTCTTTCTTTGTTATTGTTCTGAACTGTCAGAGGGTGTTGCAAAGGGTCTTTGCAACTGTGCATGTCTCAACATATTTCTACTAATTTCTCGTAGCCTTTGTAGGGTCCCAAAGCATTCCACTTTTCTTTCCAGAGAGTCTTTGGATAGAAAGGAGCTAAAGAGTTTGGCAGACTAACAGACAACATGAAATATAGAAGTGGAGTAAGTAAGCTCATGCACATTGAGTGGATTCTCAGATATAAAACCCAACCTTCAGATCTTTTCTTATTGCCAAAGTTACTATATTTAATGTCAATCTCAATTTTTAAATTTTTTTTCTGATTATAAAAATTATATCATCATTATACAGAATTTGGAAAATGTATGTTATGTTAAGGTGTAGGAATGCAATTAAATATTGTACAATTATATCTCAAACAAAAAAGCTGACTCTAGTTTTTTAAAAAGTAATTGTTAATTATTTAACAAAGGACAAAAAAATACAATTTTATTCTATAAGTGTACTGATTTTTTCTAAGTTCCTGTTCTTTTTTTAAAGACTGTTCAGAGACTTGGGCTGAGTTTAAGAATGTGGAGAGGCCAAGGTTTTTAAATGTATTAAGAAAGCTAAACAGCTTCAGGGATATTCCACAACTTTTCTGGATGCACAGTATCCCTCCAAGGAAAATCACTCTTCCAAACAGAGTCCCTTGTAGCAGAAGAATGTTTTGGGGTCAAATAGGGCTGATAATACCTATTCTGCATATCTCATGGGATTAGAATAGGGACCAAGGGATATATGTTGTAAAATCAAAATAAGTCATTTATTATTAATGTTATTTACAAAGAAATGACCTGAATTAACATATTGGAGCCTCAGGCTAATTAGGTTAGATGAAGATAATAAATACTTTTCCTGATTCACTTAATTACTTGATTTCCAAAAATTTACTTCCAATTTTGAAGGGGACCAATCCATTTTATACAGTGGAACACATCTATATTAAAGATTGCTATATCACCTTAATGAGGCAAGTAGAAAAAAAACAAACTATAGTTATATTGAATTTACAGACTATTATAAATATAATAGCAGATATTTATTTTGTGAGGAATCCTTTATTTTACAACTCTGCAATCAACTTCTGTCCCTCATATTGTCTTTCACTTACTTATTACTGCATGTTAGTATCCATCACTAGGAATTTCATTATCTGAACAATGTGTATTATTTGTACAGGTTCTCATCTTTCTGAGAAACTCCAAACTTCTTTGAAAAAGGGGTGATGTCTCCACTTCTTCAACTGCAGTTCACTCCTCTAACTTCTGCTCCAGTCACTCTCCTGAAACTCCTCTCAATCAGGTCATCACTGACCTTCTGTTTGTTATTTGTTAGACACCTCTTTTCAGTCTTTATCCAGCTTGATCTCTCTTTAGGATTTGACATTATAAATTGCTTTAATCCCTCTTGAAACTCCTCCTTTAGCTTGTGGAGTACCATTTTCTTCATGGTCCTCTTACTTCAGCTGCTCTTTACCAGTTGATGGTTCTGTATCTAGTCTTGAGAATGTTGGTAGTCCCTTTGGTTCACATCTTTGTCTTGCCTTACACACTTTCCTAGGTGATCTCATCTGCTCTCATGATTTTAATTACCATGCATGCTATTGACTATCAAACCTATATCTCCAGCCCAGACTTTTTCTTTTCATTCATTCACCCAATGTTACTTTTTTTTTTACTTGAGGATGCATCTTTTAAAAAAAAGTAACAGGCAAAATAATATCACACTTAAAGTTAATAGTTAATTAATATTATCTAATACCCAATTCATATACATACTTCCTCCAGACTGTTCTTTAATGAATCTGGATCTAATCCAGGATCACTTATTGCATCTGGTTATTTCCATGAAGTCTCTCTTATATCAGAACAATTTCTTTTTTGTGATTCTGGCTTGTTGATGGGCAAGTTGTCCAGAAAAGTATTCCACCTTCTGTATCAGTCTGGTTGCATCCTTACGGTATCACTTACCTGCATTTAGTTATGTTTCTGGAAACGAAGTTGGCTCTGCATGCCTCAGCTTAATGGAGACCAGTTAAGTATTTCTGGCAAGAGTTCATCCTGCGTCACATTAGGAGACACAGACTATCTGGTGGTCTTCACATTAGCAATGCAAAGATTAACTCCAGGTTAATCTTAATTAACTTCACCAATGAACAGTTAGGTTATACTCCACATCAGTCAATGTTTCTTTAGTGTTTATCCTGTGCCAGGTATCCTTCAGAGCTCAATGCATATTCTACATATATATACCCACGTGTCTCTTAAATAACAGAAAACCCAAAAATGCACCCAAGCATGAAAGTTTGATAATCTTCATTGCCAGTTGTAAACCCTTGAGTGCATGGAGAGAAAACAGTGGAGACCAGTCACAGAAGGAACAAAGCTTAGGAACAGTAGTTGTCTTTTTAATAATATATATTATGCAACGTTAAATGTCTGTGCTAATACATAATATTAATAATATTTTTTATTGATTTCAGAGAGGAAGGGAGAGGGAGAGAGCGATAGAAACATCAATGATGAGAGAGAATCACTGATTGGCTGCCTCTTGCATGCCCCCCACTGGGGATCGAGCCTGCAACCCGGGCATGTGCCCTTGACTGGAATCGAACCCAGGACCCTTCTGTCCGCAGGCTGACGCTCTATCCACTGAGCCAAACCAGCTAGGGCCATAATATTATTTTTTAATAAACACCAGTTGCAAGCATCATGATGTGTTTAGAGTACTGACTTCAGAAACAGACAGGCCTGATTATAATCTGGCTCTATACTAGTTAATTCTATGTCTTGGGCAAGGCACTTTAACTTCACTATGTATCAGTTTTCGCATCTGTAAAATGAGCATAATATTATCTACATTGTGAAATAGTTGTGAGTGCCCTAGCCAGTTTGGCTCAATGGATAGAGCGTCGGCCTACAGACTGCAGGGTCCTGGGTTCGATTCCAGTCAAGGGCACATGCCTGGGTTGCAGGCTTGATCCCCAGTGTGGGGCTACAGCTGATCAATGATTCTCTCTCATCATTGATGTTTCTCTCTCTCCCTCCCTCTTCCTCTCTGATATCAATAAAAATATATATTTTTTTAAATTGTTGTATTAGAGGTAGCATATGAAAGAATGCATAACCTAGCATTTGACACAAAAAAAGCTTAATAAAAATTATTACTGGTTTCATGAAGAAAATACATTTTAAATTTATGCTGTACTTTTACAGTATAGGAAATGTGATTGAGGCAGAAATGCTGGCTATCAAATGCTGGTTCATTTTAAGCATAAATTGTTCATATCTATGAGAAAAAATCAATGCTCTTTGCTATACTCCATTGAGCAATAGGTAGCTAATATTTAATAAGCTCCTACCTCTTTTCTAATAATCAGTTACTATATAATGAATATTGGAATATAACTGCCATAATGAGAACAAGGTTCAATTTAAGTTCCTATTAGAAACCATTTGAGAAAACTAAGGTAAGTGTTTTTAGTGTGTTCTTTAAAGAAATGGTATTTTAGTTGAAAGAGGCTTATAAATACAGAGAAAAGACTCATGGTTGCCAGAAAGGAGAGGAGCTGGGGGACTGGGTATAAAAGGTGAAGGGATTAAGTATAAATTGGTAGTGACAAAATAGCCACCAGGATACATAGTCAGTAATCCTCCTATCTAATAAAGAGGGAATATGCTAATTGACCATCACAAAAATGGCTGCACCCGCAGCTGAGGCCAAGTTCCCATAAGGAGTCTTAACAAGCAATCAGCAGGGACCTGAGGCTACACCCTCCCCTGCCCCCGTGGGGCTTGACAGGGGGTCTCAGGCCGTGTCCCCCACCGGCAGGGCTTGATGGGGGACCTCAAGGTGCGCTTCCTGTCCTGGTGCTGGGCTAGGGGACCTCAGGCTGACCCCCCCCCCCACCGCCCCAGCGCCAGGCTGGGGGACCTCAGGCCACGCCCCCCACCAGGTAGGGCTTGACAGGAGACTTCAGGCCATGCCCCCCACCCTAGCACCAGGCCAGGGGACCTCCGGCTGCACCCCCCGCCCCAGCACCGGGCCAGGGGACCTGAGGTTGCACTCCCCTGCCTGGTGGGGCTTGACAGGGGACCTCAAGGTGCACCCCCAGTGCTGGGGGGGGGGAACTCAGGCCTCGTCCCACCCCGCCCAGCGGGGCTTGACAGGGGACCTGAGGCTGTGCCGCCCCTGCCTGGTGGGGCTTGACGGGGGACCTCAAGGCATGCCCCCTGCCCCGGTCTGGGCTGGGGGACCTCAGGCCATGCCCCCCGTCCTGGCGCCGGGCCAAAGGACCTGAAGCTACGTCCCCTGCCCGGTGGGGCTTGACAAGGGTGGGACTGGCCGGGTCTGGATCTAGCCCAATGGGGAGGGGGGCAGCCGGATCTGGGTCTCACGTGATTTTGAGGCACATGTGGGTGGGCAGGGACTTGACTCTGGGTCCCGTGGTGAGCCCCAGACTCTGACAGGAGGAAGGCTTTCATATACATTTTACTAATTTTCTTTCATTTCTTACACTTCTATTATAAAGAAAGGGCAAATAGCAATATTAAATTATTTCCTCTAATTAATGTGCACGAATTTCGTGTACCGGGCCACTAGTATTGTAATAACTAGGTATGATACCAGATGGTACTGGAAACATCAGGGAGAACACTTTGTAAAGTATATGATTATCTAACCACTATGCTGTACACCTGAAACTAATACAAAATAATGTTGAATCTAAAAAAATAGTGTTTTAAGATTAATAAATACCTTCATTCTTTACTTTATAGGTGATAAAACTGAAGCACAGTTAAATGAACCAACTTGTTCTTGTTATAAAGTTACTTAGTGGCAGAGTCAAGACTAAAATTTTTTGTTTTGAATTTTTGTTCTAGTCCCTCTTAAGGATGTTACTCTATATTATAGGATACATGGTTTCCCATTTTTAATACATGTTAATTCATTGTTATTTTGAACTCAAACATTGTTACATAAAAGAATATATATTGTAATTTTCCCTCTACCTGACCTTTGGTATATAAGTTGTCCCAAAGGATACCTCTGTTACCAAATTTTTGAACTTTTTTTAGAAATACTCTTTGCATGTAAGTGTGGTGTATGTGTGTGTGTTTGTGTGTGTGTGCATGTGTGTGTGCATGCATACCCATATACCTCCCCACTTTTGTTTATGCAGATAGTAGGGTACTACAGTTTTGCATCGTTTTTATCACTTAAAAGTATTTTGAAGATTGTTATACATCTCCACATAAAAGATTTTTTTTCACTTATTTTTACTTTTGTTATGGATTTTTTCAAATCTTTTTTTGTTTGTTAATCCTTACCCAAGGATATTTTTTCTATTGATTTTTAGAGAGAGTAGAAGGGAAGGAGAGAAGTGGAGAGAGAGAGAGAGAGAGAGACATCCATGTAAGAGAGACATATCAATTGGTTGCCTTCCACACATGTCCCAACTGAGGCTGGGGGTAGGAGTTAAGGTGGGAGGGGGAAATCAGCAACTCAGGTATGAAACCTTGATGGGGAATCAAACCCTCGACCCTTTGGCCGATGCTCCAACATTGAGCCACACTGGCCAGGTCTCAAATCATTTTTTAAAAATTGTATAGTGCCCCATATATGGATACCATAATGTATTTGACTCATCTCTTAATGATAGATGTTTAAGTTGTTTCTAGATTTTTGTCATTACAAAGAATGCTCAGTATTGTGCATATGTCTGCATACACTGATAATTTATAACTTGAATTACTAGAAATAGAATTTCTCAGTCATAGGGTATGGGCATTTTTAATTTTGGTAGCTACTGTATAAAATTTTCTTCCAAGTTATACTTCAGTCAAAAATATGAAATTGTCTAATTCTCAACTCCTTTGTCAACATATCATATTATTAGTTTTTGTAAATCTTTGCTACTCTGGAAAGTGAAAACCATATCTCATAATTTTTTTAGAATTTTTATTTATTGATTTTAAAAGGAGGAAGGGAGGGATGCATACTTTACCTGTTTATGCATTCATTGGTTGACACTTGTATGTGCCCTGACTGGGGATCAAACCAGCAACCTTTTGGTGCCTAGGATGACACTCCCACTAACTGAGCCACACTGGCCTGGGCAAAGCCAACTAACTTTAAAATTCCATAGAATCTTATGAACAAAAAGAGCTTGGATAAGCTCTTAGTTTTTCCTGTCTCTATCTTAAATTTAAAGTACAAAGTTAAAAAGCCGGTGTTTAACATAATTTTGGGACTCTCCTAATGCTCTTAAAAGTTGTTTTTTCACTCTAAAAACAGCCCGTGCTCATTGTTTTGAAATTTTATGTTGCTAGAAAGTGGGAAGTCGCACATCCAGAAACAATCATCATTAGCATTTTGGTCTATTATTTTTTAAGTATGTTTTTATTGATTTTCGAGAGAAGAGGGGAAGGGCGAGGGAGAGAAAGAGAAATATCTCTGAGAGAAAACCATCAATTGGCTGCCTCCTGCGCGCCCCTACTGGGGATCAAGCCCACAACCTGGGCATGTGCCCTGACTGGAAATTGAACCGGTGAACTCTCGGTGCATGGGACAGCTTAACTAACTTGAGCCACACCAGCCAGGACCTTTTTTTCTTTTATTTTTCTTCTTTTAGTATATTTTTATTGATTTCAGAGAGGACGGGAGAGGGAGAGAGAGAGATAGAAACATCAATGAGAGAGAATCATTGATTGGCTGCCTCCTGCACGCCCCCTACTGGGGGTCGAGCCTGCAACCCAGGCATGTGCCCTGGCCAGGAATCAAACCATGACCTCTTAGTTCATAGGTCAATGCTCAACCACTGAACCACACTGGCTGGGTGCAGACCTTTTTAATATAAGTACTGTACCTTATGTACAGCTTTTATCTTTTTCCTTTTTTAACGTTCTTTGTTATAAACTTCATTAACATTTTTAGTGACTACCAACATTTTGAATGGGATTACCTAAATTTACTTAAAAAGATTTTTTTCATAATTTCTGTACATATACAATCATGTGTTGCTTAACAAAAGGTATACATTCTGAGAAATTCCTCTTTAGGTGATTTTATAGTTGTGCAGATATCATAGAGTGCATTTACACAAACATAGGCTGTATAACCCACTGCACACCTAGGCTGTATGGTATTACCTATTGCTCATAGGCTCTAAGCCTCTACACCTTTGTTACTGTACAAAACAACATGAGATGAAATCAAACACAAGAGAAAATGATGCAGTCAAGAGACACAATAAGCAAAATGTATGAGGCTGCTGCTGGTATAACAAGTATAAAGAGTACACTCTAAAACAATGATTTAAAGTATAGTATAGTGAATACATAAACTCATTATAATTTTCATGTATTATACATAAATCTGTGTGCTATACTTTTATATGATTGGCAGTGCAGTAGGTTTGTTTGCACCAGCATCTCCACAAACACGAGTAATGCATTGCACTACAATTTTATGACGGCTATGATGTCACTAGGTGATAGGGATTTTTCAGCTTCATTACAATCTTATGAGACTACCCTTCCTTCTATCTGCAGTCTGTTTTTGACCCAAACAACAACTTATGTGGCACATAACTGTACTCCTTTACAGGGTAGTAGATTATTCTGTGAAATGGCTTTTTTAGAACTAGCAATCTGACAGAAAAATACCATTTTCTTACACTTAGAAAAAGTGCATCATCTTGTGTGGTTGTGCACATCTAAATTGCTGCAAAACTTCATTTGAAAATCATCCTTAATATTACCAGAGTTCCAATTGAGTTAGGTAGGTAGGCTCTTTGGACCGTTTTACAATTTTTAAGGCAAACTCAAAAAAAAAATACTCATAGAAATTTTCTGTGGAAAAAAATGATAACACTAAATCCCTTGTAAATGTTCTCAAAGTAATAATTAATAGCTTGTGTTATTTGGTACATTCATAGAGAATAAATTTAACTGTTTATAATACCATTCCACTTTATTTATGGTATGTTTTTAGGGTCTGAAATAATCTTGAGTATATTTTAAACATATTTATTCATTCTTACAATAATTTTAGGTCAACTGGCTATTCTGAGGTGATAGTTGTTGTTGGCGGCTGTGAACGAGTTGGAGGGTTTAATCTTCCATACACTGAGTGCTATGATCCTGTGACAGGAGAATGGAAGTCTTTGGCTAAGCTTCCAGAATTTACCAAATCAGAGTATGCAGTCTGTGCACTAAGGAATGACATTCTTGTTTCAGGTAAATAAAGAATTATTATAGTAGCTACTTTTAATTTGAACATAGCTTGGCTGTTTTAAATTAAAACAGTGTCACAAAAGAAAACAGTGACACTGGGTATGCCCACTTTAGGCAGATCAGTTTATACAACAAATAAAACCAAGATGACTTTTCGCTGTAACTACAGTATCTATGGTCTGAAGTCTTTTAATTGATTAAGTAATCATACTAGTTTTGAAGATTACTACATTACTACACATTGAACATATAACAACACATTTTATTTTGTACAATGGTATGCTTTTTTTAAAATCAATAATTTTTAAAAATTTTTAAAAACTAATTCTGGCCCTGACCGGTTCGGCTCAGTGGATAGAGCATCGGCCTACAGTCTGAAAGACCCCAGGTTCGATTCCGGTCAGGGGCATGTACCTCGGTTGCGGGCACATCCCCAGTAGGAGGTGTGCGGGAGGCAGCTGATCAATGTTTCTCTCTCATCAATGTTTCTAACTCTCTATCCCTCTGCCTTCCTCTCTGTAAAAAATCAATAAAATATTTTTTAAAAAAGTAATTCTGGCCCAGCCAGCATGGCTCAGTGGTTGAGTGCCGACCTAGGAACCAGGAGATCACAAGTTCAATTCCGGGTCAGGGCACATGCCTGGGTTGCCAGCTCGATCCCCAGTAGGGGGTGTGCAGGAGGCAGCTGATCGATGATTCTCTCTCATCATGGATGTTTCTCTCTCTCTCTCCCTCTCCCGTCCTCTCTGAAATCAATAAAAATGTATTTTAAAATAATAATAATTCTATTTTTTGGGTGCTTCTGATGACGACTCCTGAATTAATCTATATATATTTGTAAAGTTCAGAGTTTGCATTTTATTATTTGAGGCCTATAATTATTTCTTTTATTTTTTAAATATATTTTTATTGATTTCAGAGAGGAAGGGAGAAGGAGACAGAGATAGAAACATGATGAGAGAGAATCATTGATCAGCTGCCTCCCCCCCCCACCCCCCCACCCCACTGGGGATAAAGCCGGCAACCCGGGCATGTGCCCTGACCAGGAATCTAACCATAACCTCCTGGTTCATAGGTCAGTGCTCAACCACTGAGCCATGCTACCCAGGCTGTAATTATTTCTCAAGATAACAGTTGGCTATGTTAAAATCTGTTCTGTAGAACTATTTGCATTAAGCTTTCAGAGGGTCCTTGTTTTCATTTATTGAACTGAATTCTTAAGTTCTTGGACGGGGTGAAAAAATCCCGTGTTTTATTATCTATGCCTTAGGCATAGATCCTTTGGTGATAGATACATAAATATTGAATGTGCATTGTTTTTCATTTAAAGGTGGAAGAATCAATGGTCGTGATGTCTGGATTTATAATTCACAGTTAAATATTTGGATCAGAGTTGCTTCTCTAAACAAAGGCAGATGGCGTCACAAAATGGCTGTCCTCCTTGGTAAAGTAAGAGAAACCACTTTTTATCACTATTGCTGGTACATTTCCAAAATAAATACCACAGCTGAATCCTTTATTTTACTCACCCTCTGGGTATTTTGGCTTCAAATTGTATTTCCTTCCATTTCTAACCTCAATAGATAAACTGAAGATATAACAATTTGACACTGTACTTTTGAATGGATAGTTTGTTCTCTCAATTTGGAATTCGTGACAGTACACCACATTTCTCTTTTTATGCGCCATTGGAGTCTAAATGCCTAAGAAGCATTGGAAAATAAAGGCGTTGCATCAAGTACAAAAACAAGCCATTGTCTAATCCAAGCAGTTTTTTTCCTTTTACTGACTTTGGTAGTCAGGCAGAGATATATTTATCTAGAGTGATGCTATTTTATCTTTTTTATTTGTACAAGTAGGGGCAAAACAAATTTAAATTAAGTGTGAAGATAAACTCACCAACGTATTTTAAACTAAACTTGTTATTGACTGCAGCTAATAAGTTTTATAAAAAATATGTAATTTGGTTCGGAACCCTTTGCTGTTCTTAGGAACCTGAGAATCACTTGTGGACTAGTTGTTTCCAAACTTTTAAAAAGTAACTACACCCTCCTTTTTAAAGTTAAATCTAATATAAATTTTATTCCAAGAGCTAACTTGGGTCCTTTAGCTTTTCCCTGCCTCCATCTCTATCAGCTCTTCCAAAGCCTCAAATTAATAAACAGTCTAAGAAAAAGCAGCATACTTGCTTGCACATGTATTTTTGACTGGTCCCTTAGTACCAGGCTCTCCTGTGGAGATATTTCAGAGCTACCAGTGAGAAACCAGAACTGCTCTAATTTGAAACAGAGATGGTACCAGGAACCTTTCCCACCCAGGCTCCCCTCTCCCATGCCCATAGAGGCTTCTAGATAATCTGTCTATACTGTAGAATACCAGAGCTTCTCAAAGCACAGTGGAAAGCCACTGTTAATTCCTAAGGATTTTTTTTTTTTTTCATTCCTAAGGATATTGATTTAGTGTGGTGCTGCTGTCAACAAGGTCAGTGAAATAATGAGGACCTTGAGATAGATGTAATGGAAAGAAAATATTAATAGAATATTTTATAAAACCACTGGTTGGGCAGTACCTACTATATTATATATAGTTTTGGTAGCTATGCCTCAAGAATGACAAAATATTACTAAAAAGGGACTGCTAAAATAAGGGGAAGAGATGAGGTCTGACTAAAAATATTTTCATTAGTCCTAACCGGCCTGTGAACTGAAGAGTCCCAGCTTTGATTCTGGTCAAGGGCATGTACCTTGGTTGCGGGCACATCCCTAGTAGGGAGTGTGCAGGAGGCAGCTGATCGATGTTTCTCTCTCATTGATGTTTCTAACTCTCCCTCTCCCTTCCTCTCTGTAAAACAATCAATAAAATATATTAAAATAAATAAAATAAAAATACTATAATTAGTCAACATACAAAGGTATTAAAAATTATTTATCAAATACTATATATGGATTAATTGACACAAATTTATTTCACAAATATCAGTATACTTGACTTGAAGCTACCCAAAATTTGGAATCACTAAATAAAGAAATAGAAGGAATCCTTCCTACTTTATATAGCAAGTACTCAATCCATGGAAACCATTATCCTAAAATTTACAATATAGGCTGAATTCAAACCTATAAAATTATTTCATTTTATAAATGCTCTCTGTAAAAGAACCCTAGGATTGCTGGGAATATAGAATCTTAGCACATGAAGGAATCTTAGGGAATACTTACTGTAACTTTTTCTTTTTTTTTTTTTTCTTTTTTTTTTTTTTAAATATATTTTATTGATATTTCACAGAGAGGAAAGGAGAGGGATAGAGAGTTAGAAACATCGATGAGAGAGAAACATCGATCAGCTGCCTCGTGCACACCTCCCACTGAGGATGTGCCCGCAACCAAGGTACATGCCCTTGACCGGAATCGAACCCGGGACCTTTCAGTCCGCAGGCCAACGCTCTATCCAGTGAGCCAAACCGGTTTCGGCGTTACTGTAACTTTTTCAATTCATAAAGTGGCCCAGCCACTGTCACTCAGTAGTTAAGCACCAATCTATGAACCAGGAGGTCACAGTTCCATTTCCGGGTCAGGACACATACCTGGGTTTTGGGCTCGATCCCTAGTAGGAGGCTTGCAGGAGGCAGCCAGTCAATGATTCTCTCATCATTGATGTTTCTATCTCTCTCTCCTTCTCCCTTACTCTCTGAAATCAATAAAAAAAAATACATATTTTTTAAAATTAATAAAGCAAGTGAATCCAGAGATCAAGCCACTTGCACAAGGTTATACAGAAAGTGATAAAGGGACAAAAGCTCAGATTTTCTTAGGCTAGAGGTGTTTTATCTTGATGCTCACAGCACTTATTTTTAATTTATGCATGTAGGGAAAATTAGGTAGTCCTGGCGGGGTGATAAGATCAGTTGGTTAGAGTGTCATCCTGGTATGCCAAGCCTGTGGGTTTGATTCCCAACAGAGCACATAAAAGAAGCAACCAATGAATGCATAAATAAGTGGAACAACAAATTGATATATCTCTCTCTTTCTCTTTCCCCCCCTCCCCCCCACTCCTTCCCCACTGTCCTCATCCCTATCTGCTTCCTCTCTCTCTCTAAAATCAATTTTTAACTTTTTTTAAAAAAAGAAATTAGGACTGAGTCTCAGAGAGATTAAATTGCTCAAAGTCTTAACATTGTCTGGCTGCCTCTCCTGACTTCAAAGCCTATGTCCTACTGGCTACATTGTAGGACAGTTTCCATACTCCTTCTAACTGCATAACCTTGAGTAAGTTACTTAGCCTCTCTGAACTACATGGTGTTAGAACAAACCCACCAACAGATCATTTTTAACATAATGTGAGAAAAGCAAGATAGAAATGGCATTGGCTGCTGTGGAAATTCGGAGGAACACAGAAAGATAAATTGTGGATAGACTTTCAATGATAATATATAACATTTAGCCTTGATCCTTAGGCATTCATTATTGAACTATTAAAAGGAGTTGATGAGGTGTTTTAGTAAGATCAGTCTGTGGTTTAGAGACCAGGAGATTTATTGAGAGGTATGAAATGATATGGACCTGAGGGAGGATAATGGCAACGGGAAACAAAAGAAAGGGACAGATGTCAGAGATATTGTGAAAGAAGACTCAGTAAGTATTAATAGTTAATTAGATGTGGAGGGAAGAGTTGATGATGACTGTCCTTTAAAAGAACTTTGGATGTTAAACAGGAGAGCTCCTTTAGTTAAAAGTGTCTTGTATGTCTCATTATGTTTAATGGACTATTCTGCATATAAGTCATTTAATAAATGGCTTGTTCATTAGATCATCTGTCATATAAAGATATTAATTTGCCCTATCTTCCTAATATTTGTGAAAAGAAAATGTACGTGAAAGCCCTTTGAAATATATAGTATGGAGTTCATTATGTGTCAGGTACTTTTCTAGGCACTTGTAGAGATTAAAATGAAGAACAAGCCCTAGCCAGTTTGGCTCAGTGGACAGAGCCTGAGCCCGGGACTGAAGAGTCCTGGGTTTGATTCCGGTCAAAGGCACATGCCTGGGTTGCGAGCTCAATCCCCAGTAAGGGGCACGCAGGAGGCAGCCAATCAGTGATTCTCTCTCCTCATTGATGTTTCTGTCTTTCTCTTCCTATCCCTTCCTCTCTGAAAACAATAAAAATATATATATATTTTTAAAAAGAACAAGATCGGCCCTGCCTCCAAAGATCTCAGTCTAGTAATCCTTACCTAGTATTTTATTTACATAGCTTTCTTACTTTATCATAATCTAATATTTTCATCATTCATGAGTATGAACATTTAAGCTTAATCACGTAATTCTCAGCTCAAACAGTATTATCCCTAAGGAGGTGAAGATTTGTTCTTGAAGGGGTGAAAAAAATATAGTTTCATGTATAAAGCACAGATATACATACAGTACATAAACAGATATACAATTATCTTTGGCATTAAAATTTCGTTGGAGGAGGCTATTATGAAAAAAATGTCTAAAAAGACTCCTTGGTGGTGGTAAATTTTTTAAAGTTTCAGAAGCTGAGCTAAATATATTGCAATTATAGTTATCAATTGCTCTTTATTTTTTAAAAAATATATTTTATTGATTTTTCACAGAGAGGAAGGAAGAGGGATAGAGAGTTAGAAACATCGATGAGAGAGAAACATCGATCAGCTGCCTCCTGCACACCCCCTACTGGGGATGTACCTGCAACCAAGGTACATGCCCTTGACTGGAATCGAACCTGGGACCCTTCAGTCCGCAGGCTGACACTCTATCCACTGAGCCAAACCAGCTAGGGCTCAATTGCTCTTTAAAGGGGAGAGGTCACTTAATTCTTTAGCCAACTACTTCAGCATTCAGGCTTTGTTAATTAAGACTTTTTTCCCATGTATTTTATATATAGGTATATGTTGTTGGAGGCTATGATGGGCAGAACAGACTTAGCAGCGTAGAATGTTATGATTCCTTTTCAAATCGATGGACTGAAGTTGCTCCCCTTAAGGAAGCAGTGAGTTCTCCTGCTGTGACTAGCTGTGTAGGCAAACTGTTTGTGATTGGTGGAGGACCTGATGATAATACTTGTTCTGATAAGGTAAGCCATGTTCTCTTACAGAAATTACCAATGATATATATAAGAAGAGAAATATGCAAGGCTTATCAAGGGGATAGCGAGGTTCCTTAGTGTGAAAGGCCTTTTAAAACTTGGTACTTTATACTTTTGAGAGAAAATACTGAATTTCAAGTTAGTAAAGAGAGATTCTAACATATCTGTCAATTTGCTGTAAAAAGCATGATTTGATCTGTTTGAAATGAGACTAATCTCAATGTTGAGATCTTGTACTAAATAAGTTGTTTTAAACATTTTACTGCTATAGTCAACAGAATCGAAAAATTATTCACACAAAACACAGTTGGGAAATGAATTAGCAAAGGATAAGACACGGTAACTAATTATGCCGCCTCCAACTGGGTCATTTTCTGCATACTTTAAACGTATTTTTTAGAACAAAGATGAGAAAAGGAAACCTCTGTAATATAAAGAGAGAATGGTTCAAATTTGCTGCGTTTCATTGAACTCTTGGACAGAAGAACTTATGCCACCCTGACATCTCAGGAAATACAAAGTTTATTCTGGAAACAACTATCTATTACCTCATTGGTTTAGCAATAGTTAACTGAATTTTGTTAATTTTTTTTCTAAATTAACTTTACACAATGTGGTCAAAAGTTACATATTTAAAATTCATTAATTCAGAATTTGTTACCATTCAGAGTACACTGAATTGAGATTTACTTAAGTTCTTTTGAAGAAAGGTATCCCTAAAAGTGTAAAGAAATGATATTCAGATTAAATCATAGTTATGCTATATAATACAATTTTTAAAAAAATCTAAACTATTCATTTTAATGGAAATAAGTAAAGCAAACTTGGTAGCCATTCCTCCTGGAAGCAATCTCTGTTACTTTATTCTGCTTGATAATAATAAATGTACATTTGAGAATTTCGTATTTCATAGTTTACTATCAAGCTAACTCCCTCAATTCTGTGAATTAATGGGATTTGACTTTTAATCATGTTTCTATATATTGATAGGCTTTTTATTAAGCAAATTTACATTTTTGTTTAGAAATTTTAATTAAATATTTCTATGTATTATTAGGTTCAATCTTATGATCCAGAAACCAATTCTTGGCTACTTCGTGCAGCTATCCCAATTGCCAAGAGATGTATAACAGCTGTATCCTTAAACAACTTGATATATGTTGCTGGTGGACTGACTAAGGCAATATACTGTTACGATCCAGTTGAAGATTACTGGATGCACGTACAGAATACATTCAGCCGGCAGGTAATAACATAAAAATCCTAAAGAAAAATTAATCTAGGAGGGACTGAGTACATGACAATTATGAATATACTGCAATTCTGCTATTAAAATATTTCATGTGTGCTTGAACTATTTCATATTTTTTAAAACGTTTTACCATCCCATGGTGAAGTAGCTATTGTGCTTGAGCTGTTGATTTTTTTTCCCCTTGACCTTTGTCAGGACCCTGCTCTAGTCCTTATCACTCTCTCTTGCATATTTTAAAAGATAAGAAATGCTCCCAAACTGGTTTTTTCTTTCTGTAGTCAGAAGCTAGTTGTTTATTTGTTACAAAGAAAATGGCTGCTCATGTCTTCATCCACACACTCTGGCCTGTGTCTTCCTACTCCTCCTCCACCACTGCTTCCAAAAAAAGGCCTTCCCTCAGCCTTTCAATTCATGGCTCTACTCTTCTTTCTTCTACCACCAAAATGCATGATTGTTCTGATGCTGGAAATCTGATTCTACCTATACCACTCTAGAGATCTTGTACTCTCAAAGGTTATTACTTATCATCTCCCAGACTCATTCATATTCGCTTATTTTTTTCTACCCAGCTTTTAAATATGGGTTTTCCTTGAGCCTCTTCCCCCTGCCCTCTTCACAGTTTATACTCTATTCCTGAATGAACTCACCTACTGCCCAATACTGATGACTTAAAGTCTATATCTCCACTAAAGCCTCTCTTTTGTGCTCCAGACTCAAATTTCAAGCTGCTTATTTGATATTTTCCATGAGTTTCTTCCCCAAACCTACTTTTTCTGTTTTCAAATAAGCTAGTGAATGGAAAAACTCTGTTTCTCCCTTACTCTCAAAATACTTCTTACACCAGGAATGTGTCTTTTTCCCACAGCAATTACTTCTTCACAGTCTGGGTGTCTTATAATTCAGTTCTGTTCTGACACTATCTACCTGGACTTAGTGTTAGATTCCACAAGTCAAGCGCTCAGTCCCACTAGACTTCAGATGCCAATCACAAATTCCAGGTTGTCCCCAGTATTTCTGATCTACCAGCTAAAAATCCAGGTTCCCACCTCTAGTTTGGTAATTTGTTTGAACAGCTCACTGAATTCAGGGAAACATTTATTTTTGTTTCCTGGTTTATTGTGTAAAGGGGTGTTATAAAGGATACAGGTGAACAGCCAGATGAAGAGGTGTATAGAATGAGGTCCAAAAGGGCCCCAAGCAGAGGAGCTTCTGTCATTGTGCAGTTGAGATGTGCCACCCTCCCAGCACAGGGATGTGTCAACAACCTGAACACTCTCCAAATTCCATACTTTGGAGATTATGTAGGCATGATCAATTATTAACTCAGTTTCCAGCCAGTCTCCCTTCTCCAGAGAATCGGGGGTGGGCCTGAAAGTTCCAAGCCTCTAATCATGGCTTCGTGTTCCAGCCCCCATCCAGGAACCCACCAAGAGTCACCTCATTAGAACGAAAGACACTCCTATCACCCAGGAAATTCCAAGGAATTTAGACGCTCTGTATCAGAAACATGGGGCCACAGACAAATATACACACACATCTTCTATCTATAATAATAAAAGTATAATATACTAATTAGACCAGACAGCCGAACGACCTTCCGGACAAAGCTGCGGCTGCGAGGGCCGAGCCCCTTGCACAATTTCGTGCATCGGGCCTATTATTTCACAGCTAGAAAATTTCTTAGATTTTCCTCTCTTTTATATTCAATCAATCTAGCCTATCAATTCTCAGAGTTTCTCCTATTCTTTTCCATTCCTATTCTTGCTTTTGTTCAAGTTCTTATCAGTTCCTACCTAAACTGAAACAATAATAATCTAGTATTCCTTTTGCTAATGTCTTGCTTCTCTAACCCATTTTGCTACCAGTTGTTTTCCAACAAGTGTAATAATCATGTCTCTCCTCTGATTGGAAACTACTAAGTAAAATCCAAAATTTTCCCACTTCCTTCTATTCTAGGCCTTCTGTTGGCTGACCTCTGCTTGCCTTTCCAGCTTCACTTTGTACAACATACCTCAATTATATTAATATCTATTATTTGCATTCTATATAGATCTTATGTGTTCTTGCCTTAGTTCATACTGTCCCCTTAGCCCCTCATGCCTTTTCTGGCTTCTCTGTTAACTGAGAAACAATAAATCATCTAATTTCATGGTAGACAAGTGATTTGAATCCAAGGCTACATTTTCTTTTTTCAGATATATTTTATTGATTTTAGAGAGGAAGGGAGAGGTAGAGATAGATAGAAACATCAATGATGGGAGAGAATCATTGATTGGCTACCTCCTGCACGCCCCCTACTAGGGATCGAGCCCGCAACCCAGCCATATGTGGACCCTTCAGTCCACAGGCCGATGCTCTATCCATTGAGCTAAACCAGCTAGAGCTACATTTTCTTTAAAGCTTAAAATCCTGAATGACATACAAAGCTGAAAAAATGAGAGGTTTTTTTGCAGTCCAAATGGACCCAGCCTTTTTCTCTCACTATTTCCATGCTTCTTGACTTTGCATAATTCCTAAAAGCCACAGTTTGCTATTTTAAACATTTTTGCATTTTAATTTTTATCAGAAACATCCTTTAAAAAAATTGTGGGATTTTAATTCAATGATGATTTTTTTTAATCTTCCTTCAGTAGACCAGGTATTTAATTTAAAGTGTCATTAAAGTTTAGAATAATAAATGAAATATGATTCTTTTTCTTTATTGTTGGCATTTAAGCCTAAGGATTATAAATAATATTAATTAAGGAGAGGGTTGTTGGCGTTTCGGTTTTTTTTACAATATTAAGATTGTGTTTCATTTTAATCTATAGTACATGTAATTTCCTGATATGAAAGTATAACTATTTCAAGGTTGCTCGTTTGGTTTAATTCTGAGCATTATTATCTGAAATGATGTTAATAACAAGATCCTATAAAAATATAGTTTAAGGATCATCATCAAAGTGACTGTAAGGTTTAGTCATGTGGGGTTGCTTATCCCTGGAAACTAAGGATGTTGTTTGTTTTGTGTGTGTTTTTTTTTAATTGATTTTTTACAGAGAGGAGGGGAGAGGGTGAGAGAGCTAGAAACATCGATGAGAGAGAAACATCGATCAGCTCCTCCTGCACGCCCCCCACTGGGGATGCGCCCGCAACCAAGGCACACGCCCCTGACCAGAATCGAACCTGGGACCCCTGAGTCTGCAGGCCAATGCTCTATCCACTGAGTCAAACCGGTCTGGGCTGTTTTGTGTTTTTTTTAAGTATATTTTTATTGATTTCAGAGAGGAAGGGAGAGGGAAAGAGAGACGGAAACATTAATGATGAGAGTCATTGATCGGCTGCCTTCTGCACACCCCTTACTGGGGAGCAAGCCTGCAACCTGGGCTTGTGCCCTGATTGGGAATTGAGTTGTGACCTCCTGGTTCATAGGTCGATGCTCAACCACTGAGCCACACCAGCTGGGCAGGATGTTGTTTTTTATTGTATTGACAACTTTTAGAATTTATAGAAAGAGCTTGTGTACTTTTAATATATATATATATATTTTATTGATTTCAGAGAGGAAGGGAGAGAGAGATAAAAACATCAATAATGAGAGAGGATCATCGATCAGCTGCCTCCTGCACGCCCCACACTGAGGATCGTGCCCTGACTGGGAATCAAATCAAACTGTGATCTCCTGGTTCATAGGTCGACACTCAACCACTGAGCCACACCGGCTGGGCATAGCTTGTGTACTTTAGATGAAAAATGTTATAGTTTGGCACATAATTGGTACAATTCATGGGTTAGGTCAGTCACTCACGATAATCAGCTAAGTCATTCTGGATGTATATGAACTATAATACAGTCATTTAAGTACTCATTCTTTTTTTTTATTATTATTTATTTTTTAGAGAGAGAGGAAGGGGGAGAGAGAAAGAAACATTGAATTGTTTTTCTACTTATTTACACATGCATTGGTTGCTTCTTGTATATGCCCTGACTGGAGATCAAACCTGCAACCTTGGCATATCGGGACAATGCTCTACCCAACTGAGCTAACCAGCCAGACTCACTAATTCTTTTATACCTGAAGATACTATCCTAATCTGTGGTCATATTATAGCCACTTTCTATAATAAAGAATCTTCCTGTAATAGAAGAAGCAAGCCAAGCTTTTCAAAGATGTTTTCTTTCAGTTATCATTAGGTTAAAACCCACCTCTCAGCCCACCACCCTCGCTTCACCCCCCACAACTTGGCCCAATTACTAACATATATTTTATCTTAACACTCACTTCATCCATGCAAAATTAGCACTCACTCATAGAGTAAAAGTTCAGCAAAAGAGAGCTTATTTCATGTCTCCTTTTATTGACAGTGTTAAAGCATGTCTTATTTTACTTTTCAGCTGCTACCAAATCTGTTACCTTCAACGATTAATGTGGGGTTTTTTATGTGTTTGTTAAAACAGGAAAACTGTGGTATGTCTGTGTGTAACGGTAAAATATATATCCTGGGTGGAAGACGGGAAAATGGAGAAGCCACAGACACTATTCTCTGTTATGATCCTGCAACAAGCATCATCACAGGGGTAGCTGCAATGCCCAGGCCAGTGTCCTATCATGGCTGTGTGACTATCCATAGATACAATGAGAAATGCTTTAAGCTCTAACACCAGGATGCTTCACCCAAGAAGCCACACCGATCCAAGATGAGAGGTTTCAAAAGCTCCAGAGTGGGACCTTGGCATATCTCCTTTGTGCCATAAGCACAAAAAGTAAAAATAGTAATCGTGGTGCCTTTCTCCCCAAAATATCAATCTTTCAAACTGTAATAAAGCCTTCCCTGCAATTGGAAAATAAAAGGGGCTTGGGTTGTTGTTGAAGATAATAGTGGTGTTGCTTGGGCTTTGAAAATGCATCTTTGTAAATATTTGTGAGAAACCTATGTGGAATAGGAAATACTGTCTGATTACTTTTTAGGAACTTGTGAATGGTCTCTTCATTTATATATGTCTATCTGCAAGACTGTATATTCCTTGTTTTGTCATATAGACAGATAGAAAATTGCATGACTTAAGGCTTCATTTAGGTTGAATCACATAATAATGCTTATACCACATCCGAAGGAGGAAAAATCAGTTTTCAAAATCTTTGTCACTAAAAATATATTCAAACTGATTAATTTTATTGAAAGGATTTTTTCTGTAATGGATAAAAATGTGATGACAGCAATTTGAGTAAAATACCAAATTATTACTTCATGCTTAGAATTGCTGTCTTATATTAAATGTATTCTTGAGAAGAGATTGGGTAGAAGATAGAAAAGCAGATGCTGTTAAAATGACAGGTTACTTCAGTATTTAGCGTATCATCTCTAATGCCTCTTAAAGAGATTCCTTTTCGTGAACCTGGCAAAGGAGTTGAAATCCATTTTGTAATATTGTCCTGTGAAAAGCAGGGACAGATCTTCTCCCTAGCCCAGTAGGGTTTGACCTCATTAATATGGTGCTTTGGGTGAGGACTTCTCTCCTGGTTATCCTACTTTCATGTGACCAGCTAAAGTCCTGGGAATCTCTACAATTAAGTTGTCTTTAAAGGATAAGCCAGGGACCACCTAGCTGGGCCCATAGTTTATTCAACTGTCTGAATAAACTAATGGCAGTAATTGCAGTCTTCTAATCTCATTGGGTACCATTGTGTAAATTATTCATCAAAATTCTCAAGCTTCTATACAACAAATTGCCTTTGTCTAGATTTTTCAACTCCAGTTTATAAAACTTAACTAGTATTCAGGGATGAACTTAAAATTTCTAAGGCAAATGGAGCAGCAGGAACTACAGCGTAAGTGACTGTTATTTCTCGGTGGACCGGTGTAATTTACAACATTTTAGGGATGTTCCAGGTAGCCTGCTATGTTTCAACTTCCCAGGCACTATTGTCTTCTTACATTATAATTAATATGGTCCTTGTTATAGGTGATATGATGCAAATATATGTTTGGAGTGTCACCACATTTCTGTTAAAACCAAGGTAGTAATAAAAACATTGATAAGCTTATTTTTCTTATCCTAGAATGATAACAGATTTCAAATAAACTATATGGCATCAACTTAAATGCTTAGCTGGAACCAGAATTCTGAGGAAAACTAAAAAACTTACAAATTTTTAGGGAAATTTTAATTTTCAAATCATAATTTTTAATGATATATACCTTTTTGTGATAATTATCAGAGCAATTCAGAAAACAACTGTCATTTTGACTGAAAAATAATTGTATGTACTATTAGGATTCTTGTTTTAATTTTTGAGTAAATATCTACTTTTGCATTATATCTTTTGTGTAGATAGTGGTATCTACTTAGTTCAGAAATTCTTTGCAGTATATGAGATAATGTATGAAAAAAGTGTAAATGCTGAGGATTATACAGATGATACTTGTTCATGTTTATTTCTAAGATCATGCCTATTCATAAATACAGACATTTCACATAAAAAAATATTTTCTCAAGGTAACTTGTATTCTGGTACTTTTATCTATTGTAAAAGTATATTAACTATTGTATTTTGTTACTCATTTATTTTAATATCCATATGTTCATTGTAGTAATTTGAAATGAAATTCAGTAGAACAGAATTTGTTTAAACATGACCTCATACCAATATTGTTTAATTTTTTTCTACATAATTTAAAACTGCATCAATTAAGTATTCAAACCAAGAACTTAGTTATACTAGGAAATTAAAGAACTATTTTTAAAGTTACCCAAATGATATTTTAATTTTCTTTAATTATTTATCTTCCTTTACTGATTCTTGGTAAATAATGGTTGTTAGCATTTTAAAAAACAAAAAATTTTAGGATATAATTAGTATATAAAAATGGATATGATATATCTACCAAATTGGTCAGATTATATTCATACTGTCATCACATAGTTGACAGATTTTCTTTTGATAGGTAATGCTCATATAAGCCTTTGGATTGTATGTATAGTATAATGTGTATGTATGTAGAGAGTATGGTCATATGCACACATATATACTAGTACAAACACCAAGAGTTGTATAAGTTTGTAATGATCAGGAAAAAAGCACATAAATTAAAAAATAATTGACCTTATTAAATTCCATTTCAGAAGATTTTTTATTTGGGAATTTCTAGATTAATTTTTTACATTTAAAAGTCCATGATGACTATTAGTATGAATACTTGTATATAGCCAGAATCTACATAATACATATGGATTTACAAGGTCAGAAAACAAATTGGAGGTGGAGATGCATTTGCTAAACCCACTCAGTGGGGAAGGGAATTGAAAGTATGTTTTGTGGATCAACAAAAAAGTACAGTTTGTTTTTTTCATGAACTTTAATCCTTTTCCATGTGTGAGTGAACAATAGAGTGGTCTAATTTTTACCACAGAAGACGTTCCTTTTCTACTCTAATCTTCCCACTGACTTGACTGCACAGGTATGAATTGGTAGCCTGTTGGATTTTAAATAACCTTTTTTCCCCTAGATGCTAAAATATAGATATTTACTTCATTTAAACAGGTGTTTAAGAAAAATGATGTATATACTCAGGGTATTAAGTTATCATTTTTGCTTATTTGGGGGGTTTAAAGTGCCATAACTAAGTAACCTTCAGTTTATGATTCTAGAGTAAATTTAATTTGATAAAGGGCTTCACACATAGCAGTGGTTGAACATTCATTCTTTTGTATTTAGGAAGATGAAAATGTTTTGTGGACTGATACATTTTCTTAGCGAATATGAATTGTTTATGTATCTCTACTGTCAAAAACTCTTCTTAAAACTCAGGAAAGACAAAGGTTCAATTATACTACTTTTGTCAGTATGCAAACCAGGTGTGTTGTGTGTGGTTTTTTCCCCCCCTGTTGTCTGGCTGTGGCAATAGATTTTTTTTTAATTGATTTCAGAGAGGAAGGGAGAGGGAGAGAGAAATAAAAACATCAGTAATGAGAGGGAATCATTGGTCGGCTGCCTCCTGCATGCCCCACACTGGGGATCAAGCCCACAACCCAGGCATGTGCCCTGACCCAGAATGGAACTGTGACCTCTTGGTTCATAGATCGATGCTCAACCACTGAGCCACCCTGGCCAGGCAATAGATCTTTTTTAATTGCTGTGAGAACCCATACATGAAAAGAAAGGGGTCAAGTTGTTCGCGTGTGCCTGTGGTGTCTTGAGATACAGATGTGGAAAAGACATCTACTCCAGACTGTATTTTCAAAGAATAAAAATTGCTACTTATGTGGTGCCATGTGATAAGATAATGTCTGTTAAAGGCTTCCTGTGGACGGCCTTTATTTTAGTAAACTCAAGACACCAGTTAACCTCAACATAATTTTGGCCTTATTAGAATTTGTTGTGCATTATATTAAAAGCCAGGTTTACATCACCTCAACCCATTATTCTTTTTAGTTAAGTAAATACATTCACCATATCATGTAACCAGAATGGGGCAATTTGTTTGACCTTTAAGGCAGTAGGTTTGACTAGCTAGCTATACTTATTGTCATATCTAATGTTACGCACTAGAAACCACTTGAGCCAAGAGTGTGAATTGAGAATTCCAGAGACATTTTCAACATACTTCATAATTTTAAAATATTTTATATAAATGTTTTACATTTGTGTGATGGCCTAGATATTAAATTTACTTAGTGCTAAAGATGGTCATCATACATAGTTTTTTAAAACAGCATTAGTCATAACTTATTTTATATACTATTCCAAAGAAAAGAATTTTAATGTTTTTAAATTGGCTGCATCTGAATTTATGCCTTGAGTTCTCCCAGTGCTATTTCAACTTTTTTTCAATCTAAATAAAACTTAACCTTAGAAAAGTTTCATATTTGTTTCCTATAGAGTAAATAAACCTCTTAATTTTTTTTAAATTTTAGTCCTCCTTAAATTTTTTTATTAGCATCAACTGTGTGGTTGCTTGGCAGAATGAGAATGCTAAGAAAGATTGTTGGGTGTTTGGAGTTTTATTATATTTTTTGGTTTGTTTGGGGGTTTTTTGTTTGTTTTTATACCAAGGTGCTTTTTAAGATATTCAGGAAAAAACATCAATCTTACATAGATAAATAAGCCCTTGTAAACATCATTTGCAATATCTACATCCAATGTCAAAAAAGTAAATTTTATATTTTTATTTTTGTTCCTTTATGTACTTTTTTTTTCTCTCTACAGACTTTTTCAGTTAACTTTATTGGAAAAGTTCTTACTCTCCCCCCCCCCACACCCCCCTCCTCCATCACCCCTCCATGGTTTCTTCATTTACATTTTTGTTGAAGTTTCTGGAGCTGAGACAACACAATTACAAAATTGAACAAAAGTGTAATACGCTTTAGAACTTGTACAGAATGGCCAAATGTCATTTGCCTTCAGTTAGAGGCTCTAGAGTCTTCACTGTGGAGAGAGAAAACAAGGCTTTGTATTTCTTGGTTCTCAGTTCAGTTGTAGCACATTAATACTTACATGTTTTGTTTAAATATATTTTGTGCATAGTATTTTTTAAAAGTTGTATCTAATAAAATGTCTTTTAACCATTATTACTTGATTATATGGGTGTATTAAATTTTGTTTACCAAAAATTTGTTGTTTTGTTTTTTTGTTAATTCTCACCCGAGGATATTTTTTCTGTTGATTTTTAGAGAGGGGAGGGAGGTTGAGAGAGAGAGAGAGATTCATCCACCTGAGGGAGACCATCAATTGGTTGCCTCCCACACTCACCTCAACTGGAAATTGAATCCAAAACCCTTAGTGTACAGGCCGACACTCTAACCACTTAGCACACCAGTCAAGGCTGTTGTTCTATTTTATTTTAAATACTAGAGGCTCAGTGCACAAAATTCGTGCATGGGGGGGATTCCTCAGCCTGGCCTGCACCCTCTCCATTCCAGGACCCCTCGGGGGATGTCCGACGGCCAGTTTAGGCCCGATCCCTGTGGGCCTAAACTGGCCATCGGACATCTCTCTCGTAATCCAGGACCACTGGCTCCTAACCGCTCACCTGCCTACCTGCCTGATTGACCCTAACCACTTTGCCTGCCTGGTCACCCCTAACTGCCTTCCCCTGCTGGCCTGGTTGTCCCTAACTGCCCTCCCCTAATAGCCTGGTCACCCCTAACCACCTCTGCCTCGGCCCCCACCACCATGGCTTTGTCCAGAAGGATGTCTGGAAGATGTCCGGTCTAACTAGCATATTACCCTTTTATTAGTATAGATATCCAAATGGTTGTGTGGAAAAGGGATGGGGGGAAATACATATTAACATATGTGTGTATTTACTGGTGTGTTCATAAAGTAACTACAGAATTGCTTATATTTGTTTTTGTTGGTTTTTTTTAATATATTTTTATTGATTTCAGAGAAGAAGGGAGAGGGAGAGAGAGAAACATCAATGACAAGAGAGAATCATTGATCGATTGCCTCCTGCAACCCAGGCATATGCCCTGACCCGGAATCAAACCTTGACCTCCTGGTTCATAGGTCAGTGCTCAACCACTGAGCCATGCCAGCCAGGCAAGGATTGCTTATCGTATATAATAAAGAGGTAATATGCAAATTGACTGTCACACCCTCACAATATGGCTGCCTACAACCAAGCCAGCAGGGGGGTTTGTGAGGGACGACCAAACGACTGAATAAGCCAGCTGCGTGGGACAGCCAGGCCAGGGGGAGGGGGACTGTGAGGGGCGACCAGGCCAGCAGGGGGTGGAAGTTGGGGGTGACCAGGCCAGCGGTAGGGGCAATTAGGGGTGACCAGAGTGGCAGGGGGCACAGTTAGGGGCAACCAGGCAGGCAGGCAGGTGAGTGATTAGGAGCCAGTGGTCCAGGATTGTGAGAGGGATGTCTAACTGCCAGTTTAGGCCCGATCCCCCGAGGGGTCCCAGATTGAAGAGGGTGCAGGCTGGGCTGAGGGGACCCCCCACGCCCATTCACGAATTTCGTGCACCAGGTCTCTAGTACTAGTATATGGAAAACCATGGATAGTGGGTAAAGAATAGGAGCCTTTTGTACTTTAAATATTCTCTAAAAAATCACCTGTACTCACCCTGAGCAGGTAGCTCAGGTGGTTAGATCCTCGTTGATACCCCAATGTTTTGGTTTCAGGTTTTGTCATGTCACTCAATCACCTTTATTAGTTAAACTCACAAATTACTTATGTAAAGAGCCAGCTAAGGTCCAAGGAAACCTCAAGCATATTATGTGCATGGGGGTGGCCAGCCGGTGAAGTTTTCCCCAACATAGGCATTCTCTGTACAGGGTTATATAGAATACAGAAAACATCAAACAGGGCACGCAGTTGGAGGAATGTGATTGCCTGCAAACTGCTTACAATCCAGGCTCACACCTGAGAACAATTTCTGTTTGGCCATTTTTTTACTGAAGAGCTGGCAGTCCACCAGCTGTAAGTTCTCACAGTCTGCTTACAGATGGTCTTCATCATATTCCCACATGGGGGGAGAGGGAGTTGAGCTTGGGAAGGGGCCCATGTCCTGGCATATCACACATTACTTGTTCCTTTTTGTTTTTCTTTTTTTGTTTGTTTTTAAATATATTTTTTTTTTATTTTTTACAGGGAGGAAGGGAGAGGGAGAGAGAGTTAGAAACATCGATGAGAGAGAAACATCAATCAGCTGCCTCTTGCACACACCCCCACTGGGGATGTGCCTGCGACCAAGGTACATGCCCTTGACCAGAATCAAACCTGGGATCCTTGAGTCCGCAGGCCGACGCTCTATCCACTAAGCCAAACCGGTTAGGGCGTCATTTTTGAATTGTAAGACCTGTGCTGGTCTGCTGTCTCTGAAAAGCAACTCAGTATCTCATTAAACAGGACAGGACCATTTTGAGCTGGTTCTGTGGTTACAATTTCTGTCATTATCCTGGGTCGTTTCAGCATATAGAACCCATCCCTTTGCTCTAGCCTCCTATTATTTTTACCTCTAGTCAACAAACTTTCACCCTAACTCACTCCACTAACACACAAGGCAAAGCCTTAAATCAGTTCATTATCCAAAATTACTCTTCCTATGAAACCTTAGACTCTAATGTCTTTCTGTCTTTTGCCATAGCCTTCCTTTCTTTCCATCTCTCATTCCATGATCTTCCTTGTGATCTTATCCAGTTCTCCAATCTTCTAACATCTCTTTATGCAGGTCCCTGGATTACCCAATATCCCTTCCCAGCCTACATTTCATAATTATCACATTCCAACCACCCTCACCTGCAGGCAAAATTTCCTCACCCATTTGATCTCCCATTCCACTTACTCTCCTACTGCTGACATGTGTATCAAACCAATTACTGGGCTTCTTTCCTCCTACTCCCAAGCTATTGAGCCCTGGTAGAGAAAATCAATTCGCTGTCAAATGATACCTCAAAAATGTTGTGACCTCCAACCTCAACAGAGCAAGATATTCTTGGCAAGCCTTCAGTGTGCATCTACTCTCTTCTTTTCCCTTTCTCCGTAACAGCTCACTCACCACACCCGTATTTTCTCAGCAGTTGATTTTGCCTTCTCCTTCAAAGACTTAAAAAGGACATGAGGTAGAATCTCAACATCTTGCCCTCCAATACTTATTTCCCATCCTCTCCCTTCTTCATGACTTAGGTATCTCTTCTCCATCTAAACTCTGAATTCCCCTCATCTGGCATCTTAGGAACTTCCCTCTATCTCCCTCTCTGATTTTCAACCCCTCTCTATGAACATTTTCCCATAGCTTCTCCCATCTTTTTAAAATATATTTTTATTGATTTCAGAAAGGAAGGGAGAAGGAGAGAGAAACATCAACGATGAGAATCATCGATCAACTGCCTCCTGCACACCCTCTACTGGGGATCAAGTCCGCAACCCCGGACATGTGCCCCGACTGGGAATCGAACCATGACCTCCTGGTTCATAGGTCAATGCTCAACCATTGAGCCACATCGGCTGGGCACCTCTCCCATCTCTAAAATACCTTCTGCTGCTCTAAATTCCCTTCTAACGCCACCCACATTTTAAAAAGTCTCTCTTTTGCCTCACTTCTTAATACACTGCAATCTGACTCACATAACTCACACTGCTACAGAAATCACCCATGCCAAAGGCACCAATTATATCTCTGTTGCAAAATTCAAAATTCTTACCTTATTTAACTCCCTGCAAATTTGATGCTCTTTGATTATATTTTTCCTATCTTGGCTATCCTCACACTTTTCCTTTTACTTTTATGGGCTCTTCCTCACTCCTAAATCCTCAATCATCAGGCTTTCTTTTTACCCTGCAGATAATTGTCCTAGGTAACTTTACCCACTTCCATGGCCCCAGTTATGACTATATTTGATGATTCCTAAGTAAATCAGTCAAGACATTTGATACAACAGTGATCTTTAAGCAGAAATATTCAAAAGAACATCTATGCTCATCTACCATAACTGCTAATGTATCTTTAACTTACTCCTTGATCGAAATCCCTGGCGGGCCTGTCTGGTGTGGCTCAATGGTTCAGCATTGACCTATGAACCAAGAGGTCACAGTTCGATTCCCATCAAGGCACATGCCGGGCTTGCAGGCTCAATCCCCAGTAAGGAGCATGAAGGAGGCAGCTGATCAAGATTCTCATCATTGATGTTTCTATCTCTGAAATCAATAAAAACATATTTAAAAAGAAAATAAAAATATTTAAAAAGAAAATAAAGATATCCCTGGCAGAAATAACTGGTTGACACTCTAGTTCATATACCTGGCTGGCTGCTAAGGGCCTGGGAGAGAGATCTGAAATTTTCAGGGAGATGAAGGCTTTGCTTCTTGCCAAAATAAATACTATATGGAATTCCCCAAATCTTGGGTGTGTAGGGGGTGGGGAGGAATGTTTCATAGGCTTATCTCTGTGCCTTGGCTTCCTTCTGCTGGAATTCCTGGCCTCTAGCTATCTCCCACATTCGCAGAGAGAGAGAGAGAGAGAGAGAGAGAGAGGAGGAGGAGGACACACACACACACACACACACACACACACACACGAAGATTCATTTCCTCAGGGCAGCTTTTGTGAATGTCCACTTTCCACCCCAGTCTGAGTTAAATAAGCTGTGTGCTCCCATTATCCACTCTATATACCTTTGTCAGCAAACTTTTCTGTTTACTTGACTCCACCTCCCTCTCTGAGACTACAGATTCTTCAAAGTGAGGTGAGGGCCAAGAATCTCTAGCCTAGAAATCAGTCAGGAGAAAGGATCAGCTGGGGTAAGATGCCTAGTGGATAGTTTCGGAAAGCTCAAGGTCGCTGAAAAGGGAAAAGAGACAGAAAATGGCTAGAAAGTAGAGTATCAATGACAAATGGCCTATTTTGACTTTGCCTAGAACTGAAAAGTCTCATCAATATTTGTTAAATCATTTCTAATGATTTCCTGGCATCTTATATAACAGATAGTGACTTTCCTTGACCTTATTAGGTTTTGGGTTTCTGTCTAAATTTAGGTTCAGTAGCAACCTTCTCTTTGGTTCTGAGTCCAGCTCAAATGCTACCTTGTCTAAGAAGTCTCTCCTGATTCCCCAAGTGGGTTTATTTTTCAGTCTTTGAGGATAAGAACCAAGTCTATCTTTTTATCCTAACTCTGTCCCCAGGACCTGGCAAAATGCCTGGAACAGAGTAGGTAATGGATATTTATTTGACTGATAATCACTATGGGAAGCAGAAGGGATGTGTTTAAAAAAAGGGGGGTGGGGAGACAGGGTAAATGATAAAGTCTCCAAAGTCCTTTAGTGATCCCCAGTTTGGGTCACAGCTACTGCCTCTCTTGTTATGCTAAGTGGAAGTACTAAGGGATTGCTACTCAGTCTTCTATTCCTGACTTACTCTGCTACTGCTCCACTAACCCCTACCTGTACCCATGCCCCAACATCTGCATAGTTAGTAAAATGTATATAGGTGGGTTAATTAGATGATATATAAATTATATCTCAATAAAGCTGTGACATTTTTTTAAACTTTGTATACACTCTTTTCTTCAAGAAACCCATCCTACCCAAAGTTGCTATCAGAACTGGAGTTGTCAGTGAGGAGAAAAAAAAATTTTTTTTTCCTTGTTTCCAGTGTAATTTTCATCCTTTAAGCCTAGAGACAATAGTGTTAGGGGCAGAAATAGACTAGTGGGGACTAGCTATAGTTGTAAGAAATAATCATGCTCTGCTAACCGTGATTGTTTTTGTTCTGATTTAAAAAAGCGCATTCTGACCTGGCTGGGCGTTGTATTCCCTGCCCTCCCCCGCAACCTGCCTGCATTACCTGAAATCTGTAAACATTTTACCCATTTTATTCCTTTTGCCTACTTCCCCATGCGTGTAATACTCATTTGTAACCTTTTGCATACCCATTCTTGTTCCACTGTAGACGAAAGGGGCCACATGCTAACCTGACAAGCTCAGGGGAGGCCTGCATGGCGGTCTTGCAAACTTGGAGACATAAAGTAACCACATAGGATGGTCTGAAATTAAACTTTAACTAAAAGCAGTTATGGTGGGTAGTTACATCCTAGGCTGGTATCTTCACTGACAAGGTCAGCCTTTACCTTAACTGAGCCTATCTGTCTTTTTGCATCTGTAATTACATACCCTTGAAATGTCTGGGTAACTTGTAACTTCCCTTTTTCTGGACTCCTTGGGGCACAACCTAATATGCTGGGCGCCAGGAAGATACCACAAATTCCTTCTTTATCATGTTAATTGTTCCTGCACCCACCTAAGTATGTGTCCATCATTTCACTTTTTATCCAATCCCAGGGGTTCCCCCCTCCCCCCCGTCCCCCGCTTTGCTTTCTCCCCCCTCTCTAGTTTATAACCAATGGATTTCATGTAAGCTACCTACGTCACTTTCCTTTGATTTCCAATGTATAAATACAGATGTAACCTGCCATTCTCCGGAGCATTATCTCAATTCATTGAGGTTCTGCTTTCCTGCATATGTCGACAGTTCGGCTCAAATAAACTCACAAAAGTTCTTTACAGGTTTCAATGGTTTTTTACATTAACACCATTTCCCCATGTAATCAGTGTCCTTTTACTCAATATAAGCAGCTGGCTTATTGTGGGGAGAAGGTAAGAAGGGGGGGCAGGATGACCTGCTGCGCTCCCATGCTGCCAGCATTAATGGAATAAATGCTCAGACATGATTCAACCCTGTCTCTGCTTAATTGGCTCAAGTAGTGACAGGCAGCCCTGACCCATTAGTTGTCCAGTTTCAATGGGACTTTGCCTTACTCAGCATTTCCTTACACGAACAGGGAGACAGACCTATGGATGGATGATGGTGATACTATGTGTGAAGACCTGTAATAGAGAGACGATTGGTATGGAGTAAGCACAGATTTTGAAGCCAGATGGCCCTGGGTTTGAATACAAGCTCTGCTACTACTAGCCTCCACTTCCTCTTTTATCATTTGTAGACAGTGATGATGATCTATAGGACTGTTGAAGAAATCAAAAGAAATACTGTCATCAAAGAATCTATCACAGTGCACAAGGCCCTGCACAACAGTAAGTACTTCTCACACCTCAGTGAGCACAAAAATCACCTGGGGATCCTGTTAAGTTGCAGATTCTGATTCAGTAGCTCTGAGGTGGGCCCTGAAATTCTGCATATCTAACAAGCTCCCAGGTGATGTCTCTACTGTTGGTTGAGGACCACAGTTTAGCAAAATTATGAAGTGCCAATGGAGTGTAGAGGAGAAGGCAGGAAATTAATTCTTCAGGAGAAAGGAAGGCAGGCACTTCCTTGAAGAACTGGAGTTTTCAAGGAATGAGAAGGGAGCATGCATTCTAGGCAGGGGGAAGAGAATGAGTCTAGACCTCCACGTTGCATAAAAGTGAAAGGTGACTTGGAAAATAACAAGGAATGTGGTGAACAGCCCCAGAGACTGGGAAGGTGACTAGCTAGTTTGGCTCAATGGATAGAACGTCGGCCTGCAGACTGAAGGGTCCCAGGTTTGATTCCAGCCAAGGGCGCATGCCTGGGTTGCGGGCTCGATCCCCAGTAGGGGGCATGCAGGAGGCAGCCAATCAAAGATTCCCTCTCATCATTGATGTTTCTATCTCTCTCTCCCTCTTCCTTCCTCTCTAAAATCAATAAAATATACTTTTTAAAAAAAGGAAAAAAATGTAGGGGGGTAGGGGAGGGCTTTAAAAAAATGCACATGCCGAAGCCGGTTTGGCTCAGTGGATAGAGCGTCAGCCTGTGGACTGAAGGGTCCTGGGTTCGATTCCGGTCGGGGGCATGTGCCTTGGTTGCGGGCACATCTCCAGTGGGAGGTGTGCAGGGGGCAGCTGATCGATGTTTCTCTCTCATTGATGTTTCTAACTCTCTATCCCTCTCCCTTCCTCTCTGTAAAAAAATCAATAAAAATATATATTTAAAAAAAAATGCACATTTTAGCACCTACTCCAGACCTACTGAATCAGAAACTCTGGAGGAGGAATCCAGCAATCTGTGTTTGAACAAGTCCTTCAGGTAATGCAATGACCTGTAAAATTTGAGAACCACAGGTCTTAGGCAATGGAGGGTGGGGGCACTGGGAGTTGTTTTAAATAGTAGAGGGAAGCGATCAGATCTGTGTTGTAGAAAGGTGATCCCTGCCCTAGAGGTGCAGTAGAGGGGGATAGGAGGCAGGTAGCATGACCAATTAGGAGGAAAGGGTAGGTGTCATACAGGAATGTGCTTGTCTGCAATTAACAGAAAGCCTGAACTCAAGTTGTTTAAACAAATGAGTGATAGTTTTCTTACACAGCAAGTTGACAGTACAGGCCTGGTACTAAGGCTCCAAACTGTCCTTAAAGACCCAGGCTCCAGTTTTCCTCTGCCCTACCATGTTGGCTCGTGATCTCATGGCCAAAGGATGGAGGCTGTTTCTTCAGGTATCACATCCAAATTCAAGGTTGGAAAAAGGGACCGAGGGGCAAAGGCAGGACTAGTTACAACCCTCCTCCTCCTTTGGGAGACTCTTATTCATTGACTTGTGGTTTCATTTTCTTGAGCCACATGGTCACTCCTGGCTGCAAGGAAGGGTAGGAGATTGAGTGTTTAATTTTCTAGCTTCTATAGAAGGTAGGGGAAGAAGGGTTGGAAAAAGATGTGAAGTCTGCCAAGCTGACATGTATGCCACATCTAAAGGAGAGTTATAAGAAGAGAGATGGGGTGGTAAAAGCAGGAGAGGAGAGGCACAGCTTATCCTATGTTGTTGCATAAATAAGTCCTTTATACAAAAATATAAATGTTGCCCTAGCCTGTTTGGCTCAGTGGATAGAGTGTTGGCCTACAGACTGAAGGGTCCCGGGTTCGATTTCAATCAAGGGCACATACCCCAGTTGTGGGCTTGATGCCCAGTGGGGGCGTGCAGGAGGCAGCCAAACAATGATTCTCTCTAATCATTGGTATTTCTATCTCTCTCTCCCCCCCCCCCCCGCTTCCTCTCTGAAGTTAATTTAAAAATATATTTAAAACACACATATATATATATGTCAACATTGTACAAACAGTATACAATTAAGGGTCAAAAAAATTTTTCCGAGAGAAACCAAGATGGCAGCATAGGTAAATACCTAAACTGCTGCCTTGCAAGACAATTTCAAAACTACCACTAAAAGACAAAACGGACATCATCCAGAACCACAGGAAGGCTGGCTGAGTGGAAATTCTACAACTAGAAGGAAAGAGAAAAGCACACTGAGACTCAGAGGAGCTGCAGAAGGCAGAGGTATTGAGGCGTGCGAACGGAGAGGGCTGGCAACTGAGTAGACAGCTGGCTTTCTCAAATGGGAGGGAGACAAAAGCTCCCGACGGCTCTGAACTCCAGTTCCGGGTGAGACTCTGGGACCCAGATTCATTCGGGGAGAAATTGGACTGTCAGGAAAGAGAAAAGCACACTGAGGCTCAGAAGAGCTGCAGAAGGCAGAGGTACCAAGGCACGCGTGTGTGGAGAGGGCTGGCAACTGAGTACGCGTCTGGCTTTCTCAATTGGGAGGGAGACAAAAGCTCCCGATGGCTCTGAACTCCAGTTCCAGGCGAGACTCTGGGGACCCAGACTCATTTGGGGAGAAACTGGACTGTCTGGCAGCAGGCGAAACTTGAGGGTGGCTTTCTCTCAGCGGTGCTTGCAGCGATTACCTCGGGACACTGAGACCCAGGGGCCACTTAGGGCAGGGCTGAAGGGAAGCCATTGCTGTCTGCTCCACCCTGAGGCTCCGCCCCATCCAAGCTGAGCACAGAGGCTTTTGCAAGTCTTGTCTCATAAGGGTGTCTCCAGCGCAGAAGTTCTCCCAACGTAGACACAGCTGATCCTCATAGCCAATTGGCCTGGAGGTCAATTCCTCCTAGTGATACAAACAACAATCAAGGCTTAACTACAACAAGACTGTGCACACAGCCCACAAAGGGGTGTACCAAACGTGTCCACCTCAGGTAACTGGGGAGGCTGAGCCACTGGGTCCTATAGGACACCTAGCACACAAAGCCACTCTATCAACTCAGGGAAGCAGCCAAAATTCGGAGACAAAGAAACAGGTCACAAATGAAAGAAATGGAGGAAAACAAACTACTGGATATAGAGTTCAAAACCATGGTTATAAGGTTTTTCAAGAATTTTCTAGAAAAGGCCGATAAATTTAGCGAGACCCTCAAGGATATGAAAAAGGATCAACTAGAAATTAAGCATACACTGACTGAAATAAAAAATATTATGCAGAGATCCAACAGCAGACTAGAGGATCGCAAGAAACAAGTCAAAGATTTGAAATACAAAGAAGTAAAAAACACTCAACCAGAAAAGAAAAAAGAATCCAAAAATATGAAGATAGTGTAAGGAGCCTCTGGGACAACTTCAAGCGTACCAACATCAGAATTATGGGTGCCAGAAGAAGAAAGAGAGCAAGATACTGAAAACCTATTTGAAGAAATAATGAAAACTTCCCCCACCTGGTGAGAGAAATAGACTTACAAGTCCAGGAAGCGCAGAGAACCCCAAACAAAAGGAATCCAAAGAGGACCACACCAAGACACACCATAATTAAAATGCCAAGAGCAAAGGACAATGAGAAAATATTAAAAGCAGCAAGAGAAAAACAGTTACCTACAAGGGAGCACCCATACGACTGTCAGCTGATTTCTCAACAGAAACTATGCAGGCCAGACGGGAGTGGCAAGAAATATTCAAAGTGATGAATAGCAAGAACCTACAACCAAGATTACTCTACCCAGCAAAGCTATCATTCAGAATTGAAGGGCAGATAAAGAGCTTCACAGATAAGAAAAAGCTAAAGCAGTTTATCACCGCCAAACTAGTATTACATGAAATACTGAAAGGTATTCTTTAAGAAGAGGAAGAAGAAGAAAAAGGTAAAGATAAAAATTATGAACAACAAATACATATCAACAAGTGAATCTAAAAATCAAGTGAATAAAAAATCTGATGAACAGAAGAAACTGGTGAATAGAATAGAATCAGGGGCATTGAAAGGGAGTGAACTGACAATTCTCGGGGGGAAAGGGGTGTTGGGGATGCGGGAAGAGATTGGACAAAAATCGTACACCTATAGATGAGGACAGTTGGGGGTGTAAGGGCAGAGGGTGGGGTGGGAACCGGATGGAGGGGAGCTATGGGGGAAAAAAGAGGAATAATTGTAATAATCTGAACAATAAATATTTATTTAAAAAATAAAATAAAATGAGGATAAAAAAATAAAATAAAATAGTAATAAAAAAAATTTTTTCCCAGCTATCATACCCCTTATTTGTTTTTGTTTTACTCTACAACTGATTGCCTGCATTTGGGGCCCTGGAGATCCAAAGTCATTCTACACAGAAACTGTGAATACTTAATCTTATCTACAATGAATAGTAAATAAAGCAGCAGGGAAAATTACCTGACAGTTTCCCCTCCTTTTGTTCCTTTTATAATGACAACAATTCTTCTCCTGGCACATTTATGACTATTCTGACATTATTGCTGCTCAGCTATGGAATACCAAACCTGGATGGGTTTACTCTGAAAATCTGAATAAGGCATTTTACAAGCATAGAAGGAAAAACATAATGGTCATACAAATATGAGTTTGGAGAAGTTTGGGGAAAATAAAAGTTATTACACACGTGGTATGTCTTACTGCCAAGATCAGTTTATAGAAGATTATTCATCCCAATTAAATTCCTCTGTTTACTTACATTTGAGGAATCTGAGGATTGAATACAGGGGCAGAGTCCCACAATTTGCCATTGGGTGCCCCATTGTGAGGATAGAATAGGATTTCTAACATCCGGGTCAACAGGATAGCACTCTGGGCAGTGACTGATTTTAGAACCTGGTATATGCAACATTGTTTGTTTTGGCTCAGTTTAGGCCACCAAAGACCTTTTATTTGGGAACAAAGGCTATTTACAGTCAGGACTGTACTTCTTGATTAAGGGCATTTGGGGGCAGTTCTGGAACAGAAGGGCCATCCACAAGGCAGCCAGGAAGAGATCATGATAAAACCTAGCAGAGAATAATACAAGTAAATACCATCAAGGAAATTAAAGGCTATAAGAAATTCTGTCAGCAAATAAATAAGCTCAGTACTAGAGTTGTTGTTTATCTTTCATAACAGAGAACTGTAGGGTGGAAGTCCAATTTAAAAACAATTAAGGGGGTGGGAGTGCTGGGGAGAGGTCAATGGGGGAAAAAGGAGACATATGTAATACTTTATTTTTATATTTATTTTAAATCCTCACCTGAAGATATTTTTCCATTGATTTTTAGAGAGCGTGGAAGAGAAAGGGAAAGACAGAGAGAAATATCGATGCGAGAGAAACACATCTATTGGTTGCCTTCTGCACCCCAACCAGGGTCCAGGCTGGGGAGGAGCCTTCAACCGAGGTACGTGCCCTTGACCGGAATGGAACCTGGGACCCTTCAGTCCGCAGGCCGACACTCTATCCACTGAGCCAAATCAGGTAGGCAACATATGTAATACTTTAAACAATAAAGAATTAAAGAAACAATAAAACTACCATCATCTGAAAAAAAATTAAAAATAAATAAAAACAATTAAATGAAGATATCTCAGTACTGTATTAACTGGACACCTAAAAGCTGATTACAGCCAAAACCGGTTTGGCTCAGTGGAAGAGCGTCAGCCTGCGGACTGAAAGGTCCCAGGTTCGATTCCCGTCAAGGGCATGTAACTTGGTTGCGGGCACATCCCCAGTAGGAGGTGTGCAAGAGGCAGCTGATCGATGTTTCTCTCTCATCGATGTTTCTATCTATCCCTCTTCCTTCCTCTCTGTAAAAAATAAATAAAATATATTTAAAAAATAAATAAATAAAAGCTGATTACATATATAAGGAAATGTAACCAAATTAAAATAAAAAGTCTTCAGTTTTTAAAAATTTGACCGGGAAGTTTAAATAGAACTGGTTTTGTATGCTCCCCTTTTTACATTGTCTATGTTCCACCAGAAACAGCTCATATTACAGCTGAAGTTTTATATTTATTTTACCTTACCTCTACAAGTAATTTTCAGACATTTTGAGCCTATGCCCAGAGGTCTCTTTTTAAAATATTTTTAACAACTTTATTAATTCACGTTTTTGTTAAGAATATTCCTGGGCAAATTTTGTGCGGACATATGGTTTTGCCTCTTTGGGTATCAGCCTAGGAGTTAACTGCTGGGTCATATGGTAACTCTGTGGAACTGCTAGGCTATTTGCCACAGCGGCTACACCCTCTTACATTCCCACCAGTAATGTGTGAGAGGTTCATTTTCTTCACATTTAGAAAGTGAGGCTTGGAAAGGCTAGGTCACACAACTAGCGAGTGGCAATCCATCAAGTCTAGGTTTCCTTTAAATATCTCTTGATATTTAAACCTACCCTTCTCTTGCCCTGTACCACCCTGCCCCAAATTCCTTCTTTCTCTCTGCTCAAGACTCCTCTAGCCTCCCACCTGGTCTCCAGGGATCTGTTTCTGTCCTGTCCCCCTTTCATCTGTCCTCATTATGGAAAGACTAGAGACCTGGTGCACAAATTGGTGCTCGGGTGGGGTCTGGCCGGCCTGCCCGGGGCACATCAGGTGGCTGGCCAGGGGGAGGGGCTGCCAGTGGTTGGCCAGCTGGCCCCACCCCCTGGTTGAACTCATGGTTGAGGGGACAATTTGCATATTAGGCTTTTATTTTATAGGATAGGATTTACCACTGGGGATGGGTGGTAGGCTTAGAAAGGGTTCACTTTGCAATTGACTTATACTTTACATATGTTGTCAACTTTTGGATGTATTTAATGTTTAATAAACATGTCTTAAAGGATTTACTTTTATCTCCAATGGCAAGCCTGGTGCATTAGTATGAACTCAAAACGTATTTGTTGAGTGAAAGAATAAGAGGGCCAATCATTGACTGGGGTTTAGGTCTATCAGGGGTTAACCAGATTAACAATATTTGTTCAGCAAATTTTGTTTTGTTTTGTTTTGTTCCCCAAACTTCTTATTGCATTTCTACTCTGTGTTTTGGCACTGTGTGCCAAGACCTATGTTAGGCACTGAGAATCAGAAATGAACCAAGCAGTTCCTGTCCTTGTGAAATTTATGATCAATCTTATGTGAAAGACAGGAAAGGCCTCCCTGAGCTTTAAGCTAAGGCCCACAGAAATATTAGGAATTGGGGTGTTAAAAATAAATTTCATGGAGAAATAGGTAAGGTAAGAGGTCAGCATGTGCGTGCCAGTGTTCCTGACTTTTGGGGTCTAACCCTGATACAGGAGCACAAGAGTACCCCACCCATTAAGCAGGGGTTAGGAGGTGAGGTTGGGAGCCCATTTCCCCTGCCCTCCTTTTTCTCTCCCCCTTATCTTGCTGGTTAGAGTTGGCCTTTGATCTCCCAACTGCTCAGACCAGAGCCTCCTCCCACCCCCCACCTGTCCTTGGTTTATGGCTGTTTTAATTGTTTAGGCCAGAAATGTTTCCATTTGCCTGGACCCTCTCTTCCTGTGGCATTTCTCTATCCTCTGTATAAAATAAGCACCCTCGCGTCTTTAATTCTCCATCTATACATTCCTCTCCCATGGACCCTCCTTATTCCCTAAACCTTCCTAATTAAGCTAGCTAGCTAACCCTTTCAATATGGTTTTACCAAAATCCAAATAGGCCTAACAAACGTTCCGTTTCTTGTTTGGACCTGGTTGGGGACAATCATTTATTTTTAACTATACGAATGTAATTCCCAGGCACTAATTTAAGTTTGCTTGAGGCTGTAAATAAGTGAGGCTCTCATTTTACAGGTCTAATTAGTATCTGCATCCTGGTAGGGGAACCTCATTACCTTAAGGGCTCCAGGAGTCAGGTTCCTGCTAATCTTAGGAAGAGTGGTTGGTCTTTCCAGGGAAGAAGCCAGGATACCTGGGGCCTGGGAATCTCTGGTCAATTTAGCAACAGTTTTCCATCTGAGCCAGCTTCCCCTTCCCACTCAGGCCAAGCTTTGGATCCACCACCCTTCTCAGGTTTTCCTTCCCCTGTTTCTCTGATGCAAGAAGCTATTTGCCAGCAATTGCCAGTGTGAGGTTCCCCCAAACTACTGGATCCTTTTCCTAGGTCAGTGTCAACACTCCTGAAACCTCCCCCACCAGCCCCCTGTCCCCACCCTTACCCTAACCCACTCCCCACCCTATTCCACTCCTCACCCCCTCCACCTCCAGTGATTGTACTGGTGAATAATGCCTGAGGAGGCCTGGCCAAGGAGGGGCCTGAAATCCAACCTCCAGCCACTTGCCCAGCTGTGTGCCCCAGCACAGGTCTTTGTCTGCTTGAAGGATAGGGTGGCTCTTTCTCATGTGCCATTTGACTTAGCAGGGGCTTCCTCCCAGTTCATTACCAAGTCTCTGTATTTTGTCCCCAGTTGCTGAATCTATCCACTTACTTCCCTCCATCTCCACTGTCCAGTGGAAGCCATTCTCCTATTTCACCTGGGCAATTCAAATTGCTTTCCAACTGTCTGGATGCTTTCTTTCTTTCTTTTAATTGATTTTAAAGAGAGAGAGAGAAACATCAATTTGTGGTTCTAGTTATTTATGCATTCATTGGTTGATGCTTGTATGTGCTCTGAGGTATCAGGAGGATGCTCCAACCAACTGAGCTATCTGGCCAGGGCGTGATCAATTTTGAAGGGAAATTAAATACTGTTCACTCCACACTTAACACTCTTGATGACCTCTTGTTGTTCTTACAATAAAGATCAAAATCTTAATGCCACTTCCTGTGTGATCTTGCCTCTGACTAACTCAGCCCCATCCCAGCCATTTTGCTCTTGCTTAGGTTACCTTGTGTTAGGGTGGTCAAAGGAGGAACACACGAAGCCAAAAGGGGTAAGGACTTATAAATGTATTAGGTCATCTGGAAATCCAGATGGGCTAAACCCCCAAATGGCACCAGCACCAGGGACGGGCGTCAGAGATTTTAAGGGACTCTAGGTGGGCTTTTTCTGGGCGGAGAATTCTCTAGGTGAGTCTGAATCCTGGAAAGGTCCAGAGGGGACAGGTAATGCTTTTAGCATTTAGCCAAGTGGAATGTGGTCTAGCAAGTGGAATGTGTTCTAAACGAAAGGGAATGTTCTTGTAAAGTGGTCTAAAGGTCAGTTCCCAGGGTAGGGGGTGTCGATTCAATGATTTGATCAGACCTAACACCCTGGAGTTCTCTTACCTTGTCTTAAACTTTATCATGATCCACAGCTCCTTCTGCCTCAGGTTTCATTTATTATTTTTTTCAGGGAGGACTTTTTTACTTCCACTTCACAGCACCCTGCCCTTTTCCTTCATAGAGCTTATCTGTTATTGAAATGGACACATTGCATGCACATGTGTAAAGATCTGTAGCTATGTTATTTCTCTCTAAATATGCAAGCTTTCTCATGGGCTCTAATTCCTCCTGGGGACTGGGCTCAACTCAAACTTGCCTATTAAAGTTATCTAGTCTTAAACAGTCTCATTTGGGGTAAATATTCAGTCAGTTCAAAGTTGCAGCCCTGCCAGACTTTCCCCACCCCCTCTTGACTTGCCAAGATGGCTTGTGGGATCACAGGGAAGCTTCAGGAAAGTAACAGGAGCTGGGAGCTTTAGCCTGGGTCCTCAGTGGCCTCTGCTCCGGAGTCACTCCTGGTCACCATGGCCCTGCTGGCATCAGCTGCTGAGCTTGTTGACTGGCAAGCTCATGACTTGTTATTTCAGCACCTTCAGAGTCTGACATCTCACTTTTCTCCATCTCTGCTCTGCTCACCAGCTGACTTAGGAGCACTTCTGTTCTTGTTGGGGTCTTCAGCTTTTCCCATCCTTGGGGTCTTAGCTACATTCTCCAGCCATTCCCTGACAAATCCGTGCGCCTTACCTTTGGATTAGGATCACCTGGCCCATAGCACAGTGCCCATTGGCCTGTCCCTGGCTCTCGACCATGCTACTTTCTGCCTGCCTGGCAGGAAGCATAGAGAGAAGGGCTTCTGGCATGCCATGTGCAAGTTGTGGACACCCAACAGCATTCTCTGACTCTTCTCCTTCCCCAGTGCTGCTCTCTGCTCCTGAGCCCTGCTCAATGTAAAACGTCTACCAGAATTTGGCAGTCTTCCAAGAGCTGGGCCAGGGGAAATGGGCTCCCAACCTCACCTCCTAACCCCTGCTTAATGGGTGGGGTACTCTTGTGCTCCTGTATCAGGGTTAGACCCCAAAAGTCAGGAACACTGGCACGCACATGCTGACCTCTTACCTTACCTATTTCTCCATGAAATTTATTTTTAACACTCCAATTCCTAATATTTCTGTGGGCCTTAGCTTAAAGCTCAGGGAGGCCTTTCCTGTCTTTCACATAAGATTGATCATAAATTTCACAAGGACAGGAACTGCTTGGTTCATTTCTGATTCTCAGTGCCTAACATAGGTCTTGGCACACAGTGCCAAAACACAGAGTAGAAATGCAATAAGAAGTTTGGGGAACAAAACAAAACAAAACAAAATTTGCTGAACAAATATTGTTAATCTGGTTAACCCCTGATAGACCTAAACCCCAGTCAATGATTGGCCCTCTTATTCTTTCACTCAACAAATACGTTTTGAGTTCATACTAATGCACCAGGCTTGCCATTGGAGATAAAAGTAAATCCTTTAAGACATGTTTATTAAACATTAAATACATCCAAAAGTTGACAACATATGTAAAGTATAAGTCAATTGCAAAGTGAACCCTTTCTAAGCCTGCCACCCATCCCCAGTGGTAAATCCTATCCTATAAAATAAAAGCCTAATATGCAAATTGTCCCCTCAACCATGAGTTCAACCAGGGGGTGGGGCCAGCTGGCCAACCACTGGCAGCCCCTCCCCCTGGCCAGCCACCTGATGTTCCCTGGGGAGGCCGGCCAGACCCCCACCCGAGCACCAATTTGTGCACCAGGTCTCTAGCCTTTCCATAATGAGAACAGATGAAAGGGGGACAGGACAGAAACAGATCCCTGGAGACCAGGTGGGAGGCTAGAGGAGTCTTGAGCAGAGAGAAGAAGGAATTTGGGGCAGGGTGGTACAGGGCAAGAGAAGGGTAGGTTTAAATATCAAGAGATATTTAAAGGAAACCTAGACTTGATAGATTGCCACTCGCTAGTTGTGTGACCTAGCCTTTCCCTCAGTTTCTGCATCTGTAAAGTAGGCTGGTAATAACTACAGTTATTTATATTCCTAGCACCTAGCACAAAGCTTGGTATAAGATGACACACACAAATCATAGCCAGTGTTGTCAATACAGTACTAGGTAAACTTCATAAATGCTGGCAGAATGAATATTCTGTCCAACTTGGAGCTAGAACCTTCCATTTCCTTCTAGGAAGGAAAACGATAAAACGATAAATGATGCTAACTCTGCCATAACCCAAGCCCATACTTCGAGGAAAAGTGGCAGCGCGAGCCTGGGTCTGAGTCGGGGCCAGCCCCTGCCCCCTCCAGGCCCCGCCCCTCCAGGCCCCGCCCACATTCCAGCGAGCACCGCCCCCAGGCCGCGCGCGGCGCCGCTGCCGCCTCCGCGCGCGCCCCGCCCCGCCCCGCCCCTGCTGGTGACGTGCGGGCCGAACGAACCGGGCGGGCTACACCAAGCCTTGTGCTTCCGCGGGCTCCGGGGTCGCTGGGGCTTCGTGGCGCGGGGGTCTGTGCGGGGTTTCGCCTGCTCCCTCACCTTCCCCGTGCGGCCTCGTGGCTTCCTGCTTGGCCTGTGTTCAGCCGGAGACCAGGGAAAGGGTGAGTGTTGGCGGGAGCAGGATGGGACCGGCGGGGAGCGCGCTCCGCTCTCGGGGCCTTGTCTGGGCGGGGGCGGCGCGGGCACGTGCGCGCCCCTCCCCCACCTCGCCGCCGCGCCGCCCCCGGTGCAGAGCGAGGGAGACCGCGGGTGAGTGTGGAAAGGAGAGGACCTGGAGGAGGAGCCTGGATCCAGGGAGTATGTGTGTGTGTGTGTCCGGGGTGTCTCCGGAGCGGGAACCCGGAATTTGGGTCTGTGTGTGGGAGGTTCCTTTCCTAAGGGGCGCAGCGCTCGCTGAGGGGATGGGGGCCCCTTGAGCTCCTGTAGCCGGAGCTTTCAGGTTGGTGAGCTTGGAGGCCTGTGGTGGGGTTGGAGACCAGGTTTGGCCCCAGCATTAGCAAGTTGTGGATTTACCAACAAGAATCCTGGAATCTCCCTCCAACCTGTCGCCATCCCCACCGTCCCCCTCCGTGAAGGATGCGTAGGGTTTGGAAAGGTTGGAGGGTATTCCAGGAATGCTGCCCCAGTTCCAGCTGCAGAGGTGTGAGACAGTGCAGGGCTGGAGTGGAGAGCTTGGGAAAGTGAGTACTTGGAGAAAGGCTGGTTTGGTGGGTCGTGGCCAGATTGCAGAAGACAATGAAGTTTATATCATAACGTTTTCCCCCTGTTATGAATGTAATTATGTTAAAAAATAGAAAGTAGAGGAGTAAAGTATCACCAAATCTTAGAGTTTGATATATGTTTGCTAGTATTTTCATCTACCCTTATAACAGAGATTACCTACAATTTTCTATTCCGTTTTCTAGTTATCATGTAAAATGCGATGTAATAAGTAGTACTCAGGAATATAATTTCCTCTTTCTTAATAAGCAGGAAGCAAGTTTTCATCATAGAAAAATTTAAACATACAAGCAAAACGAGAAAAAGTATCCATAGTTTCCCGGTCTACAGAGATTATCATTGAGTGTATATTTTTGGCTGTGTATTTTCTTTCAAAGATAGGAGCAAATGATGCCCTGATTAGGAATTCAGTTTTTATGGGAATCTTTTGAAGGTTTTAAGCAGTTAAGGATCATAATGGGACTGCTGTGTGGAGACCAGTTAGGATGCTGTTTGCAGTACCTTGAACTAGGTCCATGACAGTGGAAATAGAGAAGGATAGAAAGATTAAAAAGATATTTTGGAGCCCTGGCCCGTGTGGCTCAGTTGGTTGAGCATCATCTTGTGTACCAAAGGGTTGCTGGTTCAATTCCCAATGGGGGCACATGAATGGGTTTTGGATGATCCCTGGGGGCGGTTGGGGGGGGGCACTGATTGATGTTTCTCCCTCTAAAATAAATTAAAAACAACATTTTAAAAAATGTTTTGGTGGGAAAATGAACAGGACATGGAAATGGATTGGTTAGGGCAGTGGTCGGCAAACTCATTAGTCAACAGAGCGGCAAACCGCGGCTCGAGCCGCAGTTTGCCGACCACTGGGTTAGGGAAAAGGAGACGTCTTTGCTTTTCAGTATTTGTTTCGAGCAACTATAAATAGGTGGTGCCATTTACTGGGAAGAAGAATGGAAGAGAAATTTGAGGTGGCAAAAATCATGTTTTGTTTGGATATATTAAATTTGAGATGCATATTAGTTATGAAGTCAGTATATTGAGGAGGCAGTTGGCTGTACAGGCTTGGCACTCACAGAAGAGAGAGCCTAGAGTTGGAGATAAAAATTTGAGAGGCCCTGGCAAGTATGGCAGGTGGTTGGAGCATCTGCCAGGGACCTGAAGTTTCAGGGTTCAATTCCTGGTCTAGGGCAAGGGTTCAATCCCCACCACCCAAGGTGGTGTGTGGGACACAACCAATCAATGTTGATGACTCTCTCTCTCCCCCTCCCTCTCCTCCACTCTCTCTAGAAAATCAATGAAAAAAATATCCCCGGGTGAAGAGTAACAAAACAAAACAAAAAATTTGGGGCGAGTACTCAGTTACATAGGTGATATCAAAGTTTTGGGACTATGTGAGATCACTTAGGGAGGATGAGTTAGCTCCTGCACTCCAATACTTTGAGGTCTGGTAGAAGGAGAAGATTGAGCATAACAGGCCATTGAGGTCCGAGAAAAAGCAGGACGCTGGTGTCATGGAAGCCAAAAGAGATAAGTTTCTGAAAGATAGAGAATTTTTTTTTTTATCAGTATTTCTAAGATATTTGGTAAGATGCTCAATTGGATTTGACATCATGGAGGTTATTGGTTTTTGGTCTATCCAATAATCTAGAAGTGAAAGGTGGAAACCAGATTGGAATAATTGAATGGGATGTGAGGAAGTGAAGACAGTGAGTGTGAATTAGAAAAAAGTGCCCCTTCTTCAAGACCCCTTATGTTCATATACCCAAAACTAAATTTGATAGGTGAAAAATTGATGTCTTGTTTAATTTTTCCATTTCTTGATTACTAATATGGTTGAAGATTTTTTCACATTTATTGACCATTTGTGAGTTTCTGTTCCTGTCCTCTGTACTGCTGCTGCTTTTTTTAAAAAATCATTTTCTAATTTATTGTTGAGTTCTTTAGGCAGTAATAATACGTAGCTGATATAGTGGAATCATATAATTGTCTCTGTGGCTGGCTTATTTCACTTAGTATAATATTCTCTATGTTCACCCAGGTTGTAGCATGTGTCATAATTTCCTTTTTAAGGCTGAATAATATTCCAGTGTATGTCTATATCTATTTTGTTTATCCAAGTGTCAATGAACACTTGGGCTGCTTCATGTTTTGTGTTTTTTGTTTTGTTTTGTTTTGTTTTTAAAATATATTTTATTGATTTTTTACAGAGAGGAAGGGAGAGGGAGAGGGATAGAGAGCTAGAAACATCGATCAGCTGCCTCCTGTACACCCCCTACCGGGGATGTGCCCGCAACTAAGGTACATGCCCTTGACCGGAATCGAACCTGGGACCTTTCAGTCTGCAGGCCGACGCTCTATCCACTGAGCCAAACCGGTTAGGGCTGCTTCATGTTTTGGCTGTTGTGAATAATGCTGCTAAGAAGGTGGGTGTACAGCTATCTGTAGCAGATACTTGTTCAAGTCCCTGCTTTCAGTTCTTTTGGATATATACAACCACAAGAGTGATTACTGAATTATATGGTAATTCTGTTGTTAATTTTTTTGAGGAATTGCCACGTTGTTTTTTTGTTTTTTGTTAATCCTCACCCAAGGATATTTTTCCATTGATTTTTAGAGAGAGTGGGAGGGAGAGGGAGAGACAGAGAGAAACATCGATGTGAGAGAGACACATCGATTGGTTGCCACCTGCATGCACCCCGACCAGGGCCAGGGAACCTGCAACCAAGGTACAAGCCCTTGACTGAAATTGAGCCTGAGACTTTTCAGTGCGCAGGCCAACACTCTATCCATTGACCCAAACCGGCTAGGCTAGGGTGTCATGACACTTTTGTCTTATGTTTTCCTCTAAGAGTTTTATTGTTTTACTAGAGGCCCAATGCACGAAATTCATGGAAGGGGTGTGGCTCTCGCAGCCCCAGCTTCATCCGGATGGTTGTCCAGAAGGTCGTCCCGCTGTTTGGCCATCCGGACTAATTATCATGTTATGCTTTTATTATTAGAGATATCTTACATTAAGGTCTTAGATCCTTTCAAAGTTAATTTTTGTTTATGGTGTTAGATAAGGGTCTGATTTCATTCTTAAAAAATTTTTTGTAATTGATTTTAAATTAAATTTTATTAATATTTTAATGTGTTTTTATTGACTTGAGAGAGAAACAGTGATATGAGAGAAACGTCTACTGGTTGCCCCCCACACACACCCTGACCATGGTTTGAACTGCAACCTGGGTATGTGCCCTGACTGGGAATTGAACTGGGGACCTTTCAGTGCACAGGATGACACTCACCCAACTAAGCCACACCGGTCAGGGCTTAATTGATATTGTGTGTGTGTGTGTGTGTGTGTGAGAGAGAGAGAGAGAGAGAGAGAGAGAGGTCAGTTTGTTATTCGACTTAGTTATGCATCATTCATTGGTTGATTCTTGTATGTGCCTTGGCTGAGGATCAAACCCGCAACCTTGGTGTATGGGGACAATGCTCTAACCAACTGAGCTACTTGGCCATCAGCACCATTTGTTGAAAGGGCCGTTCTTTCCCCCATTGAATGGCCTTGGCACCCTTGCCATAAATCATTTGACCATATATTCAAAGGCTTTTTGGGGTCCCAATATATGGTGACAGAAGAAGATTTGACTTTGGATGGTGGGCACATGTTGCAATATACAGGTCTTGTAATATAGAAAACCCACACCTGAAACTTGTATGTTCATGTTGACCAATGTCACCCCAATAAATTTAATTTTTCAAAAAACGGTTTATTTCTGGTCTCTAGTCTATTCCATTGGTCTCTATATTTGTCTTTATGCCAACACCACACTCTTTTTGTTATTGTTGTTAATCCTTACCCCAGGATACTTTTTTCCATTAATTTTTAGAGAGAGTAGAAAGGAGGGCAAGATACAGAGAGAAACATAAATGTGAGAGAGACACCCTGACCAACTGGGGCCTGGGATTGGGATCGAGCCTGTAACTGAGGTATGTACCCTTGGGGACCCTTCAGTCTGCAGGCTAAGGCTCTATCCACATAGCCAAACCTGCCAGGGCCCCAAATATCATATTCTTGATTAATGTAGCTTTATAGTAAGTTTTAAAATCAGGAAGTGCAAGTCCTCCAGTTTTGTTCTTTTTTATGATTGTTTTGATATTTTGGTGCCTTAAAATTCTATATGAATTTTGGGGTATGTTTCTCTACTTATGCAAAAATGTCATTGGGATTTTGATAGGGATTGCATTGAATCTGTAAGTGGCTTTGGGTAGTATAGACATTTATTTTTTATTTTAAAATTATATATATATATATATATATATATATATATATATATATATTTTTTTTTTTTTTTTTTTTTTTTTTTCAGAGAGGAAGGGAGAGAGAGAGAGAAACATCAATGATGAGAGAGAATCATGGATCGGCTGCCTCCTGCACGCCCTCTACTGGGAATGGAGCCTGCAACCCAGGAATGTGCTCTTGACCAGAATCAAACCCGGGATCCTTCAGTCTGCATGCCGAAGCTCTATTCACTAAGCCAAACTGGCTAGGGCTAGTATTGACATTTTAACAATATTAAGTCTTCTAATCTATGAACATGGGATGTGTCTATTTATGTCTTCTTTAATTTCTTTCACCAATATTTTGTAGTTTTCATTGTATAGCTGTTTCACCTCCTAGGTTAAGGTAATCCCTCAGTATTTTATTATTTCTGATACTATTGTAAATGAAATTGTTTTTATAGTTCCTTTTCATAGTTCATTTTTTAAAATATATATGTACATATATATTTTATTTCAGAGAGGAAGGGAGAGGGAGAGACAGAAACCTCAACGATGAGAGGAAATCATTGATTGGCTGCTTCCTGAACGCCCCCTACTGGGGATCAAGTCAGCAATCCAGCCATGTGCCCTGGACTGGAATTGAACCCGGGACCCTTCAGTCCGCAGGCCCATGCTCTATCCATTGAGCCAAACCGGCTAGGGCCATAGTTCATTTTTTAAAAATATATTTTTATTCATTTCAGAGAGTAAGGGGGAAAGAGAGAGAGAAACATCAATGACGAGAGAGACTCACTGATTGACTGCCTCTTGTAGGCCCCATACTGGAATCAAGCCCACAACCCGGACATGGAATTGAACCGGGGACCTCCTGGTTCATAGGTTGAAGCTCAACCACTGAGCCACGTCAGCCAGGCTCATAGTTCATTTTTCATGTATAGAAATGCATCTGATTTTTTTTTTTTTTTTTGAGATAGAAGTAAACATCAGTTTGTTGTTCCACTTATTTCTGTGTTCATTGGTTGATTCTTTTTTAAACAAATAACTCCTTCTTTTACTTACTTATTTTTTTGTTGATCCTCACCTGAGGATATTTTCCCATTGATTTTTTTAGAGAGAGTGGAAGACAGGGGGAAAGACAGAGAGAGAGAGAAACATTGATGTTACTGTGTATTGGTTGCCTCCCACACATGCCCCATCCAGGTCAGGGCATAGAGCCTGCAACCAAGGTACGTGCCCTTGACCAGAATCGAACCCAGGTCTCTTCATTCCATGGTCTGACGTTCTATCCACGGAGCCAAACTGGCTAGGGCATTGGTTGATTCATGTATGTACCCTGAACAGGGATCAAATCTTGACTTGTTGGGGTGACACCCTAACCAACTGAGCCTCCCAGCCTGGGTGAAATGCAACTGATATTTGTGTGTTGACTTTATATCCTGCTACTTTGCTGAATTCATTTATTCTAACAGTTTTTGTGTACATGATTTTCAGGGTTTACTACATATAGGATCATAATAAAATTTTTTCATATTCATTTAGTGGATGCACTATAATTTGCTATGGACTATTTCCAGTTTTTTTAATTATCAAACTAGAGGCCCAGTGCATGGATTTGTGCACCGTTGGGGTCCCTCAGACTGGCCTACACCCTCTCACATCCCCGCGGGGATTGGGATGGTCCGACATCTCCCAGAGGGATGTAGCAGTGCGGGAAGTGACAGGCGGCCAGGGAAGAGCCTGAGCCCGGGCCGGGCGCAGCTCCCACTCATCCCGGCCCTGTGGTGCCTGCCTCTGCTGCCGCTGCTTGGTAGTGCTGCCCTGTAGGCGGGAGAGGCTCGTGCCACTGCAGCTGCGCTCGCCAGCCATGAGCCCCTCGTCTGGCGCCCACTGGTCAGCTGAGCGGTACTCCCGCTACGAGAGCACACTGACCACCAGGGGGCAGCTCTTGCATTGAGTGTCTGCCCCCTGGTGGTCAGTGCATGTTATCCGCTTGACCATTCGCTTATAGAGCTTTATATATATAGATACACAGGAAGGGGAAAACTAACATTTAAGCAGCCCACATATGATGTACATCACTCTTCCTTGAGAGTATTTCCTTAGGATAGATTCTCAGAAATACCTGATCCTCCTCTCTTCTCATTTGACCACAGATTTTTATTTGAATCTTCATTGCCATCTCCTTAAATTGCCCTCCCGTTTCCCTCCCTTGCCTTTAATCCTGGTCCCCTTTCATTCTGTTTTGTACACTGCTACCAAATGAAGAGTGGAGGTTGGTGTACTTTTCCCTCATAGAAAACAAGACTTATGAAACAGATTGTTTCTGTATCATCGGTTCTGTGGGTGTTAGAAAAATGTTTTCCAAGGCTGGAGTGCATTTCATGGATGAGTTGAAATTTAATTTGATTCTTGAAGGATGAAGTAGCATTTTAGTAAGTGGAGAGAAGGCAGAGGAAATATTACCCATTAGAAGGTAATTGTGAGATGTTCAGGCATGTGAACTTTGATGACTGCAGACAAGGAGAGGTAGAATTCATTCTTCTAGATAAGGATTGTTTATTCTGCTTATTTGAAGAGTGAGCTAGGGTTTTAGATACATTGGTGATTTTTACCCATTTTGTTTTAGAAAAAATAGTTTATTTGAGGTTGTATGTATACTCTTTTATTGAGGTATAAATCACATGGTGTAAAATTCACAATTTTTATTTATTTTGTTTTTTTTTCTTTATTGATTAAGGTATTATATATGTGTCCTTATTCCCCCATTGCCCCCCCACACACACACACCTCCCTCACTCATGCCCTCACTCCCCCTGGTGTCTGTCCATTGGTTAGGCTTATATGCATGCATACAAGTCCTTTGGTTGATCTCTCCCCCTTACCTCTTACCCCCACCCTCCCCTACCTTCCCTCTGAGGTTTGATGGTCTGATTGATAATTCTCTGTTTTTGTTCATCAGTTTATGTTGTTCATTAAATTCACCATTTTTAAGTGCATAAAGTATATTCACAAGGTTGTGCAGCCATTACTATCTAATTCTGTAAGTTTTCCATCTCCCTAGAAAGAAATCCCATATCTATTAGCAGTCAATCTCAGTTCCCCCTGCAACCATTTTCTGTGTCTATTGATTTGCCTGTTTGTGGACATTTCATATAAATAGAGTCATATAACTTGTGACTTTTTGTATATCTACTTAATAATATTCTATTGTATGAGAAAGAGAGAGAGAGAGAAAGAGAGAGAGGTATTGATTGGTTGCCTCTCGCATGTGCTCTGACCAGGGCCAGGAATCAAACCCATGACCCTTTGGTGCAGGTGCCAACATTCTAACCACTGAGACACACCGGCCACGGCTAACCAGCTTTATTGAGGTACAATTTGCATATCACAAACTGCACATATATGAAATGTACAATTTGATAAGTTTCGACATCCTTATATACCTGTGAAACCATTCCCATAATCAAGGTAGTGATCATATGCATTTCCCCAAAATTTTTCTTATGCCCCTAACTGCTTGATCACCCCTAACTGCCCTCCGCTGCCGGCCTGGTCACCCCCAACTGCCCTCCCCTGCCAGCCTGATCTCGCCCCCAACTGCCCTCCCCTGCTGGCCTGATCTCGCCCCCAACTGCCCTCCCCTGCCGGCCTGATCGCCCCTAACTGCCTCTGCCTCTGCCCCCACCACCGTAGTTTTGTCCAGAAGGAAGTCGGACGTCTGGAAGATGGCCTGTCGACCTGGTCTAATTAGCATATTACCATTTTATTAGTATAGATAGATTATATAGGATAGGATTGCTTAAATGGGGGGCGGGGGAAAGCCTTTTGCAGCAGGAGGAGATGCTCTTGGCAGACAAACACACATAATCCCTATATCTGGACTGATAGCCAGCCATATGCACTATACTGCCAAACCGGTCATTAAAAAATTGAATCACTTTCTTACACCTTACACCAAACAGCTGTTGCCCTTAAAACTCCTCCTCAGCCCCCACCTTAGGTTCTGCCTTCACAGTTTATCCAGATTTGGTTCTGATTGGTCGGTTTTTATGCCAGTCAGCATCTCCGGGCCTGATCGTGGAGGCGGGGCTGATCAGCAGCCATCTCTCTCTCTCTCTCTCTCTCTCTCTCTCTCTCTCTCTCTCTCTCTCCCTCCCCCGCCCCCCCCCCCCCCCAAGAGGTCAGCAGTTCAGACCGCTCGCCTGCTGCGCATGCAGCCTGGCATTTGGTCGAGTCTTTGGTCGTTTTGGATGTTACGACCCTGGCTCTTTATATATATATATATATATATATATATATATATATATATATATATATATGAATGATAGGTAATAGTCTATTGTGTGGCTATATCACAATTTGTTTATCCATTCACCTGTTCATGGACATTTAGGTTGTGTCTAGTTTCTGACTAGCACAAATAAAGTTGCTGTGAACATTTGTGTACAAGTTTTTGTAGGTCATATGCTTTTATTTCTCTTGGGTAAATACTTAGGAGCAGAATAGCTGAGTCATATGGCAGAGTGTGTTTAACTGTTTAGGAAACTGCCAAACTTTTTTCCAAAGTGATTGTCCCATTTTTCATTCCCACTAGCATTCCATGAGAATTCCAGTTGTTCCACACTCTTAATTGTGTTCTTTTTAACATACAGAGAAGTAAGAAGAAAACAGAAAGAGACATAAAGATACCTATAATCAATCTCTCATATTGTTCTTTTTGGCATTTTCCTCCCCCAAATAACTTAGACATGATTAGAAAATGTAAACATTGTAGTCAGGGATAAAATGAAAAGCAAAACCACTACCCAGAGACAATGATAGTTAATTGTTTTTGATGTAGAAAAACACACACATATACCAGCATCTCTTTTGTCTCTTTTTCTTCTGGTTTACAACAGAAGCAATCAAAGTACAGACGTTGTTCTGCACCTTGTTTTTTTTCACTTTACAATTTATTTTAGAGGTATTTAAATAGTTTCATTACAGTCTTACAGTAGTACCATCAGTTTTGCTACGGGAAAACACAAATTTGTTCAGTGCAATTGATATAATAGGGAATTGAGTATAATGTGAAGTTTGTCTGCAAGAAATGCTAGGCAAATGCAGGAAACTACCCTGCCCAACTGAGCCACAGGAGGAATACACAAGGCACACACAGGCATGCACTTCAAATACCTTCCAGCAACCTCAGTTTACTGCTGTGTAATGAGTCATACCCATCCACATCTGGTGTTACAGATTTTTGTTGATTTCACATTACCATCCTACCACTGGATAGTAACTCACAAGCTGCAAACTTTCAATGCCCACTTACTACTACAGCAAACTTAAAGTCTTTTTCAAGGTAAAGTGCCATATTTATTTATGTACTAGAGGCCTGGTGCACGAAATTTGTACATAGGTAGGGTCCTTAGGCCTGGCCGGTGATCTGGGCTGATCGGGGCCTTCCTTCATTCTTCGCCACCCCCTGGTGGTCAGCATATGTCATAGCAGTTGATCAAACTCACGCCCAGTTGAACTCCCAAGGGGACAATTTGCATATTAATATTAGCCTTTTATTATATAGGATTTCTTAACCATTTAGCATGTGTAAAATGGCTACCATTATAATTAGACTCCCTTTTTTATGTTATTGGTAAAAATTTTGAGTGTCATACTTCAAAACTTCATTTTTCCCATAAGCCTCGTGATTTTTATGATACAATTTTACTCAGTGTGGTACATTTTAAAAATGTGTCTGTCACATTATAGAAAAGCTGATTTATTCCATGGTATGAATGTGCATAATTTCTTTACTTTTTAAACTTTTAAAGTTTTGTTTCAAAAAATGGGGATATACATCATATATACTAAAGAGCACATAAATAAGGAAGTATGTTATAAAGAATAGCAGTAAAGCAATAAATGACTACGTAGCTCCCACCCAGCTTACAAAATAGCAAATTACTAATATTTTTTAATTTACTGTATGCCCCTCACTGAGCATTTTTACTTCTTTGAATATCTGAAATATTTCATGATAAAGTTAAATTTAAAAATATTAAAAGTCTGTACTTCCCCCTCAACTGGTCTTCCTAATGAATGTTGATTCCCCAGCTGATAGCCCTGTCAGTGCACAAATAGTGTGCACACACATACCGGGGGTAGGATAATCTGTAAATAGATTTCTGTTTAAAATTAATGTGTATTGGGTTTATCATTATTATTTTTTATAATTGCTTTGTTGAGATCTAATTCATATGCCATAAAGTTCACTCTGGTAAAGTGTAACATTTAGTTTAGTTTAGTTTTTTAAATTATATTCACAAAGTTGTACAAACATCACTATATCTAATTCCAGAAAATTTTCATTAATAGGTAGGTTTTTATTGATGGTTAGATTTTTCAGATTAGGCAGTGTTATTCTAAAGAAAAACTAATTTTCTAAGATATTAAAAAATGTCTTAGGCTTTAAGGTGCTATTTCCTTTATAGAAAAAATCATAGCTCCAGATAGAAAGGCATAACACTTATCCCCATAGGATTTATTGTCCATCTGAAAGCTCCAGTGAAAAGTCCCTATTTAGTGAAGTGTGCAAGATTTGGCTCAATTTATATAGTCCCAATCACTGTGTCCAAGAGTTTGGCACAATCTTGATCTGCTCCTGTTCTTTTCTCTCCAACATAGATATGTAGACGAGTTTTGTTTCCTTTTTGCTTCTCTTGGAAAGAAAACTAGATTCCCGGTCAGGGCACAAGATCTGGTTTGGGGCTCAATCCCCGGTATGGGACGTGCAGGAGGCAGCCGATCAATGATTCTCTCTCTCATCGTGGTTTCTCTCTCTCCCTCCCTCTCCCTTCCTCTCTGCAATCAATTAAAAAACAACCACCATATATATGTGTGTGTGTGTGTGTGTATATATGTATGTATATGTGTATGTGTATTTATATATGTATGTGTATATATCTATATATATAGAAGAATTTACCTGAAATATCTCAAACTCTTATGTATCCATTGTTCACTCTTCTATAAAAATTATGTTGAAGTGATAGGGTAAAGGAAGAGTAAAATTTACCTCCCTAGCCGGTTTGACTCAGTGGATAGAGCAGCCGTGGGCAAACTACAGCCCGCGGGCCAGATCCGGCCCGTTCGGCTGTTCTATCTGGCCCGCGGAGCCGAAAGAGCGGAGGGTTTTCTTGCTCTCCCCTCTGCTCCTTCACCAGCAGCAGTGTTAACATGGCAACGTCGGGAAACACTGCCGCAGCTCCTTCTTCTGAGTGGGCGGATTTATATCCGCCCATTCAGTAGAAGGAACAACCTCTCAATCTTCCAGAGGCTCCTTGTAATGCCCGCGGATGCGTCTCCCGACATCACCCTGGGAATGCGTAGACACGTTATCGTTGTGATGTAGGGAGACACGCCCCTGGAGAGCACAGTATCAGAGCACAGTTTGAAATGAATAAAACTATTGAAATAAAAAAAAAAAAAGACCGTACCCTTTTATGTAATGATGTTTACTTTGAATTTATATTAGTTCACACAAACACTCCATCCATGCTTTTGTTCCGGCCCTCTGGTCCAGTTTAAGAACCCATTGTGGCCCTCAAGTCAAAAAGTTTGCCCACCCCTGGGATAGAGCATTGGCCTGCAGACTGAAGGGCCTGGGTTCGATTCTGGTCAAGGACACGTACCTTGGTTGTAGGGTTGGGGGCCTGCTGGAGGCAACCAATCAATGTGTCTTTCTCACGTTGGTGTTTCTCTCTCTCTCCCTCTCCCTTCCACTCTCTCTAAAAATCAATGGAAAAAATATCCTCGGGTGTGGATTTAAAAAACAAAAAAAAACTTACCTAAGGCAAATTCTCCACTGATGAATAGAAGGAGGACATGGATAATTTAGAATAGCTGTTTCAATCTAAACTCTTTTTCATACTATTACTTGGTCAGTTTAGAAACAGATTATTTGTCTGAATGGATTTGGGGGCTTACCTTATATAGAGCAACTTATTATTTTTTCATTTTTAAAAAAATATATTTTATTGAATTTTTACAGAGAGGAAGGGAGAGGGATAGTTAGAAACATCGATGAGAGAGAAACATCGATCAGCTGCCTCCTGCACACCCCTTACTGGGGATGTGCCTTCAACCAAGGTACATGCCCTTGACTGGAATCGAACCTGGGACCCTTCAGTCCGCAGGCCGATGCTCTATCCACTGAGCCAAACCGGTTAGGGCTAGAGCAACTTTTAGTCTTAAGCAGTTTTGTTTATAAGAGAAAAAGAGTTGTTTTTACCTGAAAATAGATAATACTTAAATAACGAAACAATACTTTTTGAGCTCAGCTCTATAGCTTTTTCATTTTGTTCAGCTCTTTACATGCCATATTGGGAATGGCCTACATCAACTGAATGGCCCACATCAGTTTGACGCTAATGATCAACCTCTGTCAGCTTCCCACCATTCTGGCCCAGTGTAAAATTGTGATTATTTTTACTTAAAATACATATTTTTTTCCAATTCTAGATGAGTTGAGGAAAGATTAATTGTGTTGGCCAACAAATGAGAGTGTAGTCAAACAATTTAGTGTATAAGGCCTAGCTTAGGATATTTAGGATAGAGTTTTTGTCAGGACCAACTGTAATGAAAATCAGAACAGAATCTTTTTTCTTTTAGATTTCCCTTAATCTGAATCTTTCCTATAATAGGTTACTTCAGATAGCTTGTAGTGTGAAAATAAGCATAATTTTTTGGGGGGAATTAGCTGTTTATGTTAACTATATCAATGAGAGGTGACAGTTTTATGAGTAATCTTCAAATAGGAAAAAATTAAATTGACGTTGGAAAACATTTTGATTCTTTTCATTGGACTTCTTTATGCCTAATGATTTTTCTCAGTCTGATATTAAAATGGATATACATTCTTTTTTTTTTTTTAAACATATTTTATTGATTTTTTTTTACAAAGAGGAAGGGAGAGGGATAGAGAGTGAGAAATACCGATGAGAGAGAAACATCGATCAGCTGCCCTCCGCACACCTCCTACTGGGGATGTGCTCGCAACCAAGGCACATGCCCTTGACCGGAATCGAACCCGGGACCCTTCAGTCCGCAGGCCGACGCTCTATCCACTGAGCCAAACCGGCCAGGCTGGATATACATTCTTAGCGTACACATTGAGCAGTCTTTGGGAAGCTTAGATGGTGTTGGGGTAAAACCTGCTGCTATTTTTTTTTTTTTTTCTTTTTAATCCTCACCCGAGGATATGTTTCCATTGATTTTTAGGGAGAGTAGAAGAGAGAGGGAAAGAGAGAGAGAAATATGATGTGAGAGAAATACATTGATTGGTTGCCTCCTACACGAGCCCCAACCAGGGTCCGGGCTGGGGAGGAGCCTGCAACCAAGGTATGTGTCCTTGACTGGAATCGAACTGGGACCCTTTGGTCTGCAGCCAATGCTCTATCCACTGAGCCAAACCGGCTAGGGCTGCTGCTATTTTTTAATAAAATATATTTTTTATTGATTTCAGAGAGGAAGGGAGAGGGAGAGAGAGCTAGAAACATCAATGATGAGAGAGAATCACTGATCAGCTGCATCCTGCACAATCGGGGATTGAGCCTGAAAGCCAAGCATATGCCCTGGTCAGGAATTGAACCGTGACCTCCTGGTTCATAGGTCAATGCTCAACCACTGAACCACACCAGCATGGCCCTGCTGCTATTCTTAATTTGCAAAATGTAGGGGTTAGCAAAAGTAGGGTTACAGTTATTCGTATGAAAAATAATGCAATAATTAATAAATAATAAGAGAATAAACTTGTTTTGCGTATCACAACTGTAAACTTACTTTTGACTACCCCTGTATGATTCAGGATATCGATCATATGGATTTAGATTAGTTCTTAAAGGTCCAACATTAAATGTGTGTAGTCAAATTACCTTGCTTCTGGATCTACTTTATTTAATGCTGGCAGTAATACCTTCTAGTTATGGTGTACTATTTTAATACCCTGCTGGAAAGGATTTGTAATCTGTATTCACAAATGAAAAAACAGGTCTGTCATTTTCCTCTGAGGATACCTTTAGGCCACATCTCCATAGGTTTAGATATATTGTTGTTAACTTTTTAATAGGCTGTTCTTTTAATTTCCTCTTTGAGCCATGAGTTATTTAGAATGTCGTATTTTCCATATCATAGTGAGTTTTTGTTAAGTTCATATTTTATTAGGATCAGAGAATATGATTATAACATGTTCACATTTTGTAATTATTGAGGCTTTCTTCATATTCTGTTATATGATTTAATTTTAATGAAGTTTTATAAATATTTCAAATGGACTATTCTATGCTGAGTTCATAGTTGTATGTATGTATCTGTTAAATCTGGCTTCTTTTTTTAAAATTTAATAAATCTTTATTTGTTCAGATTATTACAATTGTTCCTCTTTTTTCCCCCATAGCTCCCCTCTACCCGGTTCCCACCCCACCCTCTGCCCTTACCCCCCCCCCCAACTGTCCCCATCCATAGGTGTATGATTTTTTTTTTAAAATATATTTTATTGATTTTTTACAGAGAGGAAGGAAGAGGGATAGATAGAAACATTGATGAGAGAGAAACATCGATCTACTGCCTCTTGCACACCTCCTACTGGGGATGTGCCCGCAACCAAGTTACATGCCCTTGACCGGAATCGAACCTGGGACCTTTCAGTCCGCAGGCTGACTCTCTATCCACTGAGCCAAACCGGTTTTGGCTAGGTGTATGATTTTTGTCCAGTCTCTTCCCGCATTCCCCACACCCCTTCCCCCCAAGAATTGTTAGTTCACTCCCTTTCTATGCCCCTGATTCTGTTCCGTTCACCAGTTTATTCTGTTCATCAGATTTTTTTTATTCACTTGATTTTTAGATTCACTTGTTGATAGATATGTATTTGTTGTTCATAATTTTTATCTTTACCTTTTTTTTCTTCTTCCTCTTCTTAAAGAATACCTTTCAGCATTTCATATAATACTGGTTTGGCGTTGATGAATTGCTTTAGCTTTTTCTTACCTGTGAAGCTCTTTATCTGCCCTTCAATTCTGAATGATAGCTTTGCTGGGTAGAGTAATCTTGGTTGTAGGTTCTTGCTATTCATCACTTTGAATATTTCTTGCCACTCCCATCTGGCCTGCATAGTTTCTGTTGAGAAATCAGCTGACAGTTGTATGGGTGCTCCCTTGTAGGTAATTAACTGTTTTTCTCTTGCTGCTTTTAATATTCTCTCTTTGTTTTTTGCCCTTGGCATTTTAATTATGATGTGTCTTGGTGTGGTCCTCTTTGAATTCCTTTTGTTTGGGGTTCTCTGCGCTTCCTGGACTTGTAAGTCTATTTCTTTCACCAGGTGGGGGAAGTTTTTGGTCATTATTTCTTCAAATAGGTTTTCAGTATCTTGCTCTCTCTCTTCTTCTGGCACCCCCATAATTCGGATGTTGGTACGCTTGAAGTTGTCCCAGAGGCTCCTTACACTGTCTTCATATTTTTGGATTATTTTTTCTTTTTGCTTTTCTGGTTGAGTGTTTTTTGCTTCTTTGTATTTCAAATCTTTGACTTGTTCCTTCAATCCTCTAGTCTGCTGTTAGATCTCTGTATAATATTCTTTATTTCAGTCAGTGTATGCTTAATTTCTAGTTGGTCCTTTTTCATATCCTCGAGGGTCTTGTTAAATTTATCGGCCTTTTCTAGAAAATTCTTGAAAAACCTTATAATCGTGGTTTTGAACTCTATATCCAGTAGTTTGTTTTCCTCCATTTCTTTCATTTGTGACCTGTTTCTTTGTCTCCACATTTTCGCTGCTTCCCTGAGTTGATAGAGTGGCTTTTGTGCTAGGTGTCCTATAGGGCCCAGTGGCTCAGCCTCCCCAGTTACCTGAGGTGGACACTCTTGGTGCCCCCCTTTGTGGGCTGTGTGCACAGTCTTGTTGTAGTTAAGTCTTGATTGTTGTTGGTATCACTGGGAGGAATTGACCTCCAGGCCAGTTGGGCTGTGAGGATCACCTGTGTCTATGCTGGGAGAACTTCTGTGCTGGAGACACCCTTATGAGACAAGACTTGCAAAAGCCTCTGTGCTCAGCTTGGATGGGGCAGAGTCTCAGGGCGGAGCAGACAGCATTGGTTTCGCGTCAGCCCTGTCCTAAGAGGCCCCTGGGTCTCAGTGTCCCATGGTAATTGCTGCAAGCACCTCTGAGAGAAAGCCACCCTCGAGTTCCGCCCGCTGCCAGACCAGTTTCTCCCCGAATGAGTCTGGTTCCCAAGAGTCTCGCCCAGAACTGGAGTTCAGCGCAGTTGGGAGCTTTTGTCTTTCTCCCGCTTGAGAAAGCCAGCCGCGCACTCAGTTGTCAGTCCTCTCCGCGCACGCGTCTCAGTACCTCTGCCTCCTGCAGCTCCTCTGAGTCTCAGTATGCTTTTCTCTTTCCTTCTAGTTGTAGAATTTCCACTCAGCCAGCCTTCCTGTGGTTCTGGATTATGTCCGTTTTGTCTTTTAGTTGTAGTTTTGAAATTGTTTTGTGAGGCAGCAGTTTAGGTGTTTACCTATGCCGCCATCTTGGTTTCTCCGCCAAATCTGGCTTCTTAATCACATCTATATCACCTGTATTTTTTTAAAAATATATTTCATTGATTTTTTACAGAGAGGAAGGGAGAGGGAGAGTGTGCCGCGCCAGCACGGCCAAGGGTTTGGCAAGCCTGAGGGAGGCCGGCGAAGGATGAAGAAAAGACAGACAAAGAGAATAAGCTGGGTCTAGGTGGATCTTCTGTGTCTGACTGAGACCACAGAACAGATCCAGACTGCAAGCTGATGCTTTATTTTATAGTCAGAGGTAAACAAGGTAATTTACAATGTTCTTGTAAGTTTCACTTGTTTTGGCAGCATTTGCTGCACCTCCCACAGCCCATTAGCTACCCAGGAAAGATCTAGGGAGCAGTCACAAGATCAAGCTTAATTATGCTAAGAGGGCTGTGCCCTCTAAGCTGGGATTTGTTTGTGCTTTGCCAGCAGATAAGTCCGTGGCTTAACCCTATAACCGCTCCCTACAGGAGAGAAAGTTAGAAACATCGATGAGAGAGAAACATTAGTAGGCTGCCTCCTGCACAGCCCCTACTGGGGATGTGCCGGCAACCAAGGTACATGCCCTTGACCGGAATCGAACCTGGGACCCTTGAGTCTGCAGGCTGACTCTCTATCCACTGAGCCAAACTGGTTAGGGCTATCACCTGTATTTTTATGTGTTGTTGTCTTGGTCTTTTAAATTTCTGAGAGATGTGTTCAGATTCTATTATAATGGTGATTTTCTTAAATCCTCCTTGTATTTCTGCTTTGTTTTGTATTTTGTTTGTTTTGACACTATGTTGTTTGGTGTATAGGTTATGATATATCTTTGTGATTGTGTCTTTTAATAGTAGCAGTCTTTATTAAGTGTTTTCTTTGCCTTAAATTACTGTCTGTTATTAATCTTGCCCAGCCTGCTATCTTTTTGTTTGCACATGCTTGTGTATAACTTTGCACATCTCTTTTGTTTTAATATGTTTTTATTGATTTCAGAGAGGAATAGGAGGAGAGAGGGTGAAGCATCAATGATGAGAGAGAATGATTGATCTGCTGCCTCTTGCACACCCCCTACTGGGGATCAAGCCTGCAACCCAGACACGTACCCTGACCAGGAATCGAACTGTGACCTCCCGGTTCATGGGTTAATGCTCAACTACTGGCCAGGCATTTTTGCACATCTCTTTATTTTAAACATTTAGCCATAGTGCTTTTGAAGTTGTAGCAATATGAACAAATAGATTTATAAGTATAGTATTGTGGAAAGCATGATGAAAGCTAGTGTAAACTAGTAGTTATAGTCCCTGTGGATATTTATATTTTATCATGTATTTTAGTTAGCCATTAATTTATTCAGCAATTAGTTTCTTGAGAGCTTACAGGAACTGTGTAGGGGAAAGAGGGGGAGAGCTATGTTGGAAGGTATCATCAGGGAAGGCTTTTTCTGATAAGGTGGACATTTGAATTGGGATCTGGTAGAGCTAACCTAGGGGAAGAGCATTCCCGAGAGAAGGAACCTTAAGTCCAAAAACCCTAAGGAAAGATTGAGGTATATTTGGGGAACAGAAAGAAAACCAATATGTCTGAAAGTTAATGATGAAGAATGGAAAGGAAGGCTGGACCCAATTCATGTAAGATCTTGTAGGTCATGTTAAAGAGAGTGATTTTATTCTAAGTGTTATGAGAAGCCATTGAAGATTTCAAGCAGGGTTGACATGATCAGATATATATTTTTATAGTCCTAAACTGAGGTATAGTAAAATACACAAACAGTTGAAATACACGTATTTTAAGTGTGTGGTTGGATGAGTTTTCATGATTGCATATTACCCATGTAACCCACACCATTATTAAGATATAAAATATTTCTATCACCCCAGAATGATCCTTATTCCTCTTCCCAATCACTCTCCACCACCAGCACCCCACTACTATTCTCTTTTCATTCACCAAAGATAAATCTGTCTGTTTCAGAATTTCATATAAGTGGAATCATTTTATGCATTCTTTCATGTCTGGCTCTTTTACTAACCATAATGATTTTGAAATTAATTTCTGTAGTTGCATGGATAAGGAGTTCATTGGGTATACCACAGTTTGTTTGCCCATTCTGTTTTGGATTTTGTAGATATTTTTTAAATGTCTCTTTGCTAATAGAGGAGAATGGTTACAGATCCTGTCATTCAAATATTTGATAAACATTGGTTGTCATGTTAACAAAGGGGAAAATATTTTGTAGGAAGTGAAGACTATAGAAATAGGGCCAAAGGATTATAAAAACCATTATTAACATCTTAGAAACATTTGTCTATGTGGAAGCAGATGGAAAATGATTGTTCTGCTCCTCCCCATTCCCATTTTTAAATCAGACGGGCAAAGTTGTCTTGAATGAGAACACAAAATAGTGGTTCTAATGAGATTCAAATGCCATAAAGATCATAGAATTTTAAGTAAGTTTTTATTGATTTCAGAGAGATGAAGGGAGAGGGATAGAAACATTAATGATGAGAGAGAATCATTAATTAGCTGCCTCCTGCACGGCCCCTTCTGGGGATCAAGCCTGCAACCCAGGCATTTACCCTGACTGTGAATCAAACCCTGAACTCCTGGCTCAACCACTGAGCCACACCAACTGGGCGATCATAGAATTTTATATTGAGAAGATACCTCACATAGTACATAGCAAATTTTTCAAGGACCTCCTTCCCCTAAGAATTGGCCACCTTGTAAGATATGTCTGCAAGACAGGGTTCTAGGACTAAATTCTAGGGGTTCTAGGTTTTCTCTGACATGAGAACTAAAACTTTTTACTAAGAATTTCTAGTGACTATGTATTACCTAATTTTTATGTTTTTAATTATATAATTTTTTAAAAATTATTTTTCTCTTAGAGTTTATTTCAAAATATAGAATATTAAAAGGTTTTGTTTTTGTTTTGGTCTTTAATCTTTTTTTAAAAACTCAGACTAGTTTATGTTACTTGAATAGGTGTGATACAGGCTGGTTTTGCTTTCTTACATTATACATGGGGGAAAATGTGTGTTTTTTTTAAGGCTAACTGGACAACATTAACTGTTTATAATGAGGCTGTTTCAATGAGATGAAAATTTTAAATTACAGGAATGAGTGTTACATATATTTCTGCATTAGTATTTGATCCCATGGTATGGAGAAAGTCCGTTTTCACAGACAAATTATAAACAGTAACAGATTTTTTTAACAGTTCACAGTAACATTTCAGTATTCTTTTTAATTTCATTTTATTTAAAACCTAAAAAGGATCAGGACATTTTGTTTCAGAGTTGAATCTGACAATATCTAACAACTGTTCACATTTCCTTTTCTTAAATCTCGAAACCAGACAAGAAGAATCCAAAAATTCATATTGCCATGGTTTGTTACACATTCCATTCGCTTATTTATTACATCATGATGATAGCATGCTTCGGCATACATGCCTAGCCTTAGCTAGCATATACTTGAATGCAGCATGTGTATACTTTAGTATTCTTGCTAAGACTGAAGCAGACTGACTTATTTAAACATGCTCAATACACTCCTATATCTTCCGATAATGTTTATCGGAAGCTCAAGTTTATGCCCAAAAATGGCAGGAGAAGATTGCTTACAAGGGCTGCATTAAATAGGAATTACCTTGGCTGAAAAAGTTAACTCATTGGTGGTTTCTTCTTACTTACCCAACCCCCCCACTACCAAATTCTTCCCTTTTTCCTCTTCTATTTCCCCAGCTTCAGAGCAGACGTTAAAAGAGTTTTTGCTTCATTCCTTAAGTGAGGGTAAAATAAAGTACTATTTTCTTCAAGAAACCCCAACCTTTCTGGGGAAGAACCACTGTAATCTTGAGATTACTTGAGGGGTGGTGGGAAGAGAATATGCAGATTATGAGGTCCATGGAATGGGTTAGTGAAGATGATACTGGATTCACTCATCTTCACAGGTAATCCCATAAGACTCTTGGCAAACTGGAAGACAGGTGGTCTCTGAGGAAATGGTATGGCGCAGAAATAGATTTGGAGATCTGTTGGGTTGTCTCTGCCTCCAATTTTAGATTTGTCTCAGAGTAAGAGTGTTATTTTTTTTTTCTTATTTGCATTAAGGAAAAAAGGAATGAAGTTTATTGATTTTTTTTTAAAGAATGTTTTCTTCATATAACTGTCCCAGAATTTCACTAGAAATTCTTAGTGACAGTTTGTCTAAAACTAGTTGCAGACCAAATGGAAAAGGCTAAAAGAAAAGAGTAAGATTTTACTCTCACTTTTTATAAGCTCTAAAAACAGAAAATAATAGATTCAGGGTCTCTATAAAAATAAAGACTTATTTATATTCTGAATTAGAGCAGGTTAGGTAATGATAGTAAATAACATTAAATGGCTTGATTAAGTATGTTTATTAACACAAGTTTTAGAATATTTTAAAGCTTACGGCTATTATGCACGATAACAGTTATAGGGAAAACGTTCTCTTAAATCCAGGATTTACATATACATATATCAGTACATGAGTCTGACACCTGAATCAAGTGAGTCTGTCTCTGGGATGGGTGAAAGAACTGAACTAAGAGCCTTTCTTTTTTTTTTTAAAGAGTAGTTTGTTTGTTTTTAATTCTCACCTGAGGATATGTTTATTGATGAGAAAAGGGGATCTGGGGGGAGAGATGGGAAAGAAACATTGTTCCATTGCCTCCTGTTACATGCCCCCACCTGGGATTGAACCCGCTAGCTAGGTATGTGCCCTGACCAGGAATTGAACCCACAACCTTTTTGGTGTATTGGACAATGCTCCAAATGGAGCCACCCAGCCAGGCAAGAGACTTTTAAATTGTTATTTCTGTTAATTTTGAGTGAATAAAAAAATAAATATTTTTGAGTTAACATTTCATCTTCATTAATTTTATTTTAAAACTTTGTATTACCTCAATAAATATTCATTGTATTTTTGTCTTTGGTTAGGTACATAATCTCTGTTAGTGATAAGAGCAGAGGTTTGGAAATCAGAGAAATCTTCTTGTCTTTTTTATATTGTAGATTATCTAGAGGCCCGGTGCATGAAATTTGTACACAGGGTGTGTGTGTGTGTGTGTGTGTGTGTGTGTGTGTCCCTCAGCCCAGCCTGCACCCTCTCCAATCTGGGACCCCTAGAGGGATCAGGCCTAAACGGGCAGTCGGACATTCCTCTCACAATCCAGGACTGCTGGCTCCCATCCGTTCGCCTGCCTGCAGGCCTGGTCGCCCCTAACTGCCCTCCCCTGCCAACCTGATCACCCCCTAACCACTCCCCTGCCAACCTGATTGCCCCTAACTGCCCTCCCCTGCCGACCCGGTCACCCTTAACTGCCCTCCCTTGCTGGCTTGGTTGCTCCTAACTGCCCTCCCCTGCTGGCCTGATTGCCCAAAACTGCCCTCCCCTGCCAGCCTGATCGCCCCCAACTGCCTTCCCCTGCAGGCCTGTTCCCCCCCAAATGCCTTCCCCTGCAGGCCTGGTCCCCCCCAACTGCCCTCCCTTGCTGGCCATCTTGTGTCCACATGGGGGCGGCCATCTTGTGTGTTGGAGTGATGGTCAATTTGCATATTACCTCTTTATTATATAGAATGCTAAGGGGCAACTCATGTAACCACCCTGGAGCAGTTTTTTTTATTTGTATGTCAGTAGAAACTGGCTGCCCAATAAGGAGCCACAAGCCATGGATGATTATTGAACCTTTGAAATGTGGCTACTCCAAATCGAGATGTGCTCTCTGTTTAAAATACACACTGGATTTTAAAGACTTAGTACAAAGATAAGAATGTAAAAAGTATCTTCTTGCTAATTTGTTTATATTGATTACATTGTTGGAATAATATTTTGGGTATATTGGTTGAATAAAATACATTATTAAAATTAATTTCACCCATTTTTTCCCTCTTTTAAATGTGGCTGCTAGGCCCTGGCTGGTTTGCTCAGTTGGTTAGAGCATCATCCCAATGCATCAAGGTTGTGGGTTCGATCCCTGGCCAAGGCACATACAAGAATAAACCAATGAATGCATCAATTGGTGGGATAGCAGATCGATGTCTCTCTCTTTCTATCTCTCCTTTCTCTCAAATAAATAAGGCTGCTAGAAGATATTAAATTTGTTTGTGGCTCACATGTTATTTCTTTTGGACAGTGCTGGTCTGGACAGCATATCTTACAATGACTGATGAAAAGTTAGTAAGTGCTCAATGAAACAGAGTTTGGAAGAGGAGCACTGTCCCGTAGGACTTTTTGCAGTGACATAATTCTTCTATGTCTTTGCTTATAGTAGTAGTTACTAGCCACTGATGACTATTGAGCACGTGAAATGTAGCTAGTTCTGAAATGTGAAATATTGAAATGTGGAATAAAACTGAATTCTAAATTTTATTTAATTATAATTAACTTTAAATAGCCATGTATGGGTAGTGGCTCATGTATCAGGACAATGCAGATCTAGAAGATTTATTGGACTTTACTATAAGTCTATACAGTTTGTTTATTATGAGTAATGATAAACTATCAGTCACAATATTTATTGAGTACCTGTTCTGTAGTAGGTATTGTGTAAGTACCAGAGAGAGGATTTATATAATAAATTTTTTATTGAGACTATATTGCTTGTATTTTGTAATATGTTTGATACATTATGAATTTCAAGATAATGTGTGGGCCTACCATGTTTTAATTCAAGTCTGTTTTTTTTTCCTTTTGTGTCTTTTCCTTACGATGGTCCTTCTGTGAAAGCCTGGCCCTTTAAAAAAGTCTGAACAATGTGCTGCTTTGTTAAAGGATTTTTTCTTGGAAGGAAATCCATGCTTTGTAACAGATGATGATGAGCATGATGATTTTTTTAGTAAACTTTTGAAGTTGTGTCTTGGGGTTGAGAGGGATATGTACATATTTATACTGACTTTTAAGTGTCAGTATTTATTCCCTTTGTATGTGTGTACATATAATTATAAGTACTTTTGCCCAGCTCTGTTATTAATTAATTAATTTATTATTGCTTCACAGTGAAGAACGGATGTCATCATGTCTGGAATCAAGCGAACAATTAAAGAAACTGACCCTGATTATGAGGATGTATCTGTGGCTCTTCCAAATAAGCGGCATAAAGCAATTGAGAATTCAGGTAGAAATTCACCTACCTTAGGAAATTATGTATTTTTTTGTTGGCACATGCTAAATTGGAATGCATTTCCACTGTTGTATATAATTTGAAGAAGCTTGTGAGAAGGATTACTAAGTGCTCTGTTTAATAGTAATATACCATGTGTGGCATAAAAGATAGGAACAATCAGGTAGACTGAAGCATCAGTAATGAGACAGGCTATAAGTTTTAGTCATTATTGTATGTTAGGTGTAATCATAAAGTCTTACATAAGCTATGTGTACTACCGTGTGGTGTCATGTGAGATGATTATAGGTGGTACATGGATTCAGGTTTTTTTATATTAATAGTTATATATTATTTTAATGTCTATAGAAACGATGATGGTCTCATGAGACTTGTAGCTTCATGACTATTGCTAAGGATAAGGCTAAAATTATTTTAAAATATTATTTAATTATATGTTTCATGTGGTTCTCAGATCTGGTAGGTATTTTGAAGGGGTATATGAATGATGGAAATTTGGGAAACATTGATCTAGTTTACCTCTGCAAATAGAGGATAGTAGTTAAGGCTCAAGAGCATTAAATTACTTGCTCAAGATCATATAATTACTAGTTTTAAGTTGAAGAGCATATCATCAATTAAGTGTCTGTAATTACCCAGAATGTTTTAAACTATCTTTAAAAATAGAACTAAATTTTGAGTTTTCAAAACAAATTACTACTGAAATTTATTATTGTTCATTTAAATGACAAATCTATATATTATCGCTGAGTAAAGAAGGCATCAAAGTCAGAAAAAGGTGTTACAGCTCCAACAAAGATGAGGACTCCTAGAGTTTAGTAAAGAAAATTCCTGTCTCTATAAGTGCAATCAAGTCATACTGTACCCTCCACCAAAGTCTTTGTAGAGCAAACATTACCAAATCTAATTCCAAATAATGAAAACATTTCACTGCAACCTCCCCCATTCAGTAGAAATTTTATTTACAAGGAAATGTTGTTTCCTTTCAGAAACAAACAAAATAAATGTGAAAATATCATGCAACTCAAATGTATCATATGACATAACTTTTAAAAAAATATTTTTATTGATTTCAGAGAGGAAGGGAGAGGAAGAGAGAGATAGAAACATCAATGATGAGAGAGAATCATCAATTGCCTGCCTCCTGCACACCCCATACTTAGGATCAAGCCTGCAACCTGGGCATATGCCCTGACCAGGAATTGAACCGTGACCTCCTGGATCATAGGTAGACCCTCAACCACTGAGCCACACCAGCCGGGCAACATAACTTTTTAAAAATAAAAATGAGAATAGGGAAAACTGAATGTTTTAGTAAACATCATAATTTCATTTTAATCCAGTTTAAATTCCCAAGCACTCAGCCTGAGCAGGGATACTTTTTTGTTATTGAGTCACAATTTGTTATTCTTCCTTTTGATGTCCATACCCTACCTAATTCCCAATCATATTTTTCAGAATTTTCTCAAAATGGATTTGGTAGGATGCTTCCTTTGCCTGTATTTTATTTTGTTTGTTGTTTTGTTTTTACTTATTCCATGAAAGAGATAATTTAGAAGAGTTTTTTCTTTTTCAGGAGCTTATGATAAAATAGCATTCAGTGATTATTGTCCCTAGGGAGACTTTCAGTCTCTGCTGGTTTCTGTACACAGGGTTTGTATAAAGGATATATATACAGTAATACTAGAAAATATTCTTCTCAAATATGAGAAAAATTGGTCATTTGCCTTTATGCAGACATCTATAAGAATGTTTATATCATTACTAGTTTTAAATTGACAATTTAATGGCATATTTTATGGGGAGAAAGTGACAGGGGTGATCACGGAGTCCAAATTTTCTCTGTAATTTTTCATATACCCCAAAAAATGGTGATTTTTTTTCATCTTACAAATACAGGTTGTTTTGCAAAATCCCAGGTTGTTCAAGTGGTTATTTGGCTCTTCTATTTTTAAAAATTCTCTATCAAGCTACATTTTATATTCTGATATTTTAACTCTTTGAGTTGCACATTACTTTGAGTAGTCATCATCTAAATTATATCACCTTTGGAGGCATTTTCTTTCCTTTTGAATTTTCTTTACTCATCCCTTTGGGTAGTTGTGGTTAGAAACTGCTGAATTGCTTGCTAGATCCTTCTCTACAGAAGGAAACTTCCTGTGTTGTTATAAACTGCTCTCATGTTACTGCTCTAGCTAATACTTTACTTCTTTCTCCTAAGTCACCAAATTTTCTCTCAGAATCTTGGGTTTCTTTTTATATTTTGGTAATTTTATTTTGATGTAATTTCAAACAGGAAAATTTCAAGAATTATCCATATTTTTAAAATTAAGATTAATGACCAGTTGTTCACATTTTGCCTCCTTTGGTTGATCATTCTCCCTCAACCAGTTATCCTAATACTGTTTTTTATAATGTCAACATAAGAAATATTCAAACCTATAGAGAAGTTTTGTGAGTTTACTTGAGCCAAACTGTCGACAGTTGTTGGGAAGCAAAATCTCAACAGATTGAAATAATGCTCCAGAGAATGGCAGTTTTGCACCTTATTTTATACATTATAGTCAAAAGAGAAGACATAAAATCCATTGGTGATAGAATAGGGCAGTGGTCATCAAACTCATTAGTCAACAGAAGCAGCATGCGGCTCGCGAGCCGCAGTTTGCTGACCACTGGACTAGGGAAATGGGAGAAAGCAAAGTGGAGAAGCCTTTGGGTTTGGGTGAAAAGTAAAATAACAGACACATACATCTTTTACATAGGTGGGTACAGGATAGTTAACAGTCAGCAGTTAACATGATAAAATAATGAGAGGCTTTATGGTCTCTGCTCTGGTGCATTAATTGTGCTCTGAGGGGTCTGGAAAAAGGGGGAGTTACCCTGACATTCCAAAGGAATGTTATCGAAGATGCATTGTCTTTTGTCAGGGAAGATTCTAGTCTAGGGCATGACTACCTGCCATAAACTGCTTTTAGCTAAAATTTTTTAAATTTCAGACCATCTGATGTGGTTACTTTAAGTCCCTGAGCTTGCAAGGCCATCCTGCAGGTCTTCCCTAACCTTCTCAGGCTATCATGTGGCCCCTTTTCAACCACAATAACTCTTTTTCCCTCTCTGGGATCCAGTCCAGGATCACACAGTGCATTTAGTTGTCATATCTCTTTAGTCTCTTTTAATCTCCTCAAATAGTAATGTTTGAATTATATAGGCCAGTTATTTTATAGAATGTCCTTTAGTTTAGGTTTATTTGATGTCCCTGTAATTACATTCAGCTTTTTGGCTCAGTGATGTAGTCTTCTCAATGCATCCTATCAGAAAACACAATATTAGTGACGTTCACTTTTCATCATTGGTTAAGATGATGGCCAATAGGTTTCTTCACTTCAGAGTTACTATTTTCCTGGGTTTCTTCTTTGCTTGCTGACTTAAGACAACCACTGATTAATTAGACCATGGATTACTTTATGTTCTTTGTGTAGCTCGAGATGCTGCTGTGCAGAAGATAGAGACTATTATCAAGGAGCAATTTACACTTGAAATGAAGAATAAGGAACATGAAATTGAAGTCATTGACCAGGTATAATGATGACAAATTAAAAAAACACACAAAGCTATTGAAAAAAATCTACACGATGACTTGAAAAAAACCTCTTGAGATAGAATCATAGTTTATTTTTTCCCTTTGCTGTTTTTTTTTTTTTTAAGAGCTTTCTCATTTTTGGAAAAAAGACATGCCCCCTCCCTTTTTTTAATTAATGAAATTACAGGAAAAGATAAAAAATTTACCTGAAATTTCATCCCAAATATAATTCCTCTTTGCTCTTGTGCTCAATTCTTTGTGGATGTTTCATGACAATGCATGTGTACACATAAATATACATATTAATATGTCTGTATGCTCTTGCAAAAACATTAGTTTTTGTCATTCTTTTAGGTCTTTGCCAACCTGATTGGTGGAAAATGGTCATTTTTATTTGTCTTTGATTATTAGAGAGGTCGAGCTTTTGTTGGTCATTTGCATTTCTTATTTTATGAATTATTTATATATCCGTCCTGTCATTTCTATTTTTTAAAGTAATGAGTTGACATTTGTTTTTAGCGACTGATTGAGGCAAGAAGGATGATGGATAAACTTCGTGCCTGCATTGTCGCAAACTACTATGCTTCTGCAGGACTTCTAAAAGTTTCTGAGGTAACTTTTCCTCATATGCAGTCATTTCTGGCCACCCATATTTGTTGTGTGAAGGGGAAATTAGTGTTGATGTGGAATTCCTGCCTTTGAAACATTTCTCATATTGACCTTTAGAATTCAAGAAGCCTAGCCTACTTTCCTGGGAATGTACATAAACTTATTGTGTTCAACCATAATCCTTTATTCGTCCTTTAATTGTACCTCTCTATGTTGTCAATAATGCTAAGTAACATTTTTTTTCTTTTTAATTAATCCCTTTCCTACTAATATTTAGCAGTGTTGTTAGGCTTTGCAGATACAAAAATAACTTGCCTTCTTTCTCTTCATTTGATTATGGTTGGCTTTGGAGGAAGTTGTAGGTTGATTTTTTTTTTCTTTGACTTTTCATTGCTAATGAATGGAATTTTTTTGTTTCAGTAGATTTGCCCTGTTCAGGAAGCCCTGATTTCCATCCCCCCTTACTTTTTATGAAAAATTTCAAATATGCAGAGAAGGTTAAATAAGCACCTCTTAATGCATCACTTAGAATGAACAATTTTAACATTTTGCCATATTTGTTTTATCTGTTTTATTTTTCTCTAAAGCATTTGAAAATAAGTTCCAGGCATCATGACACTTCACCTCTAAATATTTAATTACATATTTCCTAACGGCCATTCTTCTATGTAGTCACAATACCTAAGAGAATGATTCACTACTATTATCTGTTAACCAGTCCATATTCAAATTTTTCTAGTTGTCCCCAAAATATCTTTTAAAGCTGCTTTGTGTGTTGTTGTTGTTTTTTTTAAAAAAAACAACAACAAGGATCTAATCAAGGTTCATAGCTACATTTAGCTATTTTGTTTCTCTAGATTAATTTTATCTAGACCCGTTCTCCCACCTATTTTTTCCCCCCAGAATATTGACTTATTTTAAGAGATCCAGGGCATTTATCTTGTAAAATGTTTCACATTTTGAATTTATTTTTTTTCCCTTGGTTATTCCTTCATTCCCTCTGTTTTTCCTGTAAACTGGAAGTCATATCTAAATATTTGATTATTTTAAGGTTAAATCATTTTGGCAATAATGCTTCATAGGTGATGCTATATACCTCATGTTGTTTCACTTCAGGAGATAGAGTACTCAGGTTGTCCTGCTGTTGATGATAAGAGTGTAATTATTTGGTTACTGTGATTGCCACTAGATCACTCCAGTTATAAAGGATGTGGATAGGATTGAAAGGCAACAGGACAGATTGACACTTTGATAATTTCAGCATAACTTCGTTGTTCTCTCTTAAAATTTTTTTTCCTTAAGTTTCTTTCAATTAGAGTTAGGTAATTCTTCTTTTGGACAGTACTGGCTCTGTGAGAATGGTGGGAGGTATGATGGCATACTGCTTTGCATCATTTCCTATGGTTTTTATAAAGAAGAGGTACCTTTCATATTTAGGCGTTCATGTCATCCCGTGGAGCTTTAGGGTGCCTGGTGTTGGTGATACTCCTGTTGTTGTCTTAGAGAAATCTGGAGTATTATTTGAATTTAATTTTAGATGGTAGACAGTTGTCTCTTCTATTGCAGGAGTTTCCATACAACGTTAGAGTCTGAACCACTTTTCTGCAGCTAACAAATCATAACAAATTACCACAAGCTTGGTTGGCTTTAAACAACAGGAAGTTATGATTCTGGAGCCCAGCAGTCCAAAATCAAGGTGTTGGCTGGCGCATGCTCTCTCTGAAGACTCTTAGGAAGAATCCCTTCCTAGCCTTGTCCTAGCTTCTAGTGGTTGCTGGCAATCCTTGGTATTCCTTGGTTTGTAGCTACATCACTCTAATTTCTGCCTCTGTCTTCACATGGATGTTTTCTTCTGCATACCTTCTCTTTCTCTTTCTGTTCAAGTTTCCCCTTTTTTTAAAAAAAAATACGTTTTTGTTGATTTTAGGGAGAGAGAGAGAGAAACTTCGAAGTGAGAGAGAAACATTCATCTGCTGCCTCTTGCACCACCCCTACGGGGGACTGAGCCCACAACCCGGGTATGTGTCCTGACCAGGAATCAAACTGTTGACCGCATGGGATGGCGATCAAACAACAGAGCCACCCACACCAGGCCAATATCCCTCTAAAAAGAGCACTACTAATGGTATTAGGGCCTACCTTTATCCAAATGACTTTAACTGAACTTGATTACATCTGCAAAGACCCTATTTCCAAATAAAGTCACATTCTTGGGTTTAGGGTGGACATGAATTTTTGGAGACACTGTTTAACCCAGAGTAGATTCTGATGTCATTTGTTATGTAGCTTGCTGTTGTATTCAACAAAATGGACATCATGATCTAAGGGTTGTATGATGTAGGACTTTAGCTATTCTGAAGAGCTGATTATTCATTTAATGTTTTGTTTCCTTTTTTTTCTTTCTTTTTTTACCATTAGCAGTTTTGAGTTGTGCTATTTTGTGGTCCAGAAATGTAATGATTTTTATCTTATATTCTGATTAGGATATATTCAGTGATATTTAGTTATAATTTTAGTTTGTTGTAAAAAATGTATTTATAGCTCTAAAAGATACCTTTATTATTGAAATTCAACAACTTTGTTGCTTTGATTCTGAAACACTAGTCTCTGGCTCCTTTTTCTTTCTAAAACAATTATTTTAATAGCAAGGTTTTTTTTGTTTTTTAATTTTATTTATTAAATTGATTGGGTTGACATTGGTCAACATGAACATATAGTTTTCATGTGTGGGTTTCTGTGTTACAAGATCTGTATATTGCACTATGAGTGGCACAGGTTTTAAAAACTGGGCTTCCTAGGAACGTAGCACAGTGTGTCATATTATATAACAGAACACACTGTATTTTGTATTCAGGTTAACGAGATACAGAAAAATACCCTAGGCTTCAGTACTGAACTGAGGGCAAAGTTTATGTCAGTATTAATAATTTTAAAGTATTGTATACTACATTTTTCTCCTACGTGGGAACTATTTAACATGGATATATTTTTATATTTCTTACAGGGATGTTTTATTCAGAGCTGTTCTAGCTATGTTGTAAAGCAATGTGAAACTTTTTTTTTTTAAATTTTTTACTGATTTGGGAGAGAGAGAGAAACATCAATTTGCTGTTATGTTCCCTGACTGGGGATCAAACCTGCAACCTTGGCGTATCAGGGCAATACTCTGACTGAAACATTTTTTTAAAGTCAAATTTTGCTTACCATATGTTACTATGTATTTACCTTTATTTTTCATTTACCTTCAGAGGACTTGTATCTTTAGCCTTTAGTGTTAAGATCTTTGCATAGTTACTTATCACTTTCTTGTTTTGGTGGTTCAGACCATGTTAAGGAATTAGGACTTTATTTTATGGGTGTGGAGAGATTTTGAAAGATTTTAAGCATGAACATAAAGTAGATAATTTTGCCTACTTTTGATGAATTTGATTAAAGTTTATTTTGATTGCTTTCACTTTTGCAGGGATCAAAGGCATGTGATACAATGGTTTTTAATCATCCTGCTATCAAGAAATTTTTGGAATCGCCATCTAGGTCATCATCTCCTGCCAATCAGAGATCAGAAACTCCATCAGCCAATCATTCTGAAAGTGATTCTTTATCTCAACACAATGACTTCTTGTCTGACAAAGACAATAACAGCAATATGGATATAGAGGAAAGACTCTCAAACAACATGGAACAGAGACCAAGTCGAAATACTGGAAGGGTATAGTTGGATGGATGGGAGGGAACTATATTTATTAGAGTATGTACATGTTATTTCATTTAACCTATTTTATAGGAACCCTGGGAAATAAGTTAATTATATTCCTTTTAGAGATGGGGAAACTGAGTCTTAATGAGATTAAAGTTATATGTGTCCACAAGCATCAGAACCGAGAGCTAAACCTGTGTCTTTCCTTTCTGTTGTTGTTTTTGTTACTCCTCACCCAAGGACATTTTCCATTGATTTTCAGAGAAAGTGGAAAGGAGGGGGAGAGACACAGAGAAACATCGATGTGAGAGAGACATGTCGATAGGCTGCCTCCCGCACATGCCCCCACCAGGGCTAGGGATCGAGCCTGCAACCGAGGCATGTGCCCATGACTGGAATTGAATTTGGAACCCTTTAGTCTGCAGGCTGACACTCTACCCACTGAGCCAAACCAGCCAGGGCTACACCTATGTGTTTCTTTGGTTCTTCAACATTTTTAAATTTATTTTTTAATTTTTATTGATGTCAGAGAGGAAGGGAGAGGGAAAGAGAGATAGAAACATCAATGATGAGAGAGAATCATTGATTGGCTGCCTCCTGCATGCCCCTTACTGGGGATCAAGTCTGGGACCCTTCTCCGAAGACCAGCACTTTATCCACTGAGCCAAACCAGCTAGGGCTAAACCTATGTCTTTCTGATTTTAAAATTCAGCACCCCTGCATATGGCACCACTCCTAGTGCCATTCACATGGATATGAAAGAAATTTTGAGGAGTTGGCAATGCTGTGACCTTGCCAAGGTCTTTCCACTCTTGTCATGTTTATTTGCAAGAGCAGTGATTCTTTAGCATTTTACTCTGTGAAACTTGATATTCTAAGATACTTTGATAACTGGAGGAAATTTGACGAATGATAAATAGAATTGAAAACCATTTATTGCTCTTTGATCCTGCCAGTTTATGGAGTTGCCATCTCAAGATACTCTGAACTTGTTAGTATGGTATTTGGCTTCGTTTATTTTTAAAATAATTTTTATTGAGAAAAAAAAAACTTTTTGAGAGAGAAAAAGGGAGAAGGAGAGAGAGAGAAACATTGATGTGGCAGTGAAACAGCCCTGACCAGGAATCGAACCAGCAACCTTTTGGTACAGGGGCAATGCCTACTAACTGAGCCACACTGGCCAGGGCAACATTTGGCTTTAGAAATGAGACTGATGGTTTTTCTCATCTACGTGTTCTATGATAGAAGACATTTCAGGGTTCCTTTTCACAAACTCAGACATCAAGGATTTGATTTTTTTTTTTTTTTTTCATAAAAATGAAATTGGAAATTTTTATTATTATCAATTCATGTATTCATTGCTGAAAAATTTAAACTACAGAAAAGTAAAAAAGAATAGAAAAATCAGTCATAATACCACTACTCAAAAATCTGAACTCTTAATGTTTGGGTTTACTTGCCTTTTTCAGTATTGTTTCTGGGAAAATACTGTATATTTTTTCTTTTTATAATTAAGAATTCAGGTTGTATTGATCATTGGATTTAGAAATTTATCTTTTATATAATACACATAGTCATGTTTATGTAACAAATATTTAGTACTATGTTTCAGGCACTTTTCTAAGAATTGTACAAAGCAATCATGTAAGGTAAAAACTATTATCATCCTTATTTTATAGGTGAGGAAACTGAGACAGAAGTTAAATAATTACCCAAGATTACACATCTACTAAATGGAAAAACCAGGATTTAAACCCTGGCAGTCTGTCTCCATAATTAAACTTGAACTATTGTATTTAAATTACTTCTCATTGAAAATGTTTTGATAGTATAGATGGTTGAAAAGAAAGTAAATCCCATTGAGCCCTTTCCCCTTTCCCATTTCCCAGAGGTAATCATTGTAATTAGTTTCTTGTGTATCCTTCCACACCTATTTGCATAGACAAAGCATATGTGTATGCCTATTAAATACACACACGTAGAAATATAGTGTACAAACTTTTTGTCTCAACTAATGCAAAAATTAGAGTAAAATCATTCTTTTATACTCTGAGGTGCCACAAAACCAGAGAATTTTATAATAAAAAAATTGCAAGTTATTCATTTCATACCTTGTATGATTTTATAGTTTCTGCCTATTGAAAATTGTCCAAATTGAAAATGAAAATTATGATTTCTTTCAGGATACCTCTAGTATTACTGGCTCCCATAAAACAGAGCATCGGAATGTTGATCTTGCAGGAGATGAGACTTCACGACTTTTTGTAAAGAAAACAATAGTAGTGGGCAATGTGTCCAAGTGAGTATCCAGTTGAATTGTCTCATTTTCAGTCATCCATTTATGTTAATAGAACTCAGACATACTCTTATTCTAACATATAAAAACCCAGGGTCCATAACGACCGAAGGCTCGACCAACCAGAAGTCAGTCCTGCAGTTAGTGCTGTTGCCGTGGTGACCCAGCACTGACTGCCGAGGGGGCTGCGGGTCAGGCCCGGAGAGAAACTTGGACAGAAAAGCAGGGTCTGATCCGTAGCCTCCGTGGCAGCTGTTGATCAGCCCTTTCCTCTCTCTTTCTCTCCGGGCCTCCACACGGGCTGCTGATCAGCCCCGCCTCTCTGATCAGACCCGGAGATAGGCCTGGAGATGCTGACTGGCTTAGAAACCAACCAATCAGAACTTAATCTGGGTGAACTGCAAAGGCAGAACCTAAGGTGGGGGCTGAGGAGGGGTTTTAAGGGCAACAGCTGTTTGGTGTAAGGTGTAAGAAAGCAGTTCAATTTTTTAAAAAATATGTATTTTATTGATTTTTTACAGAGAGGAAGGGAGAGGGATAGAGAGTTAGAAACATGGATGAGAGAGAAACATTGATCAGCCGCCTCCTGCACACCCCCTACTGGGGATGTGCCCGCAACCAAGGTACATGCCCTTGACCGGAATCGAACCTAGGACCCTTGAGTCAGCAGGCCTCTGCTGTATCCACTGAGCCAAACCAGTTAGGGCTGCAGTTCAATTTTTTAATGACCGGTTTGGCAGCATAGTGCATATGGCTGGCTATCAGTCCAGATATAGGGATTATGTATTTTTGTTTGCCAAGAGCATCTCCTCCTGCTGAAAAAGGCTTCTTCCCCCCCCCCCCGCCCCCGCCATTTCAGCAAGCCTATCCTATATAATCTATCTATACTAATAAAAGGGTAATATGCTAATTAGACTGGGTCGACCGGCCATCTTCCAGATGTCCAACTTCCTTCTGGACAAAGCCATGGTGGTGGGGGCCGAGGCAGAGAGGGCAGTTGGGGGCAAGATCAGGCTGGCAGGAGAGGGCCATTGGGAGCGATCAGACAGGCAGAGGCAGCTAGGGGCAATCAAGCCAGCAGGGGAGAGCAGTTGGGGGCGAGATTAGGCCAGCAGGGGAGGCCAGTTGGGGGCAACCAGGTCAGCAGGGTAGGGCAGTTGGGGGCAAGATCAGGCCGGCAGGGGTGGGCTATTGAGGGTGAGATCAGACCAGCAGGGGAGGGCCATTGGGGACGAGATCAGGCTGGCAGGCAGAGAGGTTTAGGGGCGACCAGGTAGGCAGGCAGGCAGGTGAGCGGTTAGGAGCCAGCGGTGGTATCAGGCCTAAACTGGCAGTCAGACATCCCTCAAGGAGTCCCCGATTGAAAAGGGTGCAGGCTGGACTGAGGGAAACCCCCCACTATGCACAAATTTCGTGCACCGGGCCTCTAGTAGTATTATAATGGAGAACTCAGGAATTCTTTTTTTCAAACTTTTAGTTGTTTTGTTTTAAAATATATTTTTATTGACTTCAGAGAAGGAGAGAGAGAAAGAAACATCAATGATGAGAGAGAATCATTGATTGGCTGCCTCCTGCATGCCCCCTACTGGGGTTTGAGCCCACAACCCAGGCATGTGCCTTGACCTGGAATCAAACACTGACCTCCTGGTTCATGGGTCGATGCTGACCCACTTAGCCATGCTGGCCAGGCAAACTCTTAGTTGTTTTAAAAGAAAAGTAATACCAGAGACTTGAGAACGCTGCCTTAGTGTGTCTGCTAATCTTTGACATAGAGTATGTTATGCTTGGTAAAAATTTCTAAGACATGAGGTTTTACACAAATGGTGTATTTCATTAAGCATGTAAATGTGTATAAGTTTAGAGGGACTTTTGACTTCTTCTGACCTAGTTTTAACTTAGGTAGGTAGTTCCTAAAAATGTTTTATTTGGTTGCCCAAATTGAAATGTTTTTAATTTGTAGAAGAAGGTTGCAGACCAGTTCTTAAAGACAGAATTCCTCAAAGTTAAAGAGCTATCTATCTCTTTTAACAGTATGATCTCATGCTATCTTTTGGGAGTGTGAACATTTTTGCCAAGTATCTAGGAATGAATAAAGACATAAATCTTCAAATAGCGGAAGATTGCTTTTCCTCACAAAGTCTTACTTGCCCTTTTCCAACCCTGTTAGGTATATCTCCCCTGTTTTTCCTTGTCATTTTTTTCATATAGTCATTTTCTGTTTTTGTACATTTCCCCCCAATCAGATTGGAATCTCTTTTGGGTAGGAACTATGTCTTATTTATTTTGTACCTTATATTAGTTGGAGTTCAGTAAATATTTGCTTGATGAATAAATTAATATATTTATGGAAATTGTAATTAGATTCAATTATTTAAAAAAGGATTTGGAATTACAATAATTATCTGGCAGGAAAATCAGATTGGGGGTGGGTGGGAATCTTCCAGGCCCCAGTTAATGGATCATTAATAACAAACAAGATGTACATAAAATCTCAGGATACTAAAAACAAAGATTCTTAATGGTCCATGTAAAAGTATTTAAATGGAATCATAAAATATGATTAGGCAATTAGATTTGTTTTATAGGTTATTTTAGAGTTAGCATGTATTCAGCTAAGGAAACTATATAGCTTGTGTGAAGTGTTAGAGCTGGGGTCTTAAATATAGTACAGGACAGATCAGCCCAGGAAAGGTCTAAGTTAGAAATCTAGATAGATCCACCAGGCCACAAGAAGATTGGGTAGAAACAGTCATTGACACTTTCAAACAAGGGTTTTTAAAGACAAGCTAGAACTAAAATTCTGGTTAATAAGTTTTAAGTAGAGGGAGTGATTGGCATGAAAATTGTAAGGTCTTTGTTCTAGAAGAGGGTAAAAATATTGATTTACCTTAGATTTTGTTAAGAGTGCTTGCTGCAATATCTAAGATAACAACTAAAAGAATAGATAATAGAAATTTAAACTTTAACAATAAGGGGAGGGGTGGAAAATGAATGAAAAGGGGGAAACTGATTCTAGAAAAAGGCAAGCAGGGACAGGAGGAGGGATATAAAGAGAAAAAACGACAAATAGTATAAAGTAATTTGGTAATAACAAATCTAAATGTATAAACAGTCATAAAATGCATATGGATTTAACTAGTTAGAATATAGTAATTCTTATATTGAAATAAAATAACCTAAAATTCAGATCTCTGAATTTTATCAGTGAAATCTAAATACAGAAAGATTGAGAGTAAGCAAATAGGATCTTGCTCCCAGCATATGTCCTTAGTTTGGCCCCAAAAAGAAAAGAAAGTAAGCAAATAGATAAATTATAACTAGCTGTTTCTAACCAAAAGAAAACCAGTGTAACATATTAATATCAGGCAAAAGAGACTTTAAGACCAAAAGCATTCATAGAGGTAAAGATTTATTATATAATGGTAAAAGGTTTTCTTCATCAAGAAGATAAAAAAAATTCTTAGCTTCTGTGTACTTCATAACATAGTCTTAAAATGATAACAAATTCTTAAAATTGATAGAACCACAAGCAGAAATTACCAAATGCACTACCACTGACTTTATATACATCTCTCAGTAATTGGTACGTCCAGCAAACTACTTACATGAATACAAAAAGTTGAAATATCAATTAACAAAGCTAAAGTACACACATATAGAACATTACACAAGAGAAACATTTTTAAGCATACAAGGAACATTTATGAAAATTTACTACATAGTAAGCCAAAAAGCAGGCTTCAACAAAGGACTTGTATTTTTTCTGACCACTAGTGCAATAAAGCTAGAATCGGTGACAATAGGGTAACTAAAAAACCTCCAATATATCTGGAAATTCAAATCACTTGCAAAAACTCATTAAGGCAATGAAAAAAATCACGTTAAAATAACCAGAACTAAATAATAAAATCAAAAGTTGTAGGATAACACTAAAGGGATAAAGGGAAATTTAAAGTCTTAAAAGACTACAGTAGAAAAAAAGCTTAATATTAATAAACTAAGCATTTTAATTAGACAATGCAGTGGGGGAAGCAAAGAATTTAGGAGAAAAAAATAAACAGCATACATAAACATGGTGAAATTAAATAAGGAAAAAAGATACAAATAAATATTAGAAGTGAAAAAAGACATAACTTCAGATGCTGCACACTGTTAAAGAGATAAATTATGTATGTCTTTATGCCAGTGTATTTGAAAATTTAGATGAACTGAAGAATCCCTAGAAAAATACAACTTAAAAGTGACGTGACAAAGGAAACTTGGAATAGTCATAGAACTACTAAGTAAATTTAATTACTGATTTTTTTTTAACATTCCTGTGACAAAACCAAACCACACCACTTGGCTTAGATTGCTTTACAGGCTGCATGAATAGATAATTCTAGTTGTATACAAAATCTTCCGGGGACAAAGAGAAAACACTTATCAACTTACATTATGAGGGTATCCTAACTCTGTTCATAAAGCTTGACAGGGAGTTCATAAGAAAAGAAAAATTATAGGACATCACACTTATAGATACAAAAATACTGAACAAAATCTTAGCAAACTGAATTCAGTAACTATAGAAATGGTTATCGTGAGCAAGAAATGCAAGTTGGAATTAACATTAGAAATCAATAAGTATAATAAACACATTAACAGATTAAAGAAGATAAACACTTGATCAAAAATGCAAAAACAACCTTTGACAAAACTCAACATCCATTTGTGATAAGTCTTGATGGCAGACTTAGAATTTAGTTAACTCAGATAAAGAATATCTTTGAAAAACCTACAGCATATTTTATACTCAGTGGTGAATTTAAGTCTTCCCGTTAGGATTAGGAACAAGACAAGAAATGTCTGGGGCCGCTACTCCTATTCAGTATTGCTCTTGGAGATACTAATGGAGTCCTGTTTAAAAAATTAAAAGTATATGGATTAAAAAATAAATAAAATGTCATTAACAGATGATGCTGTCTACATAAGAAAATATAAAACAATTGATAAAGTTTTAGAGTTAATGGGAGAACTTCACCAGGTTGTTGAATATAATATCAGTATAGAGACCAGTTGTTTCTGTGTGACAGCCACAAAATTAGAAAACGTGATTTTAAAAGATGTATTTACTATAGCAATAAAAATACAGTAAATAAGAGACATGTAAGCTTTTCATGAAGAATTATAAAAACTTTATTTAAAGACTTAAAAGAACTTAATAGTATACTATGTTCATGGATAGAAAGGCTCAGTATAATAAAGATAACACTCCTCTTCAAGTTGATATGTAGACATTCTGATTTAAATCTTGACAGGGTTCATGAAATCCACAGGCTGCTTTTTATATATGGAAGAGCAAAGAGTCAAGACTGGACAAGAATACTGCTGATGAAGAACCAGATTAGGCAACAGGGCCTACTGCATCACTAAGGATAACTATAGGCATAGATGACATATAGAAGGCTATGACCATATTTTCTAACAGAATGTAATAAGGGGGCCTTGTGAAATAAAATCAACTGCGTAAGGGAGGGCTAAAGATACTGGTTTTACCATGGGCAGGACTTAAGGGAATGGCTTGTTTTGGCTTTTAAACGGCCAAGCCAGTTGCAACATTTTTGACTGCAGTTGAGTAGGAACCTGAAGTGTCCAAAGTTCTAGCACCCTGAAACCTATATGAAATCAACCCAAATTCTAGAGGTTCCTAACCCAAGAATAAAATACATCAGTTATTTCTACATCATGTGCCCACTTGATAGTAAAAGCAAGGTTAATTTTTTAAATTGCATAGTGATACTCAGAAAACAAAACAAACTTTAGGGGAATGCCCCTTAGACCAAAAAAAAAATTTTTATTTTTTTTAAAGAAAAGGATTAACTGCAAAGACTTTGGTTAGGTGATATAGCTGTTAAGTTTTGCTACAATTTAAAATTTTTAAATTAAATTTCAGCTTTATTAAGATGTAATTGACAAAAATATAAGATATTCAAAGTGTACATTGTGATCATTTGATATATGTATACATTTTGAAAGTTTTTCCTCTCATCAAGTTAATTCACACACCTACATGACCTCACATAATTGTGAGAACATTTAAGTTCTATTCTCTTAGCAGATTTCAGTTATATAATACAATATTATCAGCTATATTCACAATGTTATAGCTGAAAGTTAGTATCTTCTTACCAGCCATTCTGTATTTTCCCCAACTCTCAGCCCTGGCAACTTTTTTCTATTCTTCTATGAGTTTGATTTTTTTTTAGATTCCACATGTAAGTGATACCATGCAGTATTTGTCTTTTTCTTTCTGACTTATTTCACTTAGCACAATGCTCTCAAGGTCCATTTATATTGTCACAAATGCAGGCCGCCTTCTTTCATGCCTCATGGTTGAATAATACTCCATTGTATGTATTTATAATCACATCTTTATTATTCAGCTGTTGATGGACACTTAAGTTTACTTATCTTGGCTGTTGTAAATAATGCTGCAGTGAACATGGGAGTGCAGATAACTCTTTGATACACTGTTTTCATTGTCTGTGTATATATATACTAATATATGTATGCATATACACTGAGTGGCCAAATTATTATGATCTCTGAACGCATAATAATCTGGCCACTATATATATATATATATATATATATATATATTTGTGTGTGTGTGTGTGTGTGTGTGTGTGTTTTTTAGAGGCCCAGTGCATGAATTCGTGCATGGGTGGGGTCTGGCCAGGGGGAGGAGACATGGGCGGTTGGCTGGCGTGCCTGCTGGTTGAACTTCTGGTTGAGGGGATAATTTGCATATTAGCCTTTTATTATATAGGATATACACTGAGTGGCCAGATTATTGTGCGTTCAGAGATCATAATAATCTGGCCACTCGGTGTATATAAACTAGTGGGATAGATTTATTTATTTATTTATTTATTTATTTATTCATTCATTCATTCATTCATTCATTCATTCATTCATTCATTTATTTAGTAGAATTTACTCTAAGCCATCTGGTCCTAGAATTTCCTTTGTTGGGAGTGTTTTGATTACTGATTCAATCTCCTTACTAGTTAGTAATTGTGCTGTTCTAATTTTCAATTTCTTCATGATTCAGTCTTGCTGTAGTAGAAATTTATCCATTTCTTCTAGGTTGTCCAATTTGGGGGCATATAATTGTTCATAATTTCATTGTGCTTGTGTGATAGCAGTTGCAACATCTCCTCTTTCACTTGTAATTTTATTTATATGAGTCCTCTCTTTTTTCTTGATAATTGTAGCTAAAGGTTTTTCTATTTTATGTTTTCAAAAAAACAACTCCTAATTTCTTGTATCTTTTCTTTTTTATTTTATTTTTGTTGTTGACATTATTACAAAATAGAGGCCCGGTGCACGAAAATTCGTGCACTGTGGCGGGGGCAGAGGTCCCTCAGCCTGGCCTGCCCCCTCTCACAGTCCGGGAGTGGGCCTAAGCTGCAGTCTGGCCGCCCCCATCACCCCACTGCTGCTGCTGCTGCCAGCCCTCACAGCTGCTACGGCTTTGTCTGGAAGGACGCCTGGTCTATCTGGTCTAATTAGCATATTAACCTTTTATTAGTATAGGTGTTCTCATCCTCCCCACCTTTGCCCACCTCAACCTAGCCCCTCTGTGCCCCCCATTTTCCTCTAGCCATCATCACACTGTTGTCTGTGTCTGTGAGTTGTGCGTATATGTTCTTTGGCTAATCCCTCCACCTTTTTTTATCCAGTACCCCCTTTCCCTCTCCTCTGACAGCTATCAGACTGTTCCATGTATCCATGCCTCTGCTTCTATTTTGTCAGTTTATTTTGTTCATTAGATTCCACATGTAAGTGAGATTATATGGTATTTGCCTTTCTCTGATTGTCTTATTTTACTTAGCACAATAATCTCTAGGTCCATCCATGCTGTCGCAAGATTTCCTTTTTAATGCATGTGTAGTATTTCATTGTGTACAGGTATCACAGCTTTTTTATTCACTCATCTACTGATGGGCACTTGTTCTGTTTTCAAATCTTGACTGTTGTAAATAATGCTACTATGAACTTAGGCATGCATATATTCTTTTGAATTGGTATTTTAGGATTCTTAGGATATATTCCCAGAAGTGGGGTTGCTGGGTCAAAAGGTAGTTCCATTTTTAACTTTTTGAGGAAACTTCATACTGTTTTTCACAGCGGCTGTACCAGTCTGTATTCCTACAACAGTACATGAGGGTTCCCTTTTCTTCACATCTTCCCCAGCACTTGTTTGTTGATTTATTGATGGTAGCCATTCTGACAGGTGTGAGGTAATATTTCATGTGGTTTTAATTTGATTCTCTCTGATGATTAGTGATGTTGGACATTTTTTTATTTTATCTTTTTTTATTGTCGTTTTAGTCTTCTCTGATCTTTGTTACTTCCTTCCTCCTACTAGCTTTCAGCTTAGTTTGTTTTTTTCTAGTTCCTTAGGGTGTACAGTTAGGTTGCTTATTTGAGATTTTTTATTTTAATGTAGGCTTTTATTGGTATAAACTTCCTTCTTAGGATTGCTTTTGCTGCATCCCTTAAGCTTTGATGTGTTGTATTTCCATTTTCAGTTGTCTCATGATATTTTTATTTCTCTTTGATTTCCTCTTTGGTCCAGGGATGGTTCAGTAGCATGCTATTTAATCTCCACATATTTGTGAATTTCCCATTTTCTTTTTGTAATTTATTTTTAATCTTGTTTTAAGTAGGTGTTAATTGTTTTATTAGGCTTTTGAAGGAAAAAAAGGATTCAGTTTCTTTTTCTTTTCCTCTAGGTATATACCTCCCGATAAGAGAGAAGAAAATGACCAATCAACCCACAAATGGATGGTGTATGTCCGAGGGTCTCGTAGAGAACCCAGCATTAATCATTTTGTCAAGAAAGTTTGGTTCTTCCTTCATCCCAGCTATAAACCAAATGACCTTGTGGAAGTTAGGTAAGCATACTTGAGTTTAAAGAAGTGCAGATTTACCCTAACCAGTTTGGCTCAGTGGCTAGAACGTCGGCCTGCGGACTGAAGGGTCCTAGGCTTGATTCCGGTCAAGGGCATGTACCTTGGTTGCGGGCACATCCCCAGTAGGGCGTGTGCAAGAGGCAGCTGATCAATGTTTCTCTCTCATTGATGTTTCTAACTCTCTATCCCTCTCCCTTCCTCTCTGTAAAAAATCAATAAAATATATTTAAAAAAATAAAAAAATAAAGAAGTGCAGATTTATTCAAGTGGAAGAAAAGTGATTTAATTTGAAAACACTCCCTTGAAATCCTTTCTTCCTCCTTCCCTCTCTCCCTTCTTTTCTTCCTTCGCTTCTAGTCTTACATCTATCTTTTTTAAATTTAATATTTTAATTGATTTTTGAGAAAGGAAAATTTCAAACATGTACAAAAGCAGAGTATATTGAACCCTAATATATCCAACACCAATTATTAATAGTTTGCCAGTCTTTTTTTCATCAAATTTTCTTTTTCCTTTACAAATTAGGTTCTGACTGAAAATTCATTGGTTCAATTAGCATTCTCACGAGTTCCTCTCTATCCTCTGAAATCATAGTCACTATTTGGGAAAGATCATATTGTGAACATATCTTTTAAGTCCTCTTAGCAGATACATTCAAATAAATTGTCACTTTCAAATAGAGTATTCATGACTTACTTTGTTTTTGCCAGAGTGGAGGAATAAATGAGTGTTGGGGGTAGGGAAAATATATTTCAGCCTATGTCTGTCAAATAACTATCAAGGATTCTGATTCTTATCGTGACATTCATCAAAAATTTTATTTTTTAAAATATATTTTTATTTATTTCAGAGAGGAAGGGAGAGGGAGGGAGATATAGAAACATCAATGATGAGAGAGAATCATTGATTGGCTGCCTCCTGCACACCCCTTAACGGGGGTTCGAGCATGTGCCCTGACCGGGAATTGAACCGTGACTTCCTGATTCATAGGTCGAAGCTCAAACACTGAGCCACACTGTTTGGGCCATCCAATCACTCTAGTTCATTATCTGTGAAAACAATGACACTGGATTATATGGTACTAGGGGCCCAGTGCACGAATTCGTGCACCTTGAAAGAAACTGTGGGCCGCAAGGCTACGGTGGGCACAGGGGCAGGTCTTGGCCCATTCTCTGTGTTCCCACCGCGCCCCCCTTGCCCCTCCCCCGTCCCCTGTCTGCGGCAGCCCTGCTCCCGCTGCCGCCTCTCCCACACACTGACAGCATGAAGTGATTGGGGCTGGCACCAGCAGTGGGTGCAAGCAGGGTCAGCGTCAGCGGGTATGAGCAGTGGCTGCTGCCCCAATCGCCCTTCAGGAGCAGGGGGAGGTGGAGAAGCCCTCAGGGGCGATTTGGGCCGGCAGTCACCACTTGCACCCACTGACGGCGTTGAGTGGTCAGGACTGGTGCCGGACGCTGGCAGTGGGTGCGAGCAGTGGCTCTGGCACTAGCTGTGGGTGCGAGCGCCGAGCTGGACCTCGGTGCACGGGAGCAAAGAATTTTCAGTAACCACCAGAGGCTCACCCTAATGACAGCAACTGGTGCCCCGCCTTGGTCTGGTGCCCCCACTTAACCTGCTCTACCATCCTGCCATAGCCGACACTCGCCATGTTCCGTGCTCTGCTGCTAACGCCTGCCATGTTCTGCGCGCGCCCCCTGGTGGTCAGCGCATATCATAGCGACTGGTTGTTCAGTTGTTCCGCCCTTCAGTCTTTGCATATTAGCCTTTTATTATCTATCTAATAATAGGGTAATATGCATATTAGTCGGGACACCGTAATAGTAACAACTGATCAGCAGGCTGCGCATGCAGCAGGTGCAGGTGGGCAGGGACTTGCAGTGTTGGGGAGGCAATGGGCGGCTGCCACTTGCCCAGGGCTGGCCCGGGCCTCAGGCAGGCTGCCGATGGCCGCTGCCGCTGCAAGGGCCCGAGCCTCAGACATTGAGGGCCAGGCGAGTCTCAGGCAAGCCGCAGTGGCTGCGAAGGCCAAGGCTCAGGCAGCCTCGCGGCTGGCAGTGGCAGCAGCAGAGGCGTGATGGGGGCGTCGCCTTCCCCTGATCGCCAGGTCACCTCCTGCAGAGGGAGGCCAGAGGCAGCAGCAGTGAGGGGGTTATGGGGGCAGTGCCTTTCCCTGATCAGCCGGCGGCAGAGGGAGGCCAGACTGTGGCTTAGGCCCGCTCTGCAGGGAGCAGGCCTAAGCCATCAGTAGGACATCCCCTGAGGGCTCCTGGACTGTGAGAAGGGGCAGGCCGGGCTGAGGGACCCCCCTGCCCCAGTGCACAAATTTTGTGGACTGGGCCTCTAGTATAGGATAAGTGTCTTAGCTCTAAGTATCCAGTAATTGAAAATTTAATATAGGTTTGAGTTAAATTTTTCTTTTATAATTTAGCATTTTATTTATTTATTTATTTATTTTTTAATACAAATTTCATAGATTTTTTTACAGAGAGGAAGGGAGAGGGATAGAGAGTTAGAAACATCTATGAGAGAGAAGCATCGATCAGCTGCCTCCTGCACACCCCTTACTAGGGATGTGCCCGTAACCAAGGTGTACATGCCCTTGACCGGAATCAAACCTGGGACCCTTTAGTCCGCAGGCTGACGCTCTGTCCACTGAGCTAAACCGGTTAGGGCAGTGGTCGGCAAACTCATTAGTCAGCAGAGCCAAATATCAACAGTACAATGATTGAAATTTCTTTTGAGAGCCGAAAACCGACTTCTGCACATGGGCCACAAAGTTTCAATCACACTGTACGTGCGCGCCTGCACGTGTTGTTTTGTGGAAGAGCCACACTCAAGGGGCCAAAGAGCCGCATGTGGCTTGCGAGCCGCAGTTTACCGACCACTGGGTTAGGGCTATAATTTAGCATTTTAGCATAATGCAGCAGCAAACTGATTTACCTTCAAATGAGGAAATGTAAATAATTGTCAGAAGGATGTGAATTTCTAACTTATCCATTGGGAGAAAACTTTTCCTTTAGAATGATTACATGTGGATTAATGTGTTAAAATATCTGCTCTTCCATAGAGAGCCTCCTTTTCACCTGACCAGAAGAGGTTGGGGTGAGTTTCCTGTCAGAGTTCAAGTTCACTTTAAGGACAGCCAGAACAAGCGGATAGATATCATACATAATCTGAAGGTATTGTAACAAAACATTGTTCTCTGGAAATAAAGTATCTCTTTCACCTGGTATTGAACATAGTAGGTTAGTCCTCTGAGAGAAGTGGCCAGGTGAAGGATAGTGGAAGCAGGATAAATCTTTCTGAGTGTGTTATACTTACTGCTATACACTCCTTTGTTCTCTGAAGGTTGCGGGGGAGGGAGGGGTCACTTTACAGTTGAATGTATGTTCTTTAGATCAGATCATCAGAACACTTGAATTTCTGACCAGAGCTCACTGTTATTGTGTTACCTGTGGTTAATCTGTGTTTTTTTAAAAATCTTACTTTTCTATAAAATAAGGCAAATGTAGCCCGATGGCGTAGCTCAGTGGTTGAGTGTCAACCTATGAACGAGGAGGTCACAGTTTGATTCCTGGTCAGGGCACATGTCCCGGTTTCAGGCTCGATCCCCAATGTGGGATGTGCAGGAAGTCACTGATCAATGATTCTCTCTCATCATTGATGTTTCTCTCTCTCTTTCCCTCTCCCTTCCTCTCTGAAATCAATAAATATATATATTTAAAAAATCAGGCAAATACAGAAAGTCCTAAAATGATGTTTCATTCAATGTCATTATAATGATGAGATGTCATAGGAACTTAACTCTTCTATATATCATTTAACCTATAGTAGATTTGGCTTCATTATACTACTAGAGGCCTGATGCACGATATTCGTGCAAGGGGCTCGGCCCTCACAGCGCGGCTTAATCCGGAAGGTTGTCCAGAAGGTCGTTCGGCTGTCCAGTCTAATTAGCATATTACGCTTTTATTATTATAGATAGATGTTTTGCTTAAAGTCGCAGAACCTATCAACAATATTAGGTGAGGATTTCCTGAAATAAGCCTTGTCTGTTTATCTCATAAGGATAAAGAATATGTTTACCTCCTAAAGTAACAATTGAAGTGAACATGTTTTAGGAAATGTAAAGTACTATAGCAGGTTATTTATCCTCACCTGAGGATATGTTTATTGATTTTTAGAGAGAGGAAGGATTGATCAGTTGCTTCCTGTATGTGCCCTGACTGGGGATCAAACCCCCAACCTTGTGGTGTACAGGAGGACAGTCCAACCAACTGAGCCACCTGGCCAGGGTGAAGGTTGTAACACTTTTGATTTGTATTGTCAGAAATCCTTCTCTGATATAGCCACGTGGTTTGTTATGCAGCTATTATAAGTTACATTTTACAAAGTGTTTTCTGCACTGGGGGGAAATTAACATTATATAGTAAGCAAAAAGCACCGAGTATAAAGTATATGTATAGTATGAGGTCACATTTTACAAAGTGTTTTCTGCCTGGGGGGAAATTAACATTATATAGTAAGCAAAAAGCACCGAGTATAAAGTATATGTATAGTATGAGGTCAACCATGATTTTAAAAAGACACAAAAGAAATACACCAAAATGTTGGAGTATATAATTGAAGTAATGATGTTGTGAACTATTTCCTATGACCTTTTTATCTGTGTATGTTTTTTTGAAAGTATTTTTACATAATAACATATTTAACATTTATAGTTGGAAGACAGACTATTTTTAAAATGTTCCTCTAGGCCCTCTCTATAGTAGTCTTGTATACATTTTCTTATATTGAACTTCTCCCATAGCACCCTTACTTGTGGCTTACTACATTGTTCTCATTAATAACTCCCAAAACTGAGCTAAATGAAACTGAGTACATCTGCAAAAATCCGGTTTTTGTTTCCTTTGTTCTACAAATGTACCTTTTCAATCTTAAGGCATGCTGAAATTTGCCCTCCATTGCTTGTTATACAGCCATTGTAAGACAGCTTAACTTCATGTACACATTATTTTCTAGAGATTACTGTGAGATTAGATTGCTTTTTGACCTCAGAGGAAAACTCAAATCAAATAAAGAATTTACTGCCACTTTGTTCAGAGGGGCAAAATATGGTCCCACTTACTTAGAAGAAGGTCTAAATTAGTTTTGCTTTCTTTTTATCTTACTTTAAGCATCACACATACCATTTTGTAGACTGGGTCCAGCCCTTATCCCGATGATTAAGGAAGTTATTTGCGTAGTTTTGCATATTGTATTGTCCATATCATTTAGAATTCCTGGTAAAAGATTGAGGCACAGTATTTTAAAATGATGTATTTAAAGCATTTCTTGTCAACTTTTTTGAAAACTTCATTTTACTACATATTATGTATCAACTAGAGGCCTGATGCACGAAAATTCGTGCAAGAGTAGGCCTTCCTTCCCCCAGCTGCCAGCACTGGCTTCGCTCCGGGACCGGCCGGCTTCCTCCAGCCCCAGCTTCATCTGGAAGGATGTCTGGAATGACGTCTGGAATGACATCCAGTCTAATTAGCATATTACCCTTTTATTATTATAGATTGGCCTTGAGACCTTAAACAACTGTATTGTGACCATGTGATTTTTATTTGTACTAGAGTATCATTTTTCCTGTCATTTCTATGTCAACCCTCAGAGCCATCTTTGCTTCTTCCATTTTTGTTCTAAATATTCTTTTAGTTGCAGACCATTATTCTTCATAATCTTATATTCTACCCTTTTATTGTTTCCTGATTAGCTTTTTTTTTTTTTTTTTAATATATTTTATTGATTTTTTACAGAGAGGAAGAGAGAGGGATAGAGAGTTAGAAACATCGATGAGAGAGAAACATCGATCAGCTGCCTCCTGCACACCTCCTACTGGGGATGTGCCCGCAACCAAGTTACGTGCCCTTGACCGGAATCGAACCCGGGACCCCTCAGTCCACAGGCTGACGCTCAATCCACTGAGCCAAACCGGTTTTGGCAGCTTTTTTAATTCTAATCTGTCTTCATTCTGCACACCACCATCAGATTAGACTTCCCAAACTAGGAGAACTATTATGGTATTACTGTCTGAGAAACCTATATTGCTTTTATTTTTTGTGATTATAGATAATGCTGCAGTAAACATCTCTTTTTGTAAAACATCCTCCATTTTTGGATTGTCCTTAGAATGGGTTGTTAGAAGTGTATTCGTTATATTAAAAGTATAATTACTACATGTATGTCAGAAGTTTATATTAATTTTGAATAAAATTAATTGAGTAATTCTTCCCCACAATATTAAGAGGGTTTTTGTTGAAGTGATGAGTTTATATTATGAAAAAGTAGTTATGGTATGAAAACTTGTGGTGAAAGAGTTGTTAGATGAGATTATATTTACAAGTAAGCATGTGAAACCTAACTCTTGCTTTTGTCTTTAAATAGCTGGATAGAACGTACACTGGCTTGCAGACTCTTGGAGCAGAGACGGTAGGTTTTTCCCCCAATAGCATTATTTGGGAACAAATAGACTGAAAATTGATCTTCATTTTTAGTTAGAAAAAAATGAGTGCTAAATTTAGAAAAATTTTATATCCTCCTCATTTATTTATTTTTTAGTGTGAAAAAGTACACATAAAATTTACTATTTTTAAGTACACATTTAAGTGTTATTACATATATTCACATTTTGTGCAGTGATTGCTGTCACCCTTTTGGAAAACTGAAACTGGAACAATTTACGATAATTCTCTATTCTCCTCTTCCTCTAGCTCCTGGCACTCACCCTTCTACTTTCTCTCTCTCTGAATTTGACTACCCTAGATGCAATATAAGTGGTATTGTACAGTGTTTTGTGTGTTTTTTTGTAACTGGCATATTTCACTTAGCATAATGTTTTCAAGATTTATCCACATTGTAGATGTGTCAGAATTTCCTTCCCAAAAAGGCTGAATAATGTTTCATGATACGTATATACTACATTGTGTTTATCCATTTATCTGTCAACGAACACTTGAGTTGCTTACATCTTTTGGCTATTGTGAATACTAAGAATGTGGGCCTGTTTGTTCCAGTCCCTGCTTTTAATTCTTTTGGATAGATACCCAGCAGAGAGATTGCTGGATGATACTGTAATTCTGTTTTTAATTTTTTGAGGCCTGCCATACTGTTTTCCATAACAGCAGCACCATTTTATATTTCCACCAACAGTGTGTAAGGGTTCCAATTCTCCAGCATTTGTTGTTTTATGTCTTTTTGATAGTAACCAGGCATTTCATTGCAGGTTTGGTTTACATGTCCCTAATGGTAATTGATGTTGAGCATCTTTTCACGTGTTTATTGGCCATTTGTATATCTTCTTTTGAGAAATGTCTTCAAATCCTTTACCTATTTTTTAATCTGATTGTTTGGGGGGTTTTTTTTGTTGAGTTTTAGGAGTTCTCTCTATATTCTTGATATTAGTCTCTTATTAGATATATGAAATACAAATATTTTCTCCCATTATGTGGGTGACCTTTACATTCTCTCTTTTTTTTTTTAACTTTTCATTCTTGATTATGTCCTTGGATGCACAAAAGTTTTTAGTTTTGACATAGTTCAATTTATGTTTTTTTCTTTTGTTACTTGTTTTTATGTGTCATATCCAAGAAATCATTGCCAAAGCCAATGTCACGAAGCTTTGCCCCTATGTTTCCTTCTAAGAGTTTTATTGTTTTAGGTCTTTGATCCATTTTGTATATTAATTTTTGTATATGGTGTAAGGTAAAAATCCACATTCATTCTAATGAATGTGGGTATCCAGTTTTCTCAACACCATTTTGTAAAAGACTGTCCTTTTCACATTGAATGGTCTTGGCATCCTTGTCAAAAATAATTTGACCATAGCCCTAACCGGTTTGGCTCAGTGGATAGAGCATCAGCCTGCAGACTGAAGGGCCCCAGGTTCGATTCTGGTCAAAGGATGTACCTTATTTGCGGGCACATACCCAGTAGGGGGTGTGCAGGAGGCAGCTGATCGATGTTTCTAACTCTCTATCCCTCTCCCTTCCTCTCTGTAAAAAATCAATAAAACATATTTTTAAAAAAGAATAACAGTACTTTAATAATAATTTGACCATATATGTAATAATTTTACCATATATGTGAGGGTGTATTCTATTCTAATGGTCTATATGTCTTTTATGCCAGTATTACACTGTTTTAATTAATATAGCTTTGTGATTATAAGTTTTGAAATCTGGAAGTATGAGACTCCAACTTCACTTTTTCTCTTCTTACCACCTCCTCGCCACCTTTTTTTTGGAATTTATGATATATCAGCAGTAGTCATTATAATTATAATTAGCTAGTTATACTTCGTGTTATATTAGAAGATATTTTTTGAGCACAGAGTATATGCGAGGCACCAGTATAGGTAGTGGGGATACAGATTTCTGCACAAGATAGCTATTGTTCTCAACTATTCTTGGTTGTGTTGAGAACTGGCAGATGGTATACAGTAAGCATAAAAGCAAATAAGGTTTCATTTACAAATAAGTGCAATAAAGGAGAGAGTAGCTGGGGGACAAGAGGGTTGCTTTAGCTAGGTTGGTTAGGGAAGGCCTGAGAAGACGACGTTGGATTGAGACCAAATGGTGAGAAAGAGGCAGACATGCAAAGATTTGGGGGAAGAGTGTTCTAAGGCATTGAAACAACAAATGGGAAGACCTCAGTTTTATGATTGGTATTACTAATTATCTGTTAAACCAGAATAGATTATATTCTGGTATAATCCTTTAGTTCTTGAGATGGAAATTGCCTTTGAAGTATGATTAGAAATCATTTCTCACATCTTTCTTAGAGTATTGTGTTCTTAGAAGGTTTGGGGCTTTCTGGGCCACTTATGATGAATTCATGAGCCCAATTATTGCCCGATTTTGTAGGTAGTGGATGTTGAGCTCCACCGGCATTCTCTTGGAGAAGACTCCATTTACCCACAGTCCTCCGAGTCAGACATCTCTGATGCCCCACCGTCTTTGCCTTTGACCATTCCAGCCCCAGTGAAAGCTTCCTCACCAATAAAGCAGTCACATGAGGCAGTACCTGATACTTCTGTGGAGAAAGGTAATATATTTTTTTCTTGTACATTCATGTATTTTTCCTTATATGGAGGAGTCATTCTGGGGCATTTTTTCTCATTTACATAATATGATAATTAACTGCTGCCTTCAGAGACTCAGAAAAAGGAAATTTTCCATAAGTAGGCATGTTGCCTCTACTACCCAGTACTATTATGAAAATACCAAAATGCTTATTACTCTTCTCAGAAAATATCTTTCATTAAGTTCTAACATTTTGTAGAACACAAAACTCACTAAAAAGCATTAAATTTTTAAAATAGAAATTACTTTATTTTTATGGTTATATTGCTATTTTTGTAGATTCAACAAAAGCTATATGCTTCTCTACAGGACATACTTGAATAAATCAGTGTTGCAAACTAGATCATGCCACAAATCTTTTTTTTTTTTTTTTTTAGAGAGGAAGGGAGAAGGAGAGAGAGAAATATCAATGATGAGAGAGAATCATTGATTGGCTGCCTCCTGCACACCCCCTACTGGGGATTGAGCCTGAAACCCAGGCATGTGCCCTTGGCTGGAATCGAACCTGGGACCCTTCAGTCTGCAGGCCGACGCTCTATCTACTGAGCCAACCCAGTTAGGGCCACAAGTCTTCTTTAAGTGTGACACATCGTTTATTAAGGAATAGATACCATTCTTCCCACATGATAAAATAGAGCAAAACATCAAAGTAATAATAGTGAATTGGAAAAAATCAATTAATAAACTTACATGTGCATTAGGGAAGGGGACTTGAACACAGTCTCAATTATAGCTGAGCAGGGAGAAACAAAACCTCTTCCACTGTGAGATACACTGATGGTAAATAAGTTGACCCTGCCTCCTCCTCCTCACCAAAGTAAATGAATTCATTAACATTTCCTGTAACTGGATGATTCCCTAACAAAACATTAGTTCTGATTTTGCAGTGTTAATGTTGGATTTTACAGCACAAACTTTATAAAACCATTTTCTCTGTTAAATGCTTTTGTCGCTAAGACTTCCTTTTACGACAGGTAACTCAGAGAAAAGTAAGGCTTATTGAATGAAGTTCATGAGGTTGGGGCATATCATAAAACTGAATTTCTGCTCTAGTTTGGGTTTGTAGATGTATCTCACTGGAGGAGAATGTGGATTATTTTAACAACCATATTAGAGAAAAGATAGGCATTAAAAGAATGACAAAGGCCCTGGCCGGTTTGGCTCCGTGGATAGAGCGCCAGCCTGCGGACTGAAGGGTCCCAGGTTCAATTCTGGTCAAGGGCACATGCCAGGGTTGCAGACTCGATCCCCAGTGGGAGGCGTGCAGGAGGCAGCCGATCAATGATTCTCTCTCATCGATGTTTCTATCTCTCTCTTCCTCTCTGAAATCAATGAAATCAATAAAAATATATTAAAAAAAAAAAAAGTATGACAAAGATAATTTCCCTGTTTTTACCGTAATCAAGGCTTTTCAGTCCAACTTAGGGAACTCTTATCCTCATAATTAAAATCAAGCAGATAAAGTTGCATCAATCTTTTTCATTAATGGAAAAACTACTTCTCATTGACTCAACAAGGGGAAACTGTAAATAGCCATCCTAGAACAGCCCTGTGTTGTGATTATGTCCAACATCATCAATGTCATGGAGCATAGATATATATTTTTTAATTTAATTTTTCCCATCACCATTTATCCCCTCTATGCCCTCTTCCACCTCCACCCCCCCTCACCCCCTGCAGTCACCACACTGTTGTCCATGTCCAAGGGTTCTCATGGAGCATAGATCTTAATGTTTCTTTCCAGCCTGTCGTTGCACTCAATCCCTTTTATTAAATTGCAACTAATTAATTGAGTTACAATTCTTGCATGTAGTAAATATTAATTAAAATACCATGTATTTTAAGCCATTTTATGATTATATATGGTAAATACAGAAATATATTGAATTTTGTCAGTTCTTTAGGTGGAAGAAAATTATGTTCTTTTCTGAGTTAAAAACCATTAAATTTTCATTCCTTGATGATTATAGTAGTTTCTTGTAATTCTGGTCCGGTTCCCAATTATGTGAACAAGAAACTTAAATAATAAATATCTAATCTTACTTAAAATACTAGAGGCCCGATGCATGAAGATTCATGCAAGAATGGGCCTTCCTTCCCCTGGCTGCCGGCACTGCCTTTGCTCCGGCCGGAGCTGCCTTTCTGCCTTGGCTCCGGCCAGGAGCCACCTTTCCGCCTTCCCACGCTGCCCAGAGGCCTGGAGCTACTGGGGGATTGCAGAATGCCTGCGTCATCGCCATGGCAATGCATCCCGCCCCACCCCCGGCCGCTCAGCGCCTGTGTATGCAAATTAACCCTCCATCTTTGTTGGGTTAATTTGCATACTCACTCCTGATTGGCTGGTGGGCGTCGCGAAGGTACGGTCAATTTTGCATCTTTCTCTTTTATTCGTGTAGATAAGATTCATCATCAATGAATGTTTAAGTATTCACTTATATAACTTACATACAAGAAATAAAATTGCCCTAGTCAGTTTGGCTCAGTGGATAGAGCGTCGGCCTGCGGACTCAAGGGTCCCAGGTTCGATTCCGGTCAAGGGCATGTACCTTGGTTGCTGGCACATCCCCAGTAGGAGTTATGCAGGAGGCAGCTGATCGATGTTCCTCTCTCATTGATGTTTCTAACTCTCTATCCCTCTCCCTTCCTTTCTGTAAATCAATAAAATATATTAAAAAAAAAAAAAGAAAAAGAAAATTGACTCTAAATGGTATTAGTTTGTCTCTTAGCCTGCATTTTAATGTGATGTTAATATTTTTGTTCTTTTATAAAATGTCAACTTTATTCCTCTTTAAATTTTAATTACATCTTCTTTATGAGCATTTAATAAGATAGGACATCATTTGATTAAGTGAATCCTTTTGAGTTTTTCCTCCTCTCTAATTTAAACAGGTTTCAATTTGTATAAAAATATAGAACAAAATGAACTTGCGTACTGTTTATAGTTAATATGTTTTCTAATTTTTTAAAGAAACATTTTAACAAAATATGATTCTAGGCATATTCACATTTGTTAAAAAACAAGACAACAGGCCCCAAATGTGGTCACCTATGCCAAGCTCACATTACCAAATTCAAACTTAGAGTTTCAGCCTCTTTCAGAAATGAATGTTAAATCAGTCAATCAGGAATCCCCTAATCAGCACTAGATGGGTAATTGGCCTGATAGACCCCTGCTGTCCCCTAAGAAAGGTGACCTTACCACAGCTGATCTGCTTTTTGCTCAATAACTTCCTTGCTCCTGCTCCCTTCTGCCTCTAAAAGTTTCATTTTGTACGGCTCCTGAGAGCTGCTTTTTCTCTGCTACACTGCTTGATTCATGCATCGTTGAATAAAGCCAGTTAAAGCTTTAAAATGTACTCAATTGAAATTTATTTATTTATTTATTTGTTTATTTAATGCCCTTGACTGGAATCAAACCTGGGACCCTCCAGTCCACAGGCTGATGCTCTATCCCAGCGGTCGGCAAACTGCGGCTCGCGAGCCACATGCGGCTCTTTGGCCCCTTGAGTTTTTAGCAAAGGCCAGCTTAGGAGTACCCTAATTAAGTTAATAACAATGTACCTACCTATATAGTTTAAGTTTAAAAAATTTGGCTCTCAAAAGAAATTTCAGTCGTTGTACTGTTGATATTTGGCTCTGTTGACTAATGAGTTTGCCGACCACTGCTCTATCCACTGAGCCAAACCAGCTAGGGCTGAAATTTATTTTTTAACACACTTCACCCAAAAATGTGTAAAGGGATAATAAATACTGTGGGTTGTATTTATTTTATTACTAGTAAATGGCTTAAATGGTTGTTGAAATGATAAGGGATTTTTATTGTTTCATTCTTTTCCCACAATGGTAAGATTTTATTATTGCAAAGAGATTAACGACTTAATCATTTGCCTGTTTCATTTCAAACAGGATTACCAGCCAATACTGAAACTGAGAGGCATACTACATTTTATTCTTTGCCATCTTCACTGGAACGAACACCCACCAAAATGACAACATCCCAGAAAGTTATGTTTTGTTCTCATGGCAATTCAGCTTTTCAGCCAATAGCATCAAGCTGCAAAATTGTGCCACAGAGTCAGGTTCCTAATCCTGAGTCACCTGGGAAATCCTTCCAGCCTATCACCATGAGCTGCAAGATTGTTTCAGGTATACAGATGATGTGTGTGAAGTTGATGTGTATAAAAATTATTGGAATGACAAAACAAAATACTGGGGTTTAAAAAAAATTTTTTTTTAGTTCTTCTAAAGCAGGGCTTTTGCTTATTTAACAAGTGAGCTAATCACTTGATTAGCAGAACAGAGGTGTCAGGAAGCAAAAACAAAAGTCATCTGTGTGGAAACAATTTTTGAATGAAGCAAGAAATGAAATTCAGAGAGGTCAAATTTTTCTAGAAGCAGCACAGGTAAAATGTTTGCTAGGATTATGGTTGAATTTAAAGTAGGAATTATGGTTTGTGATTCTATATGGAAACCAGAGCAACTAGTAATAAAGTAAATGTAGAGGCCTTTTAGTTTGGAGTTGAAATATCTTTTATACTCTAACTACATGAGAAAAATTACTCATTTCAATTATTATCAGGAAGGTTGAATTTCCATGGCCTTACAACAATTTCACATTTATGTTAGGTAAACTTTTAGTAGGACTATATGTTTTTGGCCGTACCACCTCAGGAAAGACTGAAAGAGAGTCAGTAAAAATACTTAGGCACTGGGAGGTTTCTGTATAATCCTATCTAATAAAAGAATAATATGCAAATCGACCGTACTTCCGCCACACCCACAAGCCACGCCCACCCGCCAATCAGGAGTGAGTATGCAAATTAATCCAACCAAGATGGCTGTGGCCACGGAGCGAGCAAGAGGCTTGGGTTTCCCCGGCAATGGAGGAAGCCAAGCTTCCCACACGCCCTGGCCGGCCATGGACTCCACTCAAGGCTACAAAGTTTCAATTATAGAAGATAAGTAAATCCCAACAAAAATCGCTGTAGCCACGGAGCGAGCAGGAGGCTTGGGTTTCCCTGGCGATGGAGGAAGCCAAGCTTTCCGCCTGCCCTAGCCTCCATTCAAGGCTACAAAGTTTCAATTATAGAAGATAAATAAATCCCAGATACCAGAGCCTCCGTTTGGGTTGCCGGGGGGCGTGGCTGGCCTGCAAATTACCACAGGCCCCTCGCCCAGGCCACCCTACAGCCCAAGATAACCCCCACCCTGATCCGGGACACCCTTCAGGGCAAACCAGCCGGCCCCCACCCATGCACCAGGCCTCTATACTATCTAATAAAATAGTAATATGCAAACTGACCATCACTCCAACACACAAGATGGCTGCCCCCATGTGGGCACAAGATGGCTGCCACAAGATGGCCAGCAGGGGAGGGACCAGGCCTGCAAGGGAGGGCAGTTGGGGGTGATCAAGCCTGCAGGAGAGGGCAGTTAGGGGTGACCAGGCCAGCAGAGGAGGGAAGTTGGGGGCGACCGGGCCTGCATGGAAGGGCAGTTGGGAGGGACCCAGGCCTGCAGGGGAGAGCAGTTGGGAGGGACTAGGCCTGCAGGGGAGGGCAGTTAGGGGTGACCAAGCCTGCAGGAGAGGGCAGTTAGGGGTGACCAGGCCTGCAGGGGAAGGCAGTTAGGGGCAAACAGGCTGGCAGGGGAGCAGGTAGGCATTAATCAGGCTGGCAGGGGAGTGGTTAGGGGGTGATCAGGCTGGCAGGCAGAAGCAGTTAGGGCAATCAGGAAGGCAGGCAGGCGAGCAGTTGGGAGCCAGCAGTCCTGGATTGTGAGAGGAGTCCAAGATTGGAGAGGGTGCAGGCTGGGCTGAGGGACACACAACCCTGTGCATGAATTTTGTGCACCGGGCCTCTTGTACTTAAATGAAGGTGAAGGAGGGAGTCTTTGTTGTTAAAAATAGAAGACTAAGCAGTAATATGATCCAAGTCTTTGAAATTTATGATTAGTAAAGAATGTATAATTTTATCTACCAATTAGAATCACTGTGGAAGTGGCTGCTTCAGAGGTAGATGTTGAATATGTAAATTGGTTTGAAGTTTAGAGAATAATTGAGGAATGACTAATTGGATCACTAGAAGACAATATAAGATGTTTAATGGTATATTGATAACCCTTTGAGCATATTCTGTGGGAACATGAATCTCTCTGGATTGTGGCTGTGACATAGTATTGACAGAGACTTTGCTTTTGGGTGGGTGAATTTCTTATTTTCCTATTGGAAATTAATCCCAAATCAAGACTCCTGGTTCCTAAGTCCAGTTTATCGCTTACTAATTTCCTCCCTAATTTTAGCATCTTCGAATACAACCTGCCTAAGTTGTTAAGAGATTTATTATCCAGGGATTCAACAGTTTCACACTGTTATGTAAAGCGCTGCATTTTGAACTTTAATGTGCCTACAGGGGAACTTGTTAAAATACAGATTTATATTTGGTAGGTCTGGGTAGGACCTCAGAATCCGTTTCTAACAAGCTTCCAGATGATGCAGATGCTAATGCTGCTGGTCACCAGATAAGGCTGTGGAGAGGGAAACACACTAGTCCCTGGCCTCAGCTACACCGAGGCTGCTGCTACTGCCGCTGCTCAGTACCTGAAATAGACATTCTCATTCACTTTTCCTGATTTGTCACCTTTGTCCTGGCATCCCTGTCCTTCTTTCATTATCTTCCAGCATCTTCTTAGATGGGTTGAATATATCTATTTTGTTTAGTTTATTTTTTCTCTTTTTAATTAATAAAGGTTCCCCCATATCAACGCCAAGTCCATCACCATTGCCTCGAACCCCAACTTCCACTCCAGTCCATGTGAAGCAAGGCACTGCCAGCTCTGTTATTAGTAACCCTTATGTTATCATGGACAAGCCAGGGCAGGTTATTGGAGCCACCACTCCCACTACAGGTGTGTGTTTGATCAATATTTATGTGATCCAAAAGATTTGATCTTTTTTAAAGATGAAATCCTAGTGTCACTTAATAGCCATATAATGGGAAAATGAAATCTCCATCCATAACAAGAGGAGGGAATACATGAGTAACACTAGTGCTGTTTTTCTGAGGGAGATTTACTCTTTTTTATAAAAGTTGTATTTTAAAAAATATACATTTTTATTGATTTCAGAGAGAGGAAGGGAGAGGAGAGAAACATCAATGATGAGAGAGAATCATTGATCGGCTGACTCCTGCACAACCCCCACTGAGGATCAAGCCCGCAACCTGGGCATGTGCCCTGACCAGGAATCGAACCGTGACTTCCTGGTTCCTAGGTCGATGCTCAATCACTGAGCCACGCCAACCAGGCAAAAGTTGTATTTTTAAGAATTGACTTACATTTTCTCTTTAGTTTCTAGATTAAAAGTGAGCTATAATTAATTTAAAAAGAGAGAGAGAGTTGATTTTATTTCATTTGGAAGACATTCTTTTAGGGCCTGCAAGCAATGTGGTTATTTCCAAATTAAGCTTTAATTCAAGAATAACTTTGTGAGCAATATACTAGTATATTTCACCCCAGTCAAATAAAAAAGTCATCTTTACTTTTCTGTGAATAAGATAAATTTTGCGTCTGGGAGGAAAATTGTACCTTACCATTATAAAAAGAAAACACTAATAGGAAGAATGAGACAGATTTGGATTCACCATATTTGTCATATAATCTTATGTAACTACAGACTGCTCTTCAGGTGTTGTTTTTTTTTAAGTACTTTCACTAACATTAGTTTAATTGAAGGTAATAAATAGAATATTTAAACACATGCTCCTAAGTGTAAACATTCCTGTAGTTTTCACTTCTAATTAAGAGAAATGGTAAAAAGAGAAATGAAATAAGAGAGATGATTGTAAGGTAATGAAACCTTTCTTTCCCAAATATTTTAACATGTGAATGTGTGTTGGGCCATTTCAGGTAGGTTTTGGAAAAGTTGGTTCCTTTAACAGTGACTGTAATTGTGGAACTCCTTTAAAAAAATGCTGCTTTCAGAAATTACCTAAGACCCTTTTGAATATACTTAGGGATGCCAAATATGTGTGCTTTGAGGATACTTAGTTTTAGCAATCAGCCAAACGTCTTTGCAGACAAGTTTGGTAAATGGGTAGGTGACCAAATACCATTTTGGGTCTTGAATTTTTTTTTTAATATATTTTTATTGATTTCAGAGAGGAAGGAGAGAGAGAGAGAAACATCAATGATCAGAATCATGATTGGCTGCTTCCCACACGCCCCACACTGGAGATCAAGCCCACAACCCAAGCATGTGCCCTGACCGGGAATCGAACTGTGACATCCTGGTTGATAGGTCAATGCTCAACCACTGAGCCACACCAGCCAGGCTTGACTTATTTTTGGCTGTAGATAATGTGAGTGATTTTTATCAGACCCTAAATCAGTTGTACAAATGGAGTATAAAATGTTTAATGTTGGCTGGATTTCCAAATAGGTATTCCTTCTAGTGAAACTACTTTGAAGGAGCTAGCATTCACTTGAATGTATACATTTTGGCACATTGTTAAATAACCAATTCCATTATGTTATAGTATGTTTTTATACAGTAAAACTACTTACTTTATTTATTCTACACATTCTTATTAGCTTGTCCCTTTTCAGGATGGTGAAGTGGTCACCTTTGTAGGATGAATCCTTAAGTGTTTCTTCTATAACAGTTTCAGGGTTGTAGGTTTTCAACCCTTAAACATGAAAACCAAATAGTGGGGAAAAGGGAAGGGTGGTGGAAAATGCTTTAAAATTCCATTTTGCAAATTTTGTTTTGTTTATACTTTTAAATCTGCCTTGCTTACAGGAAGTCCTACAAACAAGCTCTCTACTGCCTCTCAAGCCTCCCAAGGAACAGGTTCCCCTATTCCTAAAATTCATGGAAGTAGTTTTGTAACATCTACAGTCAAGGTAACCTTCTATTACATTATTGCACTTCGCTAGTTTTAAAGACAGTGTGTTCGAGTTCAGTAATTTGTTAGTTGATATTGCAAACTTCATGAAGTAAAACCTTCAGGCTAATAAGTATCTTGAAGATCATCTTACTCCAGACTTCTTTACCTTTCCTTGATCTTTTCCTTGTGTAGAAAATGTTTCTCAACACTTATGTCAATTGGTTACCCGGTATCTATTTGAAAACTTACTATAGTGAGGCAGCCTATATTTTGGGTGGAGGGGGGCAGCTTTGTTATAAATTTTTTTCCTATAAAAATATTTATCTGGCAAAACATTATTTTTCCCTATATTTGCACCAAAAAGGAGTAAATATATTTCCTTTTCCACATGTCAGCCATTTGGTTACCTGAAAATAATTCCTCTTTCCAAAATTTATTGTTTTATTTTTCAGGGAATAAGTACTTTGAAATTTGGAATTCCATTCAGATCAAAGTGCTAGCTATCTGTTCACTGTTTGGCAAAGACAATGCTTGTTGTTTGGTTAAGTTATTCAATTTATTTGTCATTGTCATGGCTGTCTAAAGGCTGGAGTTTTGAGGTATAAACTCCTGTGTGAGAATTGCCAAGAATTCAGAGATCATCTCTTACATGACTGTGTGCTAACATTGCATTTCTTATACTTAGGCACTTAATGGTGATGATATTGAATAGTTTCCTGGTCCAAGGCAAGGTTTTTCTCTAAATTCAGTGTAATGTGTGAGCACTGTGTTTATACAGATGTCTAAATTGTAATAATTTTGTTTCTTGCCCCTAACATTTATTTATGACAAATTGACTCTGAGATTTGCATTTTGTATTTGAGAATTGGAGACGACAGTATTTTAAATGTTGACTTTTGCTGTCTTTACAGTTGCTATTTGTTTAAGTTCTTTTTGTTGTTTAGTTTTTTAAATGTTTATTGAAAAATTTCCCTGTGTCCTGGGTATTTATTCTGAGTACAGACAACAAGTCAAGTATTATAAAAACAATATGCTCAAACACTGACTGCCTGTTTCATTCATGTATTTAGTGCCTAGGCTCTAGTGATAGGAAAGAAAAAAAACATAGTGCCTGTCCTTTACTAGTTTACCATTTGGCAGGAGACTAGACTCGGAAACCAGTGAGTTGACCAAATAGGAGAGGTAGTGTGATAGGCATCTTCTGGCATACAGGGGGGCACAGATGAGTGGCTTCCTGCCAATTACTAGTCTTGCTTTGCATTTGGTTTCCTTTTTTAATATATTTTTATTGATTTCAGAGAGGAAGGGAGAGGGAGAAAGAGAGAGAAACATCAATGATGAGAGTATCATTGATCCGCTGCCTCCTGCATGCTCCCCACTGGGGATTGAGCCCACAACCCGGGCATGTGCCCTGACCGGGATTCGAACCTTGACCTCCTGATTTATAGGTCAATGCTCAACCACTGAGCCACACCAGCCAGGCGCATGTAGTTTCTAAAATAATATTAAAATGCAGATGTTGAGGCTTAGAAGACCCCAAAGAGTTTTGGGCTTTTTGTTTTGGTTTGGTTTTGGTTGTTTATAGTGCTAGGGAATGTTACAGATTTATATTAAATATGACTATAAAGTATCTAAAGTCACTCGTTTTATCTTAATTGTACAATATGTATTTTTACATTCACAGCAGGAGGATTCTTTGTTTGCATCTATGCCACCTCTTTGCCCAATTGGGAGTCACCCTAAGGTTCAAAGCCCCAAACCTATAACTGGAGGACTTGGAGCTTTCACAAAAGTGAGTATTTTTTCAGGGATCATCCTGCAAGTCAGTATGGTCTTACATAGTCTTTTTTGTGGCATGTTGGAGTTGGTTGACACTACCTCAGAACATGTAACTTTTTAATCAGCCTCAGTTCTAAGCCAGATGCTCTTTTGGAGACATGCTTCCATTTATTCAGTGGCGTCCACAGGGCAGCCCTTGGAGCCCAGGGAGATGACCACTGGAGAGAGCACAGAGTGTTTCTCTGCGCTGCCAGTGTGCCAGTATCTAAAACAAACGCGTAGGTTGAGTTTGTAGATACACAGGATCAAGTCCAGATCCTGCTTTGTCCCTTTAATAGCTGTTATGGGCTTCCTTTAAGCCGTGTTTTTAGTCTTTTGGTGGAGCCATTCTTTATAGACCAGGCTTCATTAATTTATTCATTCCTATGAACAGAATAGATTCAGGTATTAGTAGCTCTTTTCTTGGGATGTTTATTCAGTATCATTATCATGTTTGTTGCAAGGTAATCATCAAACAGGAACCTGGCGAAGCCTCTCACGTGCCCACAACTGGAGCTGTCAGCCAGTCACCACTCCCCCAGTATGTGACTGTGAAAGGGGGTCACATGATAGCTGTGTCCCCTCAAAAACAGGTCATAGCTGCTGGAGAAGGGACTGCTCAGTCACCAAAGATTCAGCCCTCCAAGGTTTGTGTTGGGTAGGGATGGGGAGGTAACAAGTATGGCCATTCTTTGCCTAAATAATTGAAATAAGTGCTGAAAAGATATAGGTGACAGGGTTGCTGATCCCGGAAAAGCCTGTAGATGAAAGCCCCACTGAAAAAAGCAAGTTAGTCGACATGCAATCCATCTGCTCTTTAACCATTGACCAGAGCAGGCATGTCTTATAGAGGGTCCTGGAACAGTCAGAGGCACAGGGCACAATGTTATCTCTGCCAGTGAGGGTGATTGACTTCCTGAGCACAGCTTTCCACATGATTCAGTCTAAAGTGGGTAACTGACAGGACCAAGGTCTACTGTTTTACTGACTTTCTGATAGGAGAGTACCGTAGTTTATACCTCTGATGTCCATGCTGTGTGATCTGTTTAATAATTCTTGGCTCTTTGGAGAGTTTCTTTTCTTTATAATTTGGAGGTGTGGGGAATTATGTGTTGGGAGAACTGTAAAATTGCACATAGATCTGTGTTTTATAGCTAATAAGTGACAGGATTTGAACCCAGGTCTGCTGACTCCAAGACTCCTCATTCCAGAACTAATTAAGATTTGCGAGACATAACCTAAACATGCTTTTAGAACATCCAGAGTTAAATTATCTCACTTTTAGGGCAGATATATTCTAAAGCTCTTGAGAACATTATGTGAAGTGTTTGCTTTTCAACTTGAGAGCCAGCCTGTCTAGGGAGAGAGAATTGTTTTAGAGGAATACTTTAAAGTAGAAAAAGGTTTTAGATATTTTGGTTAGACTACATAGCTACAGATGGATCCAGGTAAAAACCACGCAAAGATTTTAGAACCACTTATAAAACATCTGCAAGTACACCCTGGTTATTGCTGAAGTGCATTTGTAGAAACTGCTGGAAAACGGAAGGGTAAACCAAATGGTGTTTTACCTTCTCTACAACTTCGGCACAATAAAAACACAGCATATCATATTCATGAAAGTAGAGAGAGGTACTGCTTTTGACATGAAAAGGGAATGGAATTAGTGGGTTCATGTGGGAGTTAAGCAGTATAGATAGCAAAAAAAGCGTATACAGAATCTTGCTGACTTGCAAAGGTCTGTAAAGGGCGCGGGAAAGGCAGAAATAGAAACATTGCATCAAAGTGATATATTTATAACAATACAGAATAAAGGGTGTCTGCCTTGTAAAACTAAAAGGAAATTGGGAATATAGAGAAGGTTTTAAGCCAAAATGTTGTATTGTTTAAAAAAAAACCACGCAAAGCTAATTTGTGGTTATTGTGTCCTACTTAAGAGCCTTCCTTGTGGTGTCCATAGACAGCTGTGTGTAGAGTTCCCCCCAGTAGAATATCAGACTTACGCATTCTCAGTTATTTTAGAACAAAGGAGGAGCTGTTATCCTGTGAGTGCTATGCTCCTAGTGGATAAGCTTGTCTACGAAAAACTGCCCTCCTGTGACCAACTTAGGATACCACATTTTATTTGGCTCTGGGAGAGATTGTGTCATATCCTGGAAATTTTGAAGCAATTGAATGTAAGGATAGAGATTGGCACATGGAGGGAAAAGCAAGTCAGATGCATGGAATTTGGGGGAAGAAATTAAAATAGGTCCAATATGTATGTATTATTTTCTTTAAGAACTTGGCTTTCTTTAGGAACATGAAAATAGATTATGTATAATTTAATTTATGCAATAGGTTATTATATTTGATATATTTAAGAAATGTGAAGACTTGTCTTAGGAAAAAAGTTCAACTGCTGTAACCCAAGATATCCAAAACTCAAAGACTTAAGTAAGTTTATTTCTCTCATACATAAAAGACAGTGGGCAGTTCTGTGTTGATTCCACAATCATCAAGAATCTAGACTTCTGTTTAGTTGCTTTGTCATTCTCAAAATTTTATTTTCATCTTAAGAACTAAGAGAGCTACTTCATCTCAAGCTACCGTATTCACATTCCTGGCCAGCTTGGAGAGAGAAGAGAAGGGTGGAGGGGAGAAGCATAACCCAAAGGTTGCACTTACCACTTCTGTTCATGTGCCTTTAGCCAGAAATCAGATGACCAAACCTACTTGTGTGGGGGCTGGGAGATATAGTCAGTATTCTATGGGACTGTATCCCTAGCTGAAAATTGGGGCCTCTATGAGAGAAACGAAGGAATATTGAGGTTCAACTGGCAGTTTCTGCTATACACCAAAAATATTTTTCTGCTATTAATAAACTTTTTTTTTTATGATGCACAGAAAGCTTTTTGATTAGTAAGAAGAGTTTTTATATCTCCACATCTCTAGGGGGAATGACTTGCCCAACTCCGTTGCCTGCAGAATGAGGCTGGTAGTCAGAATAAAGAGATTTGGGTAATCCTAAGGGATTGGTTCAACCACGCCAGGATAGCTGGGATAATTTCTCTTCATTATAGGTTAACTTGCTTTTTTAAAAATTGGTTCTTTAATTCTTTTGTTTCTTCCTTCTTTCCTTCCCTCCTCTCTAAACTTACATAAAAGTGGAGAAACTATTATAATGAATCCCATGTGCCCATTATCCAGTTTCAACAATTATCAAAATGTTTGCTAACCTTCTGGAATATTCTAAAGCAGACATCAGATGTTACATACTTTAATTTCTCTTTGACTAACAATCTAGGGTCCTCTGCCCTGGACAAATGCTGAAGACATTGACAAATGCTTGTCCTGTGGCTCTTTTCTCTCCATTGAGTCTCGTGGGGTTTCATGGATTACCTTTCTTTAGTTAATGAGTGCCAGGTTAGCTTGGCATTTCATAAACTTATTCTCATTTATGCCTCGGAATCTTAAGAGGTAAATATTATAGATGAGGTGTCTAAAGCTAAAGCTCAAAAAGGTTAAATAACTTAACCCAGTTACTGACTGATGAAAGAAAACTGGGAAACAGGTCTGTTTAGAAAAACTTGTACTCTTTCCTCTATATTATACTGTGGTTCATGTCAATTGATTAGGGGACCATTTTCTGTTTGTTTTGTTAATTCTCACCTGAGGATATTTTTCCATTAATTTTTAGAGAGAGTGGAAGGGAGGGGTAGAGACAGAGAGAGAAAACATTGATGTGAGAAAAACACATTGATTGGCTGCCTCCCACACATGCCCCAGCCAAGGCTGGAGATGGAGCCTGAAACCGAAGTGCATGACCTTGACTGGAATCGAACCCTGGGTCCTTTAGTCCGAGGGCCAACACTCTATCCACTGAGCCAAACTGGCTAGGGAGGGACCATTTTCTTTACATCAGTCATATTATCCAAGCACATGGCAAGTGCATTTCTCTATATTTACATTCTTTGAAAAGAAACCATGTATGATTTAGTAATTATTTAACTTAAATATTCCATTCACCAGTTGTATTTGGTTTATCATTTTGTCCCACCTCTTAAGTAATACTATTTTTTAATTTAGAAAGATTCTAGCCCTAGTTGGCTTGGCTCAATGGATAGAGCGTCGGCCTGCGGACTGAAGGGTCTCAGGTTCGATTCCAGCCAAGGGCACATGCCTGGGTTGCGGGCTCGATCCCCAGTAGGGGGCGTGTAGGAGGCAGCCAATCAATGGTTCTCTCTCATCATTGATGTTTCTCTCTCTCTCTCCCTCTCCCTTCCTCTCTAAAATCAATAAAATATATTTTTTTAAAAAAGAAAGATTCTAAGAATCTTTAGAATTCTTTAAAATAGAGAATAATATAGTCATTACTCACATATCCTCCTCCCTAAATTAACATGTTCATATTTAATTTAAATCATTTTTCTTCAAATAAAACATGATTAATAAAGATGAAGTTCACTTTGTTCTTTCCAAAACCAACCAACACTATCATGAAATTGAATGTGTAGTTCTTCAGTCCACACTTTTATTATGTAAACACATAGCTATAAATAACATGTAATGTTTGTGTATTGGAAGATTTACATAAAAGATACGGTTGACCCTTGAACAAATAGGTTTGAACTACACAGGTCCACTTCCTCAGATTTTTTTCAAGAAAAACCTGTACTGTTTGATCTGTGGTTGGGAGTCCACAGATACAGAGGGCTAACTATATCCTTTGAGCTACACTATTTTATATAGGGGACTTGAGCATCCGTGGATTTTGGTATCTGCAGGGGTTCCTGAAACCAGCCCCTATGAAGGATACCTGATGCAGTTAAGTTTTGGGGGAGACAAAAGTTATACTTGGATTTTTTTAATGTGGGGATATCGGTATCCCAAACGCCTATGGTCAGGGGCCAACTATATTCTTAAAAGTAAAATTGCTACAACATGTTTTTTGTGAATTCTCAGTTTTATTAGATAGTAGAGGCCCGGTGCACGAAATTTGTGCATGGGGGTGTGTGTCCCTCAGCCCAGCCTACACCCTCTCCAATCTGGGACCCCTGGATATCTGACTGCCTGTTTAAGCCTGATCCTACCTGGATCGGGCCTAAACGGGCAGTCGGATATCCCTCTACAATCCAGGACTGCTGGCTCCCAACTGCTCGCCTGCCTGCCTTCCTGATTGCCCCTAACTGCTTCTGCCTGCCAGCCTGATCACCCCCTAACCACTCCCCTGCCATCCTGATTGATGACTAACTGCTCCCCTGCCAGCCTGTTTGCCCCTAACTGCCCTCCCCTGCAGACCTGGTCACCCCTAACTGCCCTCCCCTGCAGGCCTAGTCACCCCTAACTGCCCTCCCCTGCAGGCCTGGTCACCCCTAACTGCTCTCCCCTGCAGGCCTGGGTTCCCCCCAACTGCCCTTCCATGCAGGCCCAGTCGCCCCCAACTTCCCTCCTCTGCCGGCCTCGTCACCCCCAACTGCCCTCTCCTGCAGGCCTGGTTTCTCCCAACTGCCCTCCCCTGCTGGCCTGATCACCCACAACTGCCCTCCCTTGCAGATGTGGTCCCTCCCAACTGTCCTCCCCTGCTGGCCATCTTGTGGTGGCTATCTTGTGTCTACATGGGGGCAGTCATCTTTGACCACATGGTGGCAGCCATCTTGTGTGTTGGAGTGATGGTCAATTTGCATATTATTCTTTTATTAGATAGGATTAGATAGGATAGAGGCTTGGTGCACAGGTGGGGGCCAGCTGGTTTGCCCTGAAGGGTGTCCTGGATCAGGGTGGGGGTTCCCTTGGGGTGTGGAGCAGCCTGGGTGAGGGGCCTATGGTGGTTTGCAGGCTGGCCACGCCCCCCGGCGACCCAAGCGGAGGCCCTGGTATCTGGGATTTATTTATCTTCTATAATTGAAACTGTAGCCTTGAGCGGAGCCAAGCCTCCTGCTCTCTGTGGCCGCAGCCATTTTTGTTGGGATTTATTTATCTTCTATAATTGAAACTTTGTAGCCTTAAGCGGAGGCCAAGGCAGGCCGAAAGCTTGGCTTCCTCCATTGCCGGGGAAACCCAAGCCTCCTGCTCTCTCCGAGGCTGCAGCCATCTTGGTTGGGCTAATTTGCATACTTGCTCCTGATTGGCTGGTGGGCGTGGCTTCGTGGGTGTAGTGGAGGCACGGTCAATTTGCATATTACTCTTTTATTATATAGGATGCCAGTTCCTCTCTGAGTGGCAGATATACTTAAGTACAGATATACTTAAGCAATGAACAAAAGCTCCTGTTTCTTCATATCCTCCAGCCAATTCTTGGTGTTATCAGACTTAAAATTTTCCCCTCCAATCTGATGGGGAAAGTACTTTCTACTTTCTTTTTTGCCTTTTGAAGGTAGATCATTTGCCATTCTTGTAAAAATGTTTTCATCTAGATTCTGGTGAAGAAGGTCTTTTTATGAAATAAATTGTTTCTTCTAATTGAGCATCCTACTATTTTGTCTTAAAAGAGCTCTGTAGTATTTTCTCACTTTGAAAGAGTTCACTCTATAGTATTTTCAGAACCAGATATTTCTAATGTTCATAATTTGGGTACTGGGGTCTTTTTTTAAAAAGTCATTTAAATATTCTTTTAGTTTACACTTTTCCATTTCTAACCAAGTGTCTACCTTTAGGAAAGATTAGAAGTATATAGAACAGCCTTGGGCAAACTACGGCCCGCGGGCCGGATCCGGCTGTTCTATCCGGTTCTCTTGCTCTCCCCTCCGCTCCTTTACTTTGAATTTATATTAGTTCACACAAACACTCCATCCATGCTTTTGTTCCGGCCCTCCGGTCCAGTTTAAGAACCCATTGTGGCCCTCGAGTCAAAAAGTTTGCCCACCCCTGATATAGAAAGAGATGGCTTCTTAAAAATCAGTTGCAAGGGAAAAAATAAGTTGGAAGAGGTGACATCATTGTTAGGAAGGAGTTCTAGAGATAAAGAAATAGTTTCAGAGAGAGGTAATATAGAAGGGGTTACAGAAGAGGTGATATTTGCCCTAGCCAATTTGGTTCAATGGATAAAGCATTGGCCTGCAGACCAAAGGGTCCCAGGTTCAGTTCCGGTCAAGGGCACATGCCCAGGTAGCAGGCTTGATCCCCAGTAGGGAGCATGGAGGAGACAACTGATCAGTGATTCTCTCTCATTATTGATGTTTCTATCTCTCTCTTCCTTTCCCTTCCTCTCTGAAAACAATAAAAATGTATTTATATATATATGGTTATTTAAAAAAATGAAGAGATGATATTTAGCCCTAACAGTTTTGGCTCAGTGGATAGAGCGTCTGCCTGCGGACGGAAGGGTCCCAGGTTCGATTCTGGTCAAGGGCATGTACCTTGGTTGCGGGCACATCCCCAGCAGGGGGTGTGCAGGAGGTGGCTGATCGATGTTTCTCTCTTATCGATGTTTCTAACTCTCTATCCCTCTCCCTTCCTCTCTGTAAAAAATCAATAAAATATATTTTTTTAAAAAAAGAGATGATATTTACATTTTCATAGTGGGGTTTATAGTCCATATATGAGAATGTTTATTGCACAGTTTTTCGTAATGTAAAGTTTAAAATTACCTAAATATCCGTGCAGTTATGAAATATTTATATACGTTATGATAAATCAGTTCTATTATATTATTACTTGGTTATCTAAAAATGTATTTAAAAAACAACTGGTAAAGGCTTGTGATATGATAAAGAATTAGAAATTACAGAATTATTTGTGTGATCCTAATCTGATTTAAAATGAATATTAAAAAGAATTAGAATTAAATTCACTAAAAATTTTGAGAGGGTTTTTTTTCTGAATGAGTAGGATTTTTTCTTACACATCTGAATTTTCTATGAAAACACATATTTGTATAATTAAAACAAGTAATAGTAGCTGGGGTTAAGAGAAAAATTATAACCTCTTATTGTAAAAATTTCCAAATTGTAAGAAATATTGCTGTTCGCATCTATCATAGGTTGCCTTCCTACATTGGATTAGACCCAAGTACTGTATCTAGGACTGTGCTTTGTTCTTTGCTAGCACACAGTGACTGTTCTAAGTGTTCTCGAAGGACTTTAAGAAGAAGCACTGCTGGACTTTCCTCTGTTTTCAACAGGTTGTTGGGGTGCCAGTTGGGTCTACTTTACCTTCAACAGTGAAACAGGCAGTGGCAATCAGTGGTGGCCAAATCCTCGTGGCCAAGGCCAGCTCTTCCGTCGCCAAAGCAGTTGGTCCAAAGCAAGTTGTGACCCAAGGAGTTGCCAAAGCAATTGTGAGTGGAGGTGGAGGAACCATTGTCGCTCAGCCAGTGCAAACATTAACCAAGGCCCAGGTCACTGCTGCTGGTCCCCAGAAGAGTGGATCCCAGGGTTCAGGTAACTAATACTGTTTGGGGGTACTCAGCAGCAGTGCCTACCAAAAAGTTCTTGCTAGTGATTTTATTTGGTATTTGGTTCTGTCTAGAAAACCTAGTAAGGTGTGTGTGTGTGTGTGTGTGTGTGTGTGTTAGCAGTAATAATAAAAATACAGCTTGTTTCTTATGATACTGCTTTTAGGTTTGAAGAATAATTTTCATTTGTCCTCATTTCCACTTTGGGTTGTATTTCATACTTAAAACTTTGTTCAGTCATTGCAGCGTTTTGAGATATTAAACATTTGAATGTGTTCTAGGCTTTGATGTGTGGTTTCTGTGAAGGCATGCTATTTAAGAATATCTGCCTTTAAAGCATTGTGTATCTGAGAAACAAACTTTAGAGTTTACTTTTTTAATCGCTTTTTAATAAGTATTTTATTATTCTGTGTTTTAATTTTAGAGATGGCATTGCCCTAGTTCCATTTTATCTTACTGTCTTTCTTCTCTTTTTCTTCTTTATCATTTTAGTAATGGCAACATTGCAGCTACCAGCCACTAACTTGGCCAACTTGGCAAATTTGCCACCTGGCACTAAACTTTACCTTACAACAAACAGCAAGAACCCTTCAGGAAAAGGAAAACTGCTGCTCATCCCTCAAGGAGCCATCCTGCGAGCCACCAACAGTGCTAGTTAGTCCATCATTAACTCGTTTGGTTCTTGGGTCTCTGGGTATGTTCATCTCATCCACCTGAGGCTCAGTTTTTACCTGTTTCAGGAAGCATTTCCATAGCTTTGGTGGCATAATGGTAGTATTTGCCCAAATGCACTTAAAACATTAAGTGCATAATTTAACTAGAATTAGCTTTAAGTAATCATAGTCTTAAGAGGTGGCACTATTATTTTGGGTTTATCTACTCAGAGTTTGGGATCAGGGACGGATTACACTGAAGAGAGATGGCTCTTGAGGCTGTGCTGGGAGAAAGCTGTCTGTGTGAACTGTAAATGAAGAAAGGTCTTCCTTTCAGAGGTAACTGACAACAAGTGATACCTGGGGAGAAGTTCTATACTTCCAGTAGCTGGAACCTATTTCTCTTTTAAAGGAGACAGGAATAGGACTTGGATCAAGAGTCTCCACTTGCCATTGTTCAGATATGCTTTGTAAGTGTGCTAGGTTTGGAGATGGAAAGAGAAGTACTGGCTCAGCCTAAATGTATGTCTTAAAGCCCCAAGGAATTAAGTGGTTTATGAGACTTACGTAAACTGCTTTGACATACAGAGAAAAACACTTTGAGTAGTGTTGTAAAGGGAAAGGTAAAAGGAATTATTTTCCTCTGAATCAGAAGTACAATTGGTACAGCAATCAAGTTTATTAGAAATTAACCACTCCTGCCAAAGTGGATAGAGCGTCGGCCTGCAGACTCAAGGGTCCCGGGTTCGATTCCAGTCAAGGGCATGTACATTGGTTGCGGGCCCATCCCCAGTTGGGAGGTGTGCAGGAGGCAGCTGATCGATGTTTCTCTCTCATCGATGTTTCTGGCTCTCTATCCCTCTCCCTTCCTCTCTGTAAAATATCAATAAAATATATTTAAAAAAAAAAAAAAAAAAGAAATTAGCCACTCCTGCCAAAATGCTAATCACCATTTTGTTTATTGACTCTAATGGGTGATTTCCAGTCTCTTACCCTGGTGTTTTTTTCTTCATACTAATTTTTTTCTTCATTCCAGAATTCATCAGTTACTTAGATTTAATTAATGTACAGTATGTTACCCAAAGGGAAGCAAAAAGGGTCCATGGGCTTTAAAGTGGAATTTGAAGAGCTAAAAAGAATGGGACCCTGGAGTCATCATAAATATGAAGAAAGTCATAATTTTTTCCAGGGGGGTGGAAAGAGAGAGTACTGTAAAATCACACTAAATTCTAGCAGTTCCACTGAAAATGAATCAGATGCCTAAAAGTTTGGAAGCATGTCAGTGAGTACCTTGAAGGGCTGATTAAAATCAATCAGTGGTTGAGCATCGACCCATGAACCAGGAGGTTACAGTTAGATTTCTAATCCAGGCACATGCTCAGGTTGCTGGCTCAATTCCCTGTAGGGGCCGTGCAGGAGACAGCCAATCGATGATTCTCATCATTGATGTTTCTATCTCTCCCTTTCTTTCTGAAATCAACAAAAATATTTTTTTAAAAAATAGTTGGTTAGAAAATGTCAGTATCAGACTTTCTCATGAACTTCCACTACTAAGTCAAAACAGTTGTCAAAGGTAAGTTCTTCATTGTACTCAGAGCTGAACTAATCAACTCATGCAGTTGAAAGTAAACAGATGTCACTCTTCAACTCTAGGAAGTTCTCTCTCTTGTCAGAGAAAGAAGAAGAATAGGAAAGGGAGGGAATGGTGCTGTAAAGGAAATATCTCTGGGCTCACCTGTTTTTCTGTTAAGCTTCTTGATACTTTTTATGATGTTGCTGTCATTCGTTGTATTTGCAGACCTGCAGTCCGGCTCAGCTGCCAGTAGTGCTGGTGGTGCTGGAGGCAGTGGCAGTGGAGGTGGCAGCAGTGGAGGAGGGGGAGGAACAGGAGGAGCCCAAAGCCCCGCTGGGCCTGGAGGGATATCCCAGCACCTGACCTACACATCTTACATTCTCAAGCAAACTCCTCAGGTCTGCTCATTATGACTGGTGTCTGTTAAATCATTCCGTTATTTAAGAACTGATTTTAGCTATACTGGATTTACCATTACAGCTCTGGGATTAGGAGTCAAAAACTGACATTTTTAGCTGTTATAAATCTATATTGTCTATACTAATAAAAGGGTAATATTCAAATTGGTCAGGACGCCCTCACAGTAACGACTAAACAGCAGGCTGCGTGGGGTGACAAGGCCAGCAGGGGGGTTAGTGAAGGATGACCAAACGACTGAACAGCAGGCTGCGTGGGGTGACCAGGCCGGCAGGGGGGTTAGTGAGGGACAACCAAACAACTGAACAGGCTGCATGGGGTGACCAGGCCGGCCAGGGGCAGTTGGGGGCAACCAGGCTGGGGGGGGGGGGGGGCAGTTGGGGGCAGCTAGGTCGGCAGGGGGGGGCAGTGAGGGGCAATCAGGCTGCCAGGCAGTGGTGGTTAGGGGTGATCAGGCTGGCAGGTGAGCAGTTAGGAGCCAGTGGTCCCAGATTGTGAGGTCCCTGGGATCGGGCCTAAACTGGCAGTCGAACATCCCCTAAGGGGTCCCGGATTAGAGAGGGTGCAGGCTGGGCTGAAGGGACCCCCCCCCCCCCCACGCACGAATTTTGTGCACTGGGCCTCTAGTCCTCCTATATAATAAAAAGCTAATAAGTAAATTGTCCCCTCGGGAGTTCGACTGCTCGCTATGACATGTGCTGACCACCAGGGGGGTGGCACGGAATGAAGGAAGGCCCCGGCCAGCAGCTGGCAGTTGGAGGAAGGAAGGCCCCAATTGGCCATGATCACCGGCCAGGCCTAGGGACCCTACCCATGAACGAATTTCTGCACTGGGCCTCTAGTTTGTTATAAATGTTATAAATCTATATTGTTTTGTTTTGACAGAAAATAGAGTAGAAATTCAGAAAGACTTAAGTAACTTATTCACGGCTTCTCTGCTAAGCCAGTGCAGGCTTTGAATTTAAACCCAGATCTTTCTGACACAAAGAAAGATTTTCACTCTGCTAATGCTTCCCAAATCTATGAGGTAATAAACAGTCTTAATGTGCAGTTCAAAATGTTCTCTCAGAAAGGAGTAACCAAAGAGATGCTATCAGACTGTGGTATTTGGAGTTAGGTTGGATTCAAGATGAGGACCGGGTTTCCGCCTTATTCCCCTTGTCACAAAGTCTTGGCTCTCCTCTAAGGAAAGTCATGGAATTTTGGTTCCAGACATTTTTATTGAGAGGGATGGATAGTAATCAGTCTGAGTGATTAAATCCAGCTTTCAGGACTAGATTACATAACTTAAGTTTCTCACACCTGCTCTGTAGCTACTGTGCAAAGTTTGAGAAGTAGGGATAACTTGGTAGTGACACCAAGCACTATTCTTTCCAGTTACTGTGGCTGAGTTGCAGAATAAGGGAACATTGTAGCTTGTAACATGGGACGTTGTGATTTAAAGGATCAGAGGAAGTTATTTGAATTTAACAAGTTACTGATTCGGTCTTTATTTTTTCTAACTTAGGGTACATTTTTAGTTGGCCAGCCATCACCCCAGACATCTGGAAAACAGCTGACTACTGGGTCAGTGGTCCAAGGTACACTGGGAGTCAGCACATCTTCTGCTCAAGGACAACAAACATTGAAAGTCATATCTGGACAAAAAACCACTTTGTTTACCCAGGTAAATACACACACACACACAAATACCTGGTGATTGTGGCATTTACTTACAAATTTACAACTTATTCTTTCCACAAAGAAATTAAGGTTAGATGAGAAAATGAACAACAAAGTAGTATAGAAAAAATAAGAATAAAATCTTGAGATTTGGGAAAACATAAGTAGAATGAGAAAATAAAGCCTAAGTTATTTAGATCTACAAATAGTAATATCCTATATAGTTAATAAAATTTGCCAAACCACAACAAGAAGCATTATCAGTCATAAAGTGTACACTATTTGTGAGAGAAAAGAAACTAACCACATAATACTTCCTAGAAGAAACAAACATTTTCTTGACACCTCATTCTAAAATTTCTCTGGAGGGACTTCATGCAGGAGATGCTGAATACTGAGAGGTGATTTCAGCCACACCGTCCACACAGGAAGTAAACGCTGCAGGGAGTTTGGTGCACGTTCCTACGCACTTTTTAATATAAGCCAAAAAGATCATCATTCTTTTTAATTTTAGTCATTTTTTTGACTATGAAATGATACTCTGTGTGTAAGACTAATGCAAATTGTGCTGTGGCTGCTGCTCCTGGCTTCTTATCATGGCTCCTTCAGTTACAGTTAGTCCTTGGGTTACGTCGGACTCGACGTACGTTGTTTTGTGATTATGTCACCATCTCCCATTTACTTATAAAAAAAAAAAATTCCGTCATTTTGACATATGTACATATGTGCTTTATGTTTTTTATTATTTATTTACCACAAGTAAAAGTAAGGAATTGTTATCTTTCTTTAAAATTTTTTTTTCACTGTTTCACTTCATTACTGCTGTGTATGTGCTCCATGTGAGTGACGTAGGTGCTTATGTAGGTGGGTTCCGACTTACGGCGAAAATCACGTTACATCGCGCCGTAGGAACGGATCTCCAACATAACCTGAGGATCTACTATATTAGCTGTGTGACCCTGGTAGTTATTGAGATTATCTCTTCATCTTTAAAGTGGGACTGAAATCTACCCTATAAAGTTTATGAAAAGATTAAATGATATGAGATATGTAAAAGTGCTTTTTGCCATTCCTGGCATATAGTATGCCCACAAAGACTGAAAAAATGTTATGATTTGTAGGATGCATTAATCTGGGGCACAAAGCAATCATTTAGACCAGGGGTCAGCAAATGATACCCAAAGCTTCCTATTTTTATAAAAACATTTTATTGGGACACAGCCACACCCATTTAATGCTATAAAAGTAGAGTTGAGGAATTGCAACAGAGATCATATGGCCTGACATGCTCACTCATGCCATTTGCTGAACCTTGTTTTAAACTATTAAAAGTATTATAAGTTGTTGAATGATTCTCCAGGACTAAATGCTAATCCTGTACTAGTCTAGAGCACCATTAATTTACCCACTTAAATCTGGCCCTCTCAGTTCAATTTTCATGTTTAAAAATTATATTTAAGAGCACTTTGGACTCAATTATTTTAATAACAAATGGCCCGGTGTCTCTGAAGACACTGCTGCCAAATAGTGGCTTGCAGTTGCATTCATTTACTTGTTCTGTATTAGGGGTAAAGGAACATGTGTAGGTAAAAGGTCATAAACTTGAGAATTTGCACAAACACTTCCCATAGTTTTGATCAGCAAGAGTTTCTTGGACATGCTCTAATTCTACAGGCATCTGTAAGTAAGGAATGAATTATGCCTGTTACCCAGGGCAATATTATTACTTCAACCCATTTTGTTTTTGCAGGCAGCCCCTGGGGGACAGGCATCTCTAATGAAAATATCTGATGGTACATTGAAGTCTGTGCCAGCCACCTCACAACTCTCAAAGCCTGGAACCACCATGCTGAGAGTAGCAGGAGGGGTTATCACAACTGCCACTTCGCCAGCTGTGGCCCTGTCAGCAAATGGTCCTGCACAACAGGTGAGAATTAGCATGAGCGTAGAAAATCATAATGAAACCTAAAAGTACTAAAAACAAGATATTCAGCAGGCACACAAGTGGGCCATATTACTCTTTTTAAAAATGGAAATGTAATTTACATGTCCTAAAATTCACCATTTTTAAGTGTACAATTCAGTGGTTTAGATTATGTCCCCAAGGTTGTGCAACCATTGCCATCTAATTCTAGAACATTTTTTCCCATCCTGAAAAAAAACGCTCTGTACTCAGTAGCAATCAGCAGACATTTGTGTTGCATCTACCTTTTGACTACAATGCATAATGCTGCCATAAACGTTTTGTACACGTTTTTGTATAATTTCATTTCTCTTGGCTGTATACCTAGGAAAGGAATTACTAGATCATCTAGTAACTATGTTTAAGTTTCCGAGGAACTGCCAAGCTGTTTTCCAAGCGGCTGCACCATTTTAGATTCCGCCAGTAATGTATGGGGATTCTAGTTTTTCCACTTCCTTGCTGACACTTGTTCTTACTCATTTTTAAAATTAAAGCCATTCTAGTGGGTGTGAACTCGTAATTCTTTGTGGTTTTAATTTGCATCTCCCTATAGCTAATGATACTGAGTTATCTTTTCTTGTGGGTTTTTTTTTTTTTTTTAAGATTCGTGTACTTTTAGAGAAATGTCTATTCAGATCCTTTGCCCATTATTTAATTGAGTTATTATCTTTTCATTATTGATTTGGATAAACAATGTGGCAGATCCATAAAATTGAATATGATTCAGCTATAAATAGGAATGAAATATTTTATAAATGTGGTAACCCTGTGATACCGCCTCATTTAAAACATTTCCTGGCCCATGAAATCTAAAAATGTAGGAACCACCAAACTAGAGAAGCAGTCTTTTTCTAAATGGCATTACATTTAATAAGTAGGTAATAATAGCTAGTAGATAATATTTATTGAGTATGCAGCATGGCAGTCACTGTTACGTAAGTTACTGCTTTCTTTTATATTTCTGTTACATCTGGCCCTGCGGATGAGCAGTCAGAAGGAACAGCTCCCAGTTCATCATCTACTGTAGGTTCCATAATGAAAACTTCTGGGCAGCAGCAAGTGTGTGTGAGCCAGGCCACCATGGGAACCTGCAAGGCTGCTGCTCCCTCTGTCATCAGTGCCACATCCCTGGTTTCCACACCTAACCCCATCCCCGGGAAGGCTACAGTGTCAGGTCAGTTGTATCATAATGATACTATTTCTCCCTCCCTTCTTTGGCTATAATATTTTTAGAAGGTCTTAAACAATATTTTTATAATTTAATCCTCCCCCAAGAATATTTTTTTATTGATTTTAGTGAGAGGTGTGGGGAGAGAGAGAGAGAGAGAAACATGGATTGGATGCCTCCTGAACAACCTCAGCTGGGAACAAACCTGCATACCTCAGCCGGGCACAAATGTGCCCTCACTGGGAATCAAACTGGCAACCTTTCAGTGTACTGGACAATGCTCAACCAACTGAGCCACACTGACTTTTTTTATGGTATTTATTTACTAGAGGCCTGATGCACGAAATTTGTGCAAGAGTAGGCCTTCCTTCCCCCGGGTGCCGTCATCAGCTTCCCTCTGGCACCCGGGACCTGGGCTTCCCGCCAGCACCCGGGACCCAGGTTTCCCTCACAGCCTTGGCTTTGTCCGGAAGGTCGTCCAGGAGGACGTCCGGTCTAATTAGCATATTATACTTTTATTATTATAGATTTGTTTGTTTGTTTTTGTTAATTCTCACCCAAGGATATCTCCCCCCCACCCCCTTTTTTTTTAAGGGAGAGGAAAAGACTGAAACATCGATGTGAAACACATTGATTGGTTGCCTCCTGCACAAGCCATGACCAGGGCCTGGGCCAGAGAGGGGCCTGCAACCAATGTACATGCCTTGACCGGAATCGAACCTGGGACCCTTTGGTCCGCAGGCTGACGCTCTATCCGTTGAGCCAAACTAGCTAGGGCCACACTGATTTTTCAATAAATAATTTAATGATTTTTAAATGCCATTATAAAATCTTAGCCATCTGGAGCTTTATTGGGTATTTTAGCTGCTTTCATAGTGTAATTTTGTAGAAAGCTGACAAAGTACCAATTTCTTTTTTTTAAAATCCGTTTTAAATGGAACTCATCATAAAATATCATACATCTCTTTGCTTTTACAAACAAAACATATAAATTAGCCTTGCTGACTCTTTAACATTAGTTATTGTATTGGGTAGTATTAGGGTGACGTGTGTGAAGTCTGACAAAATGAATGATATGTTTTTGACCTGAACGGCACCAGAAAAGTGTGCCTTTTACTCTTTTGGGTAACATACATCCGGGAGCCTTAATTCAAATAACTTTCATATGCCCAGGTTGTGGGGGTATGTAGGAGGGGGTTGATGGATGTTTCTCTTTCATCGATGTTTCTGTATCTCTATCCCTTTCCCTTCTCTCTTTAAAATCTTTAAAAAAAAACTTGCTTCAGTTTCCTGATAATAATACCTGCCTCATAAAGTTGAGAGGATTGAATGAGTTAATATATTAATGCATGTCTGGCATGTAGTAGCTAGTCCTATATAATAAAAGGGTAATATGCAAATAGACCAGTCACTGTGATGCACACTGACCACCGGGGGCAGACATTCAATGGAGGAGCTGCCTCCTAGTGGTGAGTGTGCTCCCACAGGGCGAGTGCTGCTCAGCCACAAGCTGGGCTGATGGCTGGTAAGCACAGGACCTGCCTCCGTGGCAGTGCTAAGAATGTCCAACTGACAGCTTCCGTCAGTCAGACATCCCCCCAGGGCTCCCGGACTGCAAAAGAGTGCAGGCCGGGCTGAGGGACCCTCCACCCCCCGAGTGTACAAATGTTGTGCACCGGACCTCTAGTATTTAGATAATTGCTGATATTATCACTTTCAGTGTCAGCATTGTTGTTAATCCACATTTCCTTATGCGTAGTTCTAAAATCTATAAAGCTGTGAAAAACCAAAGGTTTGTTTTTACTTTCATAACTAATTTTAGGGTGAAATCTAACCTCCATTGATAGGCTATTTATACTACTTAATGTGGATACTTGTATTTTGCTGAAGAGATATTAAATGTATTTTATTACATCGCGCTGTCCTTGATGCCAGGGGCTGATGTAATTTGCAGCATTGTGTCTCAGACTTGAGAGAGTTTTGTTTTTCTACAATCCAATCCAGATGCTTTTCTAAAATACTATAAAAATATCACAGCAATGTCAAACTGTTACAAAAGTTTATGAACACTCTTAATTTCCATAATAATATAACAGATTAATGTCTTATTGTAGATTGATAACAGTGTACCAGTTGGCACTGATAAACAGAAAAGGCTGGGTATCACTTAAATGTGCATAATCGCACACACACACACCTTAATCCCTTTGGATAAAAGATTGAGGATATTGTTGTTCTTATTATAATCATTGTCATCACTACATTCCGTACATGACTCTAAACCAGGTCCCTATGTCTTGTTTGCTTTGGGGTAGTTAGAGGAGACCAGAAGATGAAGGCTGATCTGTTTTTCCATGACTTCCACCTCCCAGTTGAAATTGATCAAGTTCTATCTAGTGTAAGGAGTGCTCTGTTTTACTAACTGACTGTTTGGAGGCACGTGTCAGGGCCAGAGTAGATAGTGTAAGAAATGAGTGCCCTCCCCTTTTCTGATTAAGTTTTTAGCATGCAGTAAATGAAGTCTCCTTGCTTTTAAGTTCTAGTTTCATAAGATGAAACTTTCTGAATAATATTTTCGTAACAGAATCAAAGTATTTCCTACTGACCAGTAATTTTTTAATTACATTTTGTGTGCATCATAAACTAGTTTGAACAGGTCAGTCACCACTGGGACTGGAGCAGAGTGAACAAGGGAAAGGGCACTAGATATGAAGTCAGGGTGATGGGGCCAAATCACTAGGGCCTCTGTAGGTCATTCTAAGAACTTTGACTTCTACTCCAAGGGAAGCCACTGATGGGTTTTAAGCTAAAGGGTAACATTATCTGCCTTATCTTTTAACAGGATCACTGGCTGCAGCCTTTAGACTAAACTGTGGGGCCCAAATTGGAAGCAGGGAACGGACCAAGAAGTAGGCACTAAGAAAGAAAAGTCAGTGATGTACCAGGGAGCCCCGGCAACATTAGACTAAAAGGAGTTCCAGAAAGAAAACAGAAAATAGTGGGAAGGAAATGATCCGAAAAATGAAACAATTTAGCCCAGAATTGAAGGGCACGAACTTCTAGTTTCAAAAGTCACAGTGGCCAGCACAATGAATGAAAGATGGCTCACATCAAGGCACAATTTGTTCATGAAATCATGAACACCAGGGACAAAGAGAAGATCTTAAGAGCTGTCAGACAAAGAAAAGTTCAGAAATTACATATCATTGGCTTTTCAGTAGCAATGCTGGAAGCTAGAAGACAGCTTTTCAAAATTCTAGGGGGAGATTACTTACAATTTAGAATTCTGTAATCAGCTAAAACAATACTGTGTGTGAGGGTTGCCAGTGTATTTGCTATGCACCCTGTCTCAAGACATTGCTAAAATATAAGTTCTATCAGAATGAGGAGTTATAGACCAAAATAGAAGAAGAAAACAGAATCCAGCATGGAAGGCAAAGGGGACTCCAGAGTAACAGTGGAGGCTGTCCCCAGGATGAGAGCTTTGCCGCAGGCCTAGAAAGCAACAATCCAGATTGGAGCAGATCAGCGAGCTCCAGGAAGGACATCTCTTACCAAACGGAACTGTAAATTGTTTAGGAGACTTGACTATGTGGAGAACTGTATTAAAGGGTGGTTTACAGCAATCTTGAAGAAGTGAAGACTTAGATTTTAAAAGAGAATTAAACAAATGAGAAGAAGGAAATTATTAAGCCCAGAAAATAAAATGGAATCATAGTATCGTGGTATTCTTTGCATCGTTAAGTCTTAATAGTCAGTATGTAACATTAAAATGTTTATATCAGAATGAATCAAGCCGAAACCGGTTTGGCTCAGTGGATAGAGCGTCGGCCTGCAGACTGAAAGGTCCCAGGTTCGATTCCGGTCAGGGGCATGTACCTTGGTTGTGGGCATGTCCCCAGTGGGGGGTGTGCAGGAGGCAGCTGATCGATGTTTCTCTCTCATCGATGTTTCTAACTCTCTATCCCTCTCCCTTCCTCTCTGTAAAATATCAATAAAATATATTTTTTTTTTAAAAAAAGAATGAATCAAGGCCTATAATACACACATTCTTTTAAAAAATACTAAAATAAATATTAAAAGAAACGACCAAAAGGGTTGAAAGTGGGTGCTACTGCCCTGGTTGGTTTAGCTCGGTGGATAGAGCATCGGCCTGTAGACTGAAGGGTCCTGGGTTCGATTCTGGTCAAAGACACATGCCCAGGTTGCGGGCTTGATCCCCAGTGGTGGACGTCCAGATCAATGATTCTCTCTCATCTTTGATGTTTCTATCTCTCCCTCTTCCTTCCTCTCTGAAATCAATAAAAAAATATATTTTTTTAAAAAGTGGATGCTATTGGGAACTAGCCAATGCTAGGGAGGTGGAGCAAAGGATGACTATTTTTAGTTATAAGCCTGTTAGCACTTTTTATTTTCAACTGATAAGCATGTAATATTTTAATAAAAAAGAATTTTAAAAACATGAAAATAGCGTGGCTGATGTTGCTCAGTGGTTGAGTGTCAACACATGAACCAGGAGGTCATGGTTCAATTCCCGGTCAGAGCATATGCCTGGGTTGTAGATCTATCCCTTCCTCTCTCTGAAATAAAAATGTATTTTTTTATAAAATGAAAATACCAGATCATTGTTTTACTCTCTGGTGGCATGTCTCAAGAAGTACTTGTAAAGACTGGTTTAACATTCATCTATTGCAAAAAAAAAGATTTTCTTTTTTATTTAAGGCTTTCTTCTAGATTCCTTTCCTTAAAGCAACTGCTTTCCACTCGCTAAAGTATCTTTAGCCACTGATGCTGTAATGACATTATAACAGGTGTTTGTGTTGTATCTCTCACAGTAACGCCCTTTGTCACCTTACTGGCCTCTGAATGCCTAGCACAGTTCTGTAATGGAAATAGGAATGTGGAAACGACCTTTAAAGGAAAGTGGGAGAGGATGACCCTTTCTAAAATGCCAAGTTGAGAATCTCTGGTGTTTGACAAATAGAGACTGCACAGAGAGGAGATTGTAGGGGACAGCAAGTAGACAGAGTGAAGTATTAACACAGGGATGGTATGAGGGGATGCAGGTCAGTTGGGACCAGATGAAAATGGACTCAATGCTTTGAAACTAATTTTGGAAACATTCTCTAGGCAGTCAGGAGTCAGAGAAGATTTTTAATGGCAGAAAAATGGCAGTTACCTAAACAAAATATAAACTTTATATCCAGATTTGTACATATTACAGCTATATACAAAATAAATAAATTGTCATAGAAAACAAACATAAAAAAGAACTCTCAAAATGTTCAATATTGGTTGTCTCTGTCGTAGAACTTTAGGTGACTTTTTCTCTTTTCTATTAGTTCTGCTTTTCCCAAAATTTCTGTATTTGTGATTGCGAGGTAAAAATAAATCATTATCATCACACCATTGTTTCATTGTGAAATCTGCCACATCCATGGCCTCATGCTTCCAGCTCTTTGTTTCTTGAAAGGGTGAGTGTCCTAAGAACTTACTCTTGTGAGAAAATATAAATGCTAATGAGGTCAGGAACTTCAAGGAAGCATCTGATCTTCAGCTTGGCCCTATCTTCCAACTTATTTCAGGGTTGTTAAAGATTCACTCCAGTCAATCCAATCCCCAGCAGGCGGTCCTGACAATCCCCAGCCAGCTCAAACCACTCAGTGTAAATACATCTGGAGGTGTGCAGACTATACTGATGCCTGTGAATAAAGGTAAGTCCTTCAGCAGGGGGCTGTCCTACTGTGGTTGTCTCCAGGTCTGTCGTGGGGAAAGTCCATATTCTTTCAGCTGGTGACTGCTCCCCCCTCGCACAGCCTGCCTTTGTCTGTCACATGCTCCCTGGCACCTTGAGCTCTAGAGCAGCAGTCGCCAACTTTTCGGACGTCACGGACCACCAGTGATCCACGGACCACCGGTTGGCGATGGCCACTCTAGAGATCAACTCTAGGACTGACAGAAAAACCCAGATGGCCCATGGCTTCTAATAGCTGCCCATTTCTGAAGTCGAATAGAGGGGGAACACTAAGCATTTATGAGACTTCATAAATGGATTTTTACTTTCTTAATTTAATGACAGACCCCCATTTCCACAGTTGATGGATATGACTCAGTTCCCCTAGTACTAGTGGTAAACAGCCCACCTTGTCAAAATCACTATTAAAAAGGACCTTCATTTCTGTTGAACTCTGATTGTTTTGTGCTATTAGTCTAAATTGGGCTATCGTCTGTTACATCATCCTCATTACAATAACTCCTATATTTCTTATATCCTCCCCTGCCCTTTCTTGCATTTAGTGGTTCAGTCGTTTTCTGCCAACAAATCACCTACCATTCTGCCGGTGGCTGCCCCCACTCCAGTTGTCCCCAGCTCTGCTCCAGCAACTGTTACAAAAGGTATGTTGTTTTTCACAGTATATCTGCCCTCAGGTTTTATGCAAGACATTAATGAATCCCTTGGGTCTACAACCCAAATATTTTTCAGCATCTGTGGATCAGCCACCTCAAAAATGCTTACTGTTTACATATAGACTTGACATTGAGGGAAGCATAGAGATGTAGCATCATTTCTGCCCTTCAAGAACGTGTAATCATGTTGAAGAGAGTTGATTGAGATAGTAAGTAATGAGTGATAAATGCAGCCTAAGTGGATTCTGGAATATTTCAATCTAGGATGTCTGATCAGGGTTGGTGGGTGTGGAGGGGGATAGGACTTTGTATGAACATGGATTGTCACCTGGATTTTAAAAGAGTGAAGCCTGGCCCTAACCGGTTTGGCTCAGTGGATAGAGCGTCGGCCTGCGGACTCAAGGGTCCAGGGTTTGATTCCGGTCAAGGGCATGTACCTTGGTTGTGGGCACATACCCAGTAGGGGGTGTGCAGGAGGCGGCTGATCGATGTTTCTCTCTCATCGATGTTTCTAACTCTCTATCCCTCTCCCTTCCTCTCTGTAAAAAATCAATAAAATATATTTAAAAAAATAAAATAAAATAAAAGAGTGAAGCCTGTGTAGCTGTGGAGAGGTCAGGAGCATGCCGGGTTAAGGGGACAGTAGAGACAGACCCATGAGACCCAAGCTAACAGTTCTCCCCTTGTCTGCTGACTGTGAGGACAGGCGCCATCTCAGGCCCCCGGCTGTGTCCCTACCACAGCTGCTGCGGCACTTCCCTCACTGGGTTTCCACGGAAGGGCTTTTGTTTCTGCCTGCACGTGTCCTTCCATCATTGCTCCCTAACAGCTCTCTCTTTGTTGCTCTTCCCTTGTAGTGAAGACTGAACCAGAAACTCCCGGGCCAAGCTGCCTCCCTCAGGAGGGCCAGACAGCAGTGAAAACAGAAGAGAGCTCTGAGCTGGGGAACTATGCTATTAAGTAATTATTTCTGTCCTTTCTAAGGGAGTTGTGCTTTGGATGTTTTTCTGAAACTTTTAAAAACCATGCCTGGGACAGTTGAGTATGTGTAGAGTTGTGGGTGTGTATTGTTAAGCCCCTTGCTGGGTGGAGACCTGTCTGTGTGGTGATCAAGTATTGATGCACAGCTCCCGAGTCTCCATTTTACACATTGATGGGCCTGAGGCATCACCTACCTTATCTGTTGTCTCCGGAGCCTCAGGTGGAATTACAGACCTCCCTCCAGCGAGCTTGCCAGCATTTGTATACTTTGCACATGATGTAATTACTCAGGTGTGTACACATTTTTTGTCCAAGTACCCACGTACCTGCCTAAACAACTGCCTTTTCATGGGCCATACGCACTCATTGCTTCTTCTGAAAACACTTCATGCCCTGGCTGGTGTTGTTCAGTGGTCAGAGCATCAGCCCATGCACCAAAGAGTCGACTCTGTGTCAAGGGCACATACCTGGGTTTGGCAGGTTTGGTCCCTGGCCCTGGTCGGGGCATGTGGGGGAGAGGCGAGGTGACCAATCAATGTGTCTCTCACATCGATGTCACATCGATGTTTCTCTCCTCCCCATGTCCCGCCCCCCCCCCCCCCAAAAAAAAAAAACCAACTCTAAAAATCAATGAAAAAAATATCCTCAGGTGAGGATTAACAACCAAAAAAAAAACTTCATATGATTTCCAATTTCCAAATTGGTACCCACCTCTGACCACATATTTTGATGTATCTCAGGCTGCTGGGAACAGTAGAAAATTAGTCATTTTCACATGATAGTAGACAGCTTGTGAACTGGAATAACACTAAGACATTTTTATTACAGGATTTTCTGCTCTAGTGGCAGTCACCATACAAAAAGGTTATGTGGCTGTTTACATACATAAGTAAAATAATGTCTACTATTTACATAATTTGCCATTCCTGGGATCTCATCTGTTTATTTAGTCTGATGTTTTCTTTTTAAGCATAGAATGATCTCCTTTTATAAAGAAGGGTGTCTATGGAAAGAAAGACTGCCCGTATAATTAGTTTAGTTTTAATTCCCTCAGAAAGGGGGAATGGGTATATAAATTAATGTGTATATATGGCTAGAAACTGTTATGCATTTACAACCTCAATTTTCTTTTATCCTTCTCAGGATAGACCATTTAGAGACTATCCAGCAACTCTTAACGGCAGTGGTAAAGAAGATCCCATTAATCACTACAAAAAGTAAGACACTTACACTAAATATATGGGTGCATTTTTTAAAAGCTGTGAACTACTTGGGATATTGAGTCAACTTAATCACGTGTACAGTAATTAATACTGCGGGGGTTATCTTAGAGGTTTAGCTACAGCTGTAGCTCATTTACGGGGTTTTAGAATTCATAGTATCTTGGTTAACTAGTTAGTGTTTTACTGTCTTTAGTATTTGACCTGCAAGAGGAATTTTTCACATTTTTTGTATATAAATCATTAATCTGTTTGTATATCATTAAAGCTGCATTCGTTTTTAATATCCTATCTAATAAAAGAGTAATATGCAAATTGAACATCACTCCAACACACAAGATGGCGGCCCCCATGTGGACACAAGATGGCTGCCACAAGGTGGCCAGCAGGGGAGGGCAGTTGGGAGAGACCAGGCCTGCTAGGGAGGGAAGTTGGGGGCGATCAAGCCTGCAGGGGAGGACAGTTAGAGGTGACCAGGCTGGCAGAGGAGGGAAGTTTGGGGTGACTGGGCCTGCAGGGAAGGGCAGTTGGAGGGGACCTAGGCCTGCAGGGGAGAGCAGTTAAGGGCAAACAGGCTGGCAGGGGAGCAGTTAGGCATCAGTCAGGCTGGCAGGGGAGTGGTTAGGGGGTGATCAGGCTGGCAGGCAGAAGAAGTTAGGGGCAATCAGGAAGGCAGGCAGGTGAGCAGTTGGGAGCCAGCAGTCCTGGATTATGAGGGGGATGTCCGACTGCCCAGTAGGATCGGGCCTAAACGGGCAGTCGGACATCCCTCAAGGGTCCCAGATGGGAGAGGGTGCAGTCTGGGCTGAGGGACAACCCCCCCCCCATGCATGAATTTCATGCACCGGGCCTCTAGTTTATTTATAAGGAAAGAAATTAACATTTGCTTACAGTGTGCCATACTCTGCAGTCTCATTGCATTTATTGTCTTATTTAATCAGTCTCTTGTGGGATGTCATCTCTCTTTACAGATGAGAAAATCGAGGATAGTAAAATTAAGTAACTGCACAAGGTCATTAGCTGTGGGTGGTGAGGTAGGCTACAACCACAGTTCTGTTTGACTCCAAGCCCACTCCTCCTCCCTCCTCCTCCACTCACTGTCGCTCACTGCAAAAGGCATGATTGTCACGACCTCCAGCAGCGAGGTCTGCCCTGTCGCTGCCATTGTTCGCCAGACTGAATCGCTGGCTTCTCAGCACAGGTGTTCTGACAGAGTAACAGCCTCACTGAGGGGCAGGCTGCCTGTGATACTTGGGCAAGATCACCCTGAGGGAAGGGATGGAGCACGTGATCATATTATATTCATGCAAATATGAGAATGGTAGGCCAACTACAGACCACCCTGCTCATTTTATTCCAACTGTAATAACAGAGTATCTTTTTTCCCTGGTTGAATTTCAAAGGGTCATTTTGAGGTAGTTCAAAGTATACTTTCAATAACATGTTCCTAGCCCAGCAGAAAAAATCACTCAAAAATCTTTTTTAAAAAATTTAGGTACCAATACCTCAGAGTATGAGAGCTGGAAGGCAGTTCAGAACCATCTTTCCCAGCAGTCTCGTCCTCCAGATGAGAAAACTGGAGCCCAGAGAGTGACGTCAGGTCCCCCAGCCACGAAGCTAAGGGCACGGCCAGAGCCAGGTCTCGGGTCGTCTGGCTCCTGGAGGAGTTTTATTTCCACTTATTTTAATAGCTTCAGCCAGTGCATTACCTTTCTCTACCAAGGAAGCTAGCTGCCCACTGAAGGGTGTTGTTTTGAGTGCACACGAATGAGATGCCTTCTCTCTTAAGGAGAAGCATCTGAACTTGCCTGGTAAGGAACGTACTTCAATGAGTAAGTCTAAAGAAACTTGGGGACATGCTTCCAACAAATAAGACTTGAATTTAATCATGGTTTTATTCAAAGTTTGCTGGATCTGTGCCTTCTAGGTGAAGATGCCAGCTGTTTTTCTGCCAAGTCTGTGCAGCAGTATTATGGCTGGAACATCGGAAAGAGGAGAGCCGCCGAGGTAATCCATGTCTACCGCGTGCATTCTGGCCGCGTCCATAAGCCTTGTCTTATGAACCAGTGATAAAATGTGAAGCATGTTTTGTTAATATTTGATGATAGAATCTTTTCCTCAGTTACATATCCTGTTCTTCAAGACTTGTAGCTAGCCTTTGAAAGGTCCACTTTCTTTTTTTGCATTGGTAAACATTTTTACAAAATTCTTTAATGAATTTCAGTATATTAAAATTCAATCAAGTGTTTATTACTCCAGTGAGGCAGCTACTATGCCAGACAGTGGGGTTATGAGGAAACAGGGTGTGCAAAGGCGTGCTTGGGAGCTATGAGAAGGTCATTGCAAAGGGTTTGGGGGAGGTTGGAGGAGAGGAAGTGGTAGATAATAGGTTGAGACCAGGTGACTTGTAGGCCAAACTTAAACTTAGGAGAGCCATTTTATTTTATAAGCATTAGGTAAAAGTTCTTTCCCCTTTTTTTAAAATTGAGGATTAACACAATCAGATTGTTTTCTTTAGAAAAAAATGATTCTAACAAGTTAGCAGGGTGATTTACAATTGGGTGATTTGTTTGAATACTAAGTTGAAGAATTTGGTTATGATTTAAAAAAAAATTTCTTTTTAAGTGGCAAAGAGCAATGACAATGCGAAAGGTCTTACAAGAAATACTGGAGAAGAACCCAAGATTTCACCACCTGACACCCCTGAAAACCAAGCACATTGCTCACTGGTGCCGTTGCCACGGCTATACCCCACCTGATCCTGAGAGCTTGAGGAGCGACGGGGACTCCATTGAGGACGTGCTGACCCAGATCGACAGCGAGCCAGGCAAGCCTTCAGGGGAGCAGCCTGAGGCCTGTTCCCAGGGCACACGCTCATCTCTTCCAACCTCTGCAGTTACCTAGGACTCTGAGTTACTGTGGGGAACGGGAGCCTTTGTTCACTTCTGACCCTGTGACCCCGCCCTCCCCTAACACAGCCCCTAGAGAACTATTTATGCCCCAGTGCCGTGTCCCGGCCAACAGTGTTCTGTCCCGGGTCATGCAATAGGCACACACTGTGTGTTCAGGAGTATCCTCCTCAGCACCATTTCTTCTTGGAAGACTGTGCTAATCCACCTCCTTCTCTCCAGGCAGAAGTGACTTCTTCCTTTGTGACCTTGTAACCCTCCGAGACAGGTCCAGTCTCCTTGAATCTGGGGACACTGCCTTATCTGTCACTTCATCTGCAGACTTGGCTAGGAGTGTACCACCCAGCGTTGGAGGGGAGGCACAGACGTAAACAATTAACAATGTTGCAGATAAAGTGAATTATTTTATGATAAAAATATAAGCAGCTGTGTTGTTGTGTCAGGACCTAAAAGATATATTGGGAGAATATTTTGAGTTTCACCTTAAAGAGGAAGAAAGTTTGCCTCTGACTGGTGTGGCTTAGCGGTTGAGTGTCCAACTATGAACCAGGAGGTCGCAGTTCATTCCCGGTCAGGGCACATGCCTGATCCCCAGTGGAGGGCGTGCAGGAGGCAGCCAATCAATGATTCTCTCTCATCATTGATGTTTCTCTCTCTCTCCCTCTCTGAAATCAATTAAAAAAAAAATGTTTTTAAGAAAGAATAGGAAAGGTGGTTTTCTCCTCCAAACTCCATTTCTGTAGAAAAACAGAAGTTCTGCCTCCTCATCTGCGGGAACCTGGAGCACAGGGAGGGTGGTCCTTTAAGACTTAGCACAAGTCTCATTTTCTCCACGAAGCTTTCCCAAGCCCCCAGTGCAGGACGACCTCTCCCTGTTGATCTCTAGCGGCACTTAATACAGAGCCTGGAGGGTTTGCCCTATTTATGCAGCTAAGCTCTGGAGGGCAGAGACCATGTTGGTTACTTCCGTGCTTCACTGGTAGTAAATGTAAGGCATGATGCTCCACATGTAATGGGATCCCCGTTAATGTGACTGATTAACTGTGGTGCCCAGTCCATACAGCAGAAGCAGCCAGGAGCAGGATGCTCCACCTCACCCCGTGGCTGGTCTGACCTCGCTCGTCCATGGGTGAGAGGGATGCACTGGAACAGCGGTCGCCAACCTTTCGGACCTCACGGCCCACCGGTTGGCGACGGCTGCACTGGAAGATGCCTAGCACCTCCGCTGGCTTGAAGTTCTAATGCTCTTTGTTACATCTTGTATAAATCAGCTCATGAAAGACTGGCTGTGAGGTGTACCTAAAACGACAGCAACACCTCTCTGAGCAGTGAGAACATGGGTGTTCATTTTCTTCACTGTACGTGTCTAAATTTTCCACATTTAAAAATATGAAAAAAATTAGTCATTAATATTTGTGGGGTGAGGAGATGGTCTAGTTTTGGTGGCGTGAGTCAGAATTATGTGCTGGCTGTGTCATCACTGGTGGCAGTGATATCACATACACTGAGCAGGGTGGCTGTTCTGCTTGTCGACCTCATGAGTTACTAGTTCTCATAATCACAGAGCCATCGAGTTTTAGGGCCAGGCGCTCAGTTCCCTTGATACTTATTCCTCTTCTCGGTCTCAGGCCGTTGGTCTTACAGAGGTGGCAAGGCCTTTTCTTTCGTCACCACAGCTGTTCTAAGACTGATCACCTCTCCTTTAGAGTGCCCGTCGTCCTTCTCCTCTGCCGACAACCTGTGCCGGAAGCTGGAGGACCTCCAGCAGTTTCAGAAGAGAGAGCCGGAGAACGAGGAGGAGGTGGACGTCCTCAACCTCTCAGAGCCATTGCAGATAAACATCAAAAAAGAGCAGGAGGAGAAGCAGGAAGAAGTGAAATTCTACCTGCCACCAACACCGGGGGCTGAGTTCATTGGCGACATCACACAGAAGGTAGGGGCTGCGGCTTGTGGTGCCATGAGATCACAAACCAGGTGGTCGGTGCTCGGGCATTCACCTGATAAACCCAGGCTCTGTTCCCTTGGGCAAGAAGTTGATTACCTGTGAAAAGGGTACTTGTTGAGCGTGGCATTAAAGCAAAGGCAGTAAGTAGATTTTGTTACTTTTCATCTCCTTTTTTCTCATTTGCCTCAGTAGAAACACCTTTCTCTCATGAGGGAGGCATGTCATAATATTTCTAAGTCAGACTTCAGAGCGTGAGCTTCCCCTCTCATTCCCATAGCCCCCGGGGCCCTGTCTGCCGTGCAGATGCACCTGATGGTACAGGAGAGCAGTTGTCCCCTTTGAGGGAACTCAGCAGCTGTCCAGCATCTGCACCTACAGTTACTCAGGACCCACAGTGAAAGGCAGCGTGTGTTGTCGCTTGCAGGAGGAAATGAAAAATGCAGCCAGGCACTATTTCCAAGTACTAGTATATCTGCATCACCTTTTGCAAACAGCGCCTTAGGCTGAGTCCAGACTTTCCAATGTTTTGATCCCACTGTCAGGATTCATGGCAAATCCTGATCACGGTCTTCCATGAAGGGGATGTGAGGGTAGATGTGGGATTATAATAGCATTTTTAACCATCACTTAGAATCATGAGAAATGCGATATCTTATTCCAACTGGACATCTCCTTGGGTATCAGAGAAATGTGCTTTGTTTAAAGAGGCTGTTCTCTGTACAAATAGGAGCTAATGCTTCCGTTGGCTCTTCCAGATTGGGATCACCCTGCAGCCCGTGGCGCTTCACAGGAACGTGTATGCGTCCGTGGTGGAGGACATGATTTTAAAGGTGGGTGCCTGCTGGCAGCAGAGGGCCAGTCAGGTGGGGCAGGCTGGATGGGTGGCAGGCTGTTTAGGGTAAGGGACAAGGACAAACAGAACAGAGATGGCAAGGTTTTCTTGTGTTTTGTTGTTGTTAATCCTCACCCGAGGATATTTTTCCATTGGTTTTTAGAGAGTAGAAGGAATGGGGAGAGACAGAAAAAGAAACATTGATGTGAGAGACACATCGATTGGTTGCCTCCCATATGTGCCCTGGCCTGGGGCTGGGGATCGAGCCTGCAACTGAGGTACGAGGTACATGCCCATGACTGGAATCAAACCTGGGACCCTTCAATCTACAGACCAACACTCTATCCACTGAGCCAGACCAGCTAGGGCAGGGGTGGGCAAACTTTTTGACTCGAGGGCCACAATGGGTTCTTAAACTGGACCGGAGGGCCGGAACAAAAGCATGGATGGAGTGTTTGTGTGAACTAATATAAATTCAAAGTAAAGGAGCGGAGGGGAGAGCAAGAGAACCAAATAGAACAGCCGGATCCGGCCCGCGGGCCGTAGTTTGCCCAAGGCTGAGCTAGGGCCACAAGTTTTAAGATTTCTTACTGTATTCAGGCTTAAAGTTTTCTCTTTTTTGCCTTTGGACTTTTCTGAGTGTAAACGCATCTCCAATAAGAGTTCCTTTCCTGACGTCACTGATGTTTTTAGTGTTATTTCAAGTGCTTTTTCAGCCGTTGGAGGTGAGAGTCGATGCTCTCTTTGCTTCAGGAGGTGACCGAGGCAGAGCCTTGGGTGTCCTTCATAGGTCACACACAGCAGAGAAGTAGCCACCACTCTCCCAGCCCAACCCGGGTTCAGCTGGTCCTTTCCAGCAGAGGATGCCAAGTAACCGCCCCTTGTTTCCTTTAAAAACAACTTCTGATGAATGAAAGTCACCCCATTCCATTTCTGAGTCGTGGCGTCTATCATGGCCTACTTACTGTGTGTGGCCTGTTATTCCCACCTTTAATTTTCCCTTGAGGACTTTTGACCCTCAGGTACAGTTTCCAAGGCGTAGGGTTCGGGCTGGGGTCAGATCTAGCCCTTCTTGCTTGAGAGCAGGTGGCCGTTGCGAGCGTAACGGCGTGTTCTGTTGCAGGCTACAGAGCAGCTGGTGAGTGACATCCTGAGGCAGGCGTTGGCGGTCGGATACCAGGCAGCATCCCACAACAGGTACCGTTCTCTCCGCATCAGTGGTGTCAGGCCTGCAGATACTTCCTGACAGTTCAGTTGCTCATTAAGATGTTTCATACTTAAGTCAGTCCAGGAGGAGATGGAGGTGTCTGTGCCTGGAACATTCTCAGAGGCAGGCTGACTCCAGGTTCTAGTTGGTTATTTTGAGAAAACCTGTTGGTGGTGGAAGCTCAGCTTTGCCGAGAATCTGCACCTGCCCAGTCACTGCTCCGTGGATACCGTTCAGTAGGGCTCTGCTATGCTCCAGGGTTGGACAGTTACCAGCTCTTTACAACTAAAGATAACAGTGTCCATTATATGTCAGATGGGGCCTGGCATCCATATATTACCTGATTTTTTTTTTTTTTTTTTTTTTCATTGCAAAACCCATAGTCCCCTTTTGGAAATTGGGAAACCTGGCTTTGTAAAGTGATCTTCCCTGGCTTTTCCAACACATCCATGATAACCTAGAGGCAGACCCAGAGCTCTCTGGCTGCGAAGCCTACTCACAGGCTCACCACTAGCTTGCTGCCGCTCTAATTATAATTGATTGGGACACTGAATTTTGCTCTTTTCCTGGGCCCTGAAAGAATGGTAGGCAGGCCCTTGGTCCACATCCTGGCACTCCTGTCAGAGGAAACAAACATTTTATCCCATTGTGATCCAGTTGTAAGGGTGCCTGTGGACAGACGTAAAGAGGCCTGTCAGAGGACGAGGTCAGACTTCACAGGAAGGTGGCATCGGGCACAGAGGCGTTCTGGTGATCGCTTCCTGTCCACTTGAAGTCCAGGAATGGGCTGAGCGCCTGCTGGGCCCCTGCCCACCCCCTGGCCTGATTGTGGAGATGGGGGGCGGGGAGCTGGTGCTTTTGATGAGAACATTTGACATCACACTTGGCCCACCAGGACTCCATCTACCATCTTCCCAAGAGACAGGCATTGAGGCCCAGAGCTCTGTGGTACTTTGGCTCAGCTTTCAGTCTGCGAAGACTGAGCCACAAAATACCATTGTTTTACGCTGCACTGACGTCCTTTTTCTCAGTCCTCAGCATCTTTTTCTTAATCATTCAACCAGCTTTTTGAAGTCCATCTCATACCTGTGGCTGGGAAGTCAGATTTGAGCCCTAAATAGGGCTGAGTAAAGTGGGTAGCCAAACCTTCACCAAAGTTTAAAAAAATTAATAGGAGAGAGAATGCCCCTGGCCACTCCCCAAGTGGCCCTAAGCCATGCCTTGTCACTCACCATTATCCCCCCACCAGGGCCTGTGCAGGAGATGGCCCTTTAGATAAATGAGTAGATACTTGAGAGAATTGCACCTAACAGCCTTTGTTTTTTGGACCAGGATTCCCAAAGAAATTACAGTGACTAATATTCACCAGGCCATTTGCAACATTCCTTTTCTGGACTTCCTCACAAACAAACACATGGGGATACTGAATGAAGATCAGTGAGTGGAATGAAGACACCCCTAGAAAAGCAGGATCTGTAGCTGGATCTGAAGCTTTCAACTGTGATGACTCTTCTGTTTGGGAAGGAGGTCGTCTGTGCCTCAGAATATCATGGTTAACGCACCGTTCCTACCACCTAATTCAGCACAGCACCAGAGTGTTCAGTCCCAGGTCAGATCCCGTTAGGACATAGGCTTCCTGGTTCTGGGGTGAAGCTGTGGGTGCATGCTGTCAGCTTGCATCTGCCCACTCTCTTTAAAGCTCACTGGAGGGTCCAGAGCTGGGCTAGGCCTGTGTATCAGGTCCTTCTCCCCGTGGGACATCCTCAAGAGGGCACCTTGGGCCTGATTCTCCCTCCAGGAGGAGAACATGAGTCTGGCAGGCTAGAGATTTCACCCATTCTGTGGGCTGGGTTACCCTGGCAACACCTGGAGGACTAGGCTCAGCACTCAGCGGGTGGCCACGGTGTGGAGAATTGGCACTCGGCCCACGTGCATCCGTCACAGGATGCGGTAATGCTGTGCGGGAAACAAAGGCCCGAAGGTTGCACCGTGAGCAGAAGTGTTACTTGATGGAGCACGGGAGCATCACTACCTACCGCTAGTCTCAGAGAGAAGGGAGGGACAAGTCACAGGCAAGGAACAGATACATTCCAGCATCGGTCTGGGAAGGTTCGACTATAAGCAGAAGCTCTTAATGTGTTCATGAGAGACAATGCCCACAAACACCGGCCCCTGGCAGTCTCGCACAGCTTCGCGTGTGTGCCAAGCAGTGAGCTGGTGCCACAGTTCTCGGGTCACCCAGGCTGAACGGCCAGCGGGAGCAGCTCCTGCGACAGCCCCGCCAGGACTGTCTGTCCTGTCGGTGGATTCCATGTCCCCTTCTCAGTCAAGTTTTTTGCAAGAAGGAAAGTGTTTGAAAGAAACACTTGTGAGTGCCTTAAAGGTGGAGAAATGACTGCTGAAGCCAAAAGACAGGGCTCCCTGCTCAGCAGTGAGAAAAGACGGTCCATGAGCAGGTGGGAGGGAGAAGTGAGGAGGAAGGTAGCTCTGTACCTGGAAGACGTCCAGTTCCATTAAAGGTCCCAGGCTTCCTAACCGTCTGTGGAAGTAATGAATTTATTCCCAGTCAGGAAGCTGCCCGAAGACCATTTGAAACCTGTGAGTCAGGGTCAACGGAACTTATCTAGGCAGCATAATTCGTGTTTTCATGAGTCCTGCAGATGTTTGTCAGGAAAAGAAGGTGGGGAGGTGACACCATGAGAAAAATACCCACTTTTATTCAGCATCTGAGGATTGCAAATGCAGGAGGACGTCTGTTCAGAAAGGCAAGGGTGCCCCCTGGCTTGGTGGTAAATAGGTAGTAAAGGCTCAGCTAATCACACACGGATGGGGTGTGGGCAAGCGCGTGGGTTCATTCAGCAGTGGACAGTGACAGCCACAGGACGGAGTTTCATCCCAGTGAGAACAGACCGACTACAGGGATGAAAGCCTAAAGAAATTACCTTTTTGCAAAAGAACATTAAATGATTTAACAGCCCCCATATGTCTGTATTTGTATCATAATGTATAATATAATTGTGTAACAGAAATACCAACAATAAATCTTTTAGTATTTGTGATGGGTTTTCTGAATTTGAATCACTACACTGTGGTCGAGTTCTTCTTACGTTACGTTAGAAAGAGCCAGGGTGGGGCAAACATATAGGTATTTGTGTTAAATTCTCCCTCTTCTTTCCAAAAAAAGAACATGAGGCTATCTGTGCAAGGTAAAAGATAACAGCTACGTGTCTGAAAAAATTTTGGAAGATCCATGTTGACACTGGACATACTGATTTCTGACAGCTCGAGGCAAAGGAAAGCTGCTGACTGAGCTCAGAGCCTCCTCACAGCCACGTGGAGAGGGAGCAGCTCTGCCTGGCCCCCGCGGGCGTGGCTGGCAGGAGAGAATTGTCTGTACTGAGGTCTTGAAGAAGTTACTCCTGAGACCGTCCTTCATGACCATCTGCTATCATAATGGCTAAAAAGTACAGAAATGCAGAACATTTCAGAATGACCACTCTGTGTCCACCCTTCCTGAGAAATAAAGGCTTGGAAAGCCCTTCCTTCGCCGGGAGGAGGCTTTGTGACGACAGTCCAAGTATAGAGCTTTCTTGGGACCAGACCTCACTAGTGTTGACCTTCAGGGAGCTGAATGGCTGGAGGAAGGAGAGCAGGGGCACTGCTAGGCTCCCTTGCTGCATGTTCCCTCAGCCACAGAGGCTCCACATGGGCATTACCTTCCTGAGGACTCCTGCTGATGGAGGAACGGCGTGGGTAGGCTGCAGGGCCAAGGCTTTCTCAGAAGCTGCTTTTGGTAGTTTGGCCTACAATCCTGGCGTTATTACCGGTACGGAAGGATTCGTATTTGAGGCAGGTTTCTGAGTTTGAAGCACCACAGAGCAGGACTTGCCCTGAATGACCAGCTGAAAGGACCACGGGGCTTTCCTCCGCGGGGCCCCTGGGCTGCCTCCCTGCTGGTGGAGGCGCTGCCGGCAGGGCGGACCTTGCTTATGGAATCAGGAATACTGAACTCTTCCTCTGGCTGACAGTTAGCTCACAGATTGAACTGCCTTTTATTTTTAAAAACTTTTCTCTTTACAGAATTAATACAAAAGTGCTTATTATATAGAAACTTTAGTAAATATGAGTAAAAAATTTAAAATTACCCGTAAATCTGCATCTTAAGGATGACTACCATTAATATTCCAATGCGTTTTTCTTTGTCAATGTATATTACATATGTGATCTGGGACCACATGGTTGAGACTGTTGTCTCAATTGCCCCCCCCCCTTTTTTTACTTTTTTAAAAGTATTTTTTTATTGATTTCAGAAAGGGAGGGGAGGGAGGGAGAGAAACATCAATGATGAGAATCGTTGATCACCCGCCTCTTGCATGCCCCCTACTGGGGACTGAGCCTGCAACCTGGGCCTGTGCCCTGACTGGGAGTTGAACCCTAACCTGGTTCCTGGGTAGACACTCAACCACTGAGCCACACCAGCTGGACTCAGTGGCTTCTTAAGTCCACTCCAGTGACAATGTTAGGCCTAAGACCTACAGCCAGTGAGAGGAAGTTTCTTCAGAACCCAGATGTCCTCCTAATTAATGAAGTCTGGTTAGGAAGGTTGTCAGGTTGGGGTGTTTGAAAAGCCCTGTTCTAGTGCAATCCAAAAAGGTCTTTGGGCGTGCAGGTATGCCAGCACAAGGCAGGCTCCGGGAGGGAAGGGCACCGCCAGCTGCGCCATGGGAAGGGCAGGTCTCAGTGGGAGGGACTGTGTTGGCATCGGGGGAGGTGGAGCAAAGCCGCACATGGTAACAGCTGCTCCCTGAGAAACGGGAGGGTGCTGGGGCAGGAAAGAATTCTTACAACGCTGCACTCTGCTTACTGTCCTAAGTCCCCTGCACATAAACCCAGACTCTTAGCCAGGTCGGGGGGTTAGCCTCACTTTGCAGATGAGCAAACGGAAGCTTAAACTGCTCACAGCTAGTGAATGGAGAAGTCAAGATCTGAGTCCAAGACTAGCTTCAAAGACAGTTGTTTACTTAGGCTCCTGGGAGTGGGGGCACGTGGGGGAGCTAAATGTGGCAGGAGGTTGGTGGGTTTTGTGAGAGGCTGCATGTAACACGGTGTGGACTGTAGCCAAAGAGAGGGTTCTCGGGCTCAGTGAGCCTCGGGGTAGGTATCAGCTGCAGCCGGGAGACAGTCAGGTCTTATTATCAAGAGGAGGATGAAGGAAACTAGGAGAAGGTGCTCATTTGTAATTAAAGAAATAAACAAAAAATTGAAATAGCATATTTTTGCGTTTTAGTAAAACCTGAAACTGTTCCATTAATCTGTTCATTTCCCACCGAATGCCCAGCAGGCAGTCTCTTCTTTTAGAAACATCTAATGTGCAAACCAATGAAGTCTGAAGTAATAGAACCCTTGGTGTCAGCATATGGTTGGTTTTCCCTTTAAAATGATTCTCAGAGCATTTCCTTTGCCGGAATGAGGGGAAGGGCTATCCTACCAGAGCTAGCACCTCTGAGGGTCACTCCCTTTGCAGCCTAAGCTAAAAACACAGCCCCACCTCCACACTGAGGGGCTTCTAAGACCCGAATGTCACCTCTTGTGGCTTAAATAAGTGCTCCAGACTAGAGTCCCCCTCGGGCTGGAGAGAGAAAAATCCAAAGGGAATCCTGTGCCTCCTTACCAAATTGACCTAGGCTGTGCCTCCAATCTTAAAGATGGGACATAAGCTCCTTCAAGGGCTTGAAAGGGCTGCTGTGCAAAGGGGACCAGGCTTGTTCTCCACAGCCACACGGGCTGGAATTTTAAAGGAAAGAGTTTTCCAAAGACAAAATGAGCTGCCTCCTCAACAGACAGTGAGCTCCCTGTCCCTGTAGCAGGGCAGGCTTGAGAATAAAGGCTGGTGTAGATGACACTTTAAGGACTTCAGGGAATGAAGCTAATACTGAGGTCTTCTTAGAAAAAGAAAAAAAGGCTCCCAGCCGGTGTGGTTCAGTGATTGAGCATCTACCTAGGAACCAGGAGGTCACAGTTCAATTCCCAGAGCACATGCCCGGGTTGTGGGCTCGATCCCCAGTAGGGGGCGTGCAGGAGGCAGCCGATCAATGATGCTCATCATTAATGTTACTCTCTCCCTCTCTGAAATCAATACAAATATATATCTTGAAAATAATAACATTAAATTAAAAAAAATATTTAAAAAGCTCCCAACCATGGCTGGGTAGCTCAGTTGGTTAGAGCATCATCCCAATATGCCAAAGTTGTAGGTTCGATCCCTTGTCAGGGCACATACAAGAAACAGCCAGTGAATGCATGAATGGGGTAGAACAGCAAATCGATGTTTCTCCCTTACTCTAAAATCAATAAATTTAAAAATTAAAAAAGAAAGCTTTTAATTCTTAGCCATTGTGGATGGTAGTTCCCCTCTGGTTATCACTATGTTAAGGGGGAAACTGGAAGTAGTAGTAAAATGTGGGGCTCAGCAACCTTCCACAAGGTAAATGGCATTCGTTCATTCAATACTTAAAGCACTCATCCCAGAAATTCTTTGTTAAAAACATAAGAGTCACCCTAGCCAGTTTGGCTAATTGGATAGAGCGTTGGCCTGCGGACTAAAGGGTCCCAGGTTCAGTTCTGTCAAGGGCACATGCCTGGATTTCGGGCTCAATCCTCAGTAGGGGACATGCAGGTGGAAGCCAATCAGTGTTTTCTCTCATCATTGGTGTTTCTCTCTCTCCCTCTCCCTTCCTCTCTGAAATCAATAAAAAAAAACAACAAAACAAACACATAAGGGTAATCTTGGCCATAAAGAAACTATGTCTTTAAAATTGAAACCCTGTGATTGATACTGTTTCTTTTGGCAACTTCTTCCTGGTAATTATGAGTCACATGCAGGTGATAACCTAAGGTTTCTACAGCTTGGTCATGTGGGACCATTTGTAGGAACATTCAAGAATGTTACCTTGGGTTACCGCAGGTTGTAAGTTTACCATGCAGCCGGGAAAACAGCGGGCATGACTGGCTCTTTCAGGGACCTGCTGTCCATATGCCTCAGTGCCCCTGGGCCAGTTCAGTTCACAACAGAATTGATCCTCGAGTTCTTCCGGTTTAAAAATAAGGGTGGCAATTAAAAGATCGGAAGCCTTCCGCACACTTCCCGAGGATGGCTGAGGTCCAGAGTTGGGCTGAGTGGTGCCATGTCCCTCTGCGCCAGGCCTGCAGCCCCGGTGGCAGCTGGGGAGTGCGCCCCAGGGTGAGAAGGCAGGAGCCGTCCCAGATCTCACCCCGTTTCCAGCCCGCTGGCACTCTGCTCGGTGGGAGTCACACATTGAGGATCCGGGGAGCTGGAGCCTGGAAGATGGCTGAGGGGTTAGGAGTGAACGTCTTCCTCACCTCAGGGACCTGAAACACGAGCGGTGGCACAGATCAGTGGGCCTCTCCCTCCACTTCCCCTCCCCCAGCTCCGGAAAAGTTCCCTCCTCTCGGCCCCCCTTTGTCCTCTGCGAGTTGAAGCTACTAACCTGAAGGGTCCCCGGGGAACCTCCACAGTGGGCGGGGTCACTGCATAGGTCAGATATGGCATACGATCTCCCATTCTGCTCCCTGAAGCCTCCTCTGGGTGGAATCGGGAGCTGAACAGTCCCCACCTCCCTTCCATTTCTACACGAGTGCCTGTCACTACTGCCGAGCAGTCAAAGGTAAGACTGGGACTCAGACGGGAAAGACACCTGCTCACGAGAGAAGCCAGCACTGGGGGACACCACCTGGCCAGTGCCAAGGACCTTGGGTTTCTGTTTATTGAGAGACCACTAGGTGCTCAGACACTGCTGCCCCAGCCATAATGCCATTTACACCCTGCAGTCTGACCCCTAGTCCCTAATCTGGGGTTGAGGGGTGGGGCAGAAAGGCCTGTTGCCACAGGCCCTGCAGCACTGGCTCAGGCTGACCTGGAAGCCGGCCCCAGGGCTGCCGGCCCATCCAGAGCTGTGGGTTGTGATCACCGTGGTCGGTTTCGCCTTTGTGGATCGTGACGGCTTGACTCCAGTCCAGGGCTGGAATTCCTGTCTGGAACAGAGACCAGGGTTACAACCTCACAGGGTCAACCGCCGCTTCCCCTGCTCCTGCAGGGGCACTGCCCTTGCTCGTGCTTCGTGGAGAACTCCCGGCCATGCCCACTGCTGAAATGCTGCTTCAGCTCCAGGGGCTCCTCCCTCACAAAAGCTAGTTGCTAGTTGCAGAGGAAATGCGCTGCCAGGCACCACCACTTCCTGGAGGAAGCGCATCTGGCTGACCTGCCCTTCACTTCTGAGTGCTCCACCTCCACTGTGAAGTTGGCTCACCTGACCCCCAAAGGAAGTAGCAGAATGAGCAACTGGCTCCGGCTGCGCGGAGTTAGGGAAGAACTGTTAACACTTGCCTCTTATTCGTCCCAGACTGCCAACAGCTGGTGTGCTGGGCCTAGGAGATACAAGACCCAGCCCTCCCCTCCGGTGCTCCCTGTGTTGTCTCCGGGAGCCTCAGAGGGCCCTAGAGGCCCAGCGCCAGGGAAGGATGCTCCCTTCCAGCACAGGTCACTGAGGCCCTGTGTCAGGAGGTGCCGGCCTGGAGAGAGCCCAGCACAGCAAAGTCCTCCGCACCTGGTGGCGAGTGAGAAGGAAAATAAAGCTCAATGTTACTTTTGTTTTTTTGTGTGTGTTTTTTTTTTTTAATATACTTTATTGATTTCTTACAGAGAGGAAGGGAGAGAGTTAGAAACATTGATGAGAGAGAAACATCAATCAGCTGCCTACTGGGGATGTGCCCGCAACCAAGGCACATGCCCTTGACCGGAATCGAACCTGGGACCCTTGAGTCCGCAGGCCGACGCTCTATCCACTGAGCCAAACCAGTTAGGGCTACTTTTAGTTTTTAACCATTTGTCTTAACTCCTGCAAAAGAGAATAATCATAGTGACCATCGCAAAACCTACAAGATGGTCTGGCTCTTCTGCAAGGCTCTGCACTCAAGCATGGGTGCAGGTGCAGGGGGGGCGGTGGCATGCAACAGGGAAAGCCAGCTCCCTGGAGGGAGGTGACGAGTGACGGGCTGCCACCGCCCCCTCCATGTCCTTGGAGTAGCATTCTTTAGATGAAGACTTAATTCCTCTGAACAAAAAAAGCCTCTTGATTATATCGGCACTACCAGACGGTGAGCTCAGGAAGCAGAGACCTGCCCTGTCCACGGGAGCACCTGGCCTGGCGGAGGCCATGTTCGGTGGAGTGTCCAGCTGGCTGGGCAGTACCACGTGTGGGCTGGATCCACCCACAGCCCTGGCCTGGTTTCAGGCCCTGCAGTCAACAAAGCTGCCTTTTCTTGGCAGCGGCACAGCTGGGCCGTGTGTGCAGGGAGCAGCCGTGTCTGTCCGGGGTCAGCACTCGGATGCCAGGAGGCGAGCGGGACCAGGGCCCTATCAGATCCGTTTGCCTCTGAAGCTGCGGGGTTCCCGAGGCTGGCTGCCTGAGCCATCTGCTGCTCTGTTTCTCCTGGGGGAGCAAGTCCTCTCCTGGGCAAGCCCTTCTGTCCCCAAACTGAGCTGGGCCCTGGGCTTGGTTCCCAAGCTGCTGCCCAAGGTGGCTGCAGGGGTCCCAGAGCAGGAAGCAGCCAGCACCAGGGGCTAGAGCACTGCCTGGGGCTGCTGCTCAGGCGGGGCTGGTGCTGGAGCCCAGGTGGGGGTGGGGAGGGGAAGGAATCAGGGAATAGAAGGGACCGAAGATGGGATCCCCAGGATCTGGTGACTGCTCAGGAGAGGAAGGCAGACTAAGGGATCTGACCAAGAAGATAATAAAAACGTAGGACTAGCCAAGGCCACCGTGCCACTCCTAACCAAGCAGGTTCTACTGCCACCTCATGCTGGACCCTGGGGGCCGCTCACCCTCCCACTGAGGGGCAGGGGTCTGCCCAGGGCCACTCAGCCCAGGGCCAAGGGTCCGGAGGCCTGGTTCTCAGCCCAGTGCGGCTTCAAACAAATCCCATAACTGCTCAGAGCCTTCATTTCCTCTGCTGAAAAGTGCAGCTACTGCTCCATGTGCACACAATTATGAGCCTTCATGTCCAGCAGCTGGAAAAGTGGGAGTCAAGTCTTGCACTTTAACTGCTGGCCCTTCAGCTGACGGGCCCAGGAAGGAAAGAGGGAGGAGCCAGGAAGGGGCTCTTCTGGAAGTGGGTGGAGCTAGAACCTGGGCCTGACCCGCAGGCACAGAATTCTGGAGGGGAGGCTCTGGGAGGAGATGCTCAGGAGGAGAGAGCCTGGCGGCAAGTGAGGCAGGTCAGTTCACTCATGGAGACCAGGGGCCAGGCCGGGCAGGACCTGCTGGGTGAAGCGGTCCATCTGAGGAGGAAACTGGTCTTGCAAGGCGTGTCAGGCCATAAAAACTGTGAACAATGCACTGCCCTGGGCGGGGTGGGGGGTGGGGGGCGGTGGTTATCCCTGGCCCCAGGACAGATCATTGAATATGGCCTGGGGACCCCCCAACACCTGGCGGAACCATATCTGCAAGACAAAGACCCCAGAAGGTTATAAAAAGTGAAGCCCTCTGCGTGTTTCTTCACTCTGATTTGGAAATCATTCCCGGAGTCCACTAGTGTTAATAAACGGGGTCCCTCCCTTTCTCTAGGAAGCGTGCTTGGTATTTCTTTGGTCTTCGGTAACACATCTTTGGGGAACAATTCACTTAGGTGCATCTTTCAAGAAGGCAGGCAGGAAGGATTGTTCATGCCCGGCTCCAGAGCTGGGAGGGGAGGGTCCAGGGGCCTGCTGGCCAGGTTCCGCAGTGGTCTTGTCTCCGGGGTTTGGGGACCAGGCAGCCACACTCCCGCTTTTTCTGTTCTCGATGAGGAAGGGGCAGAGAGCCCACCAGACTGCACACCAGGAAGTGAGCCACCACTGCGGTGACTCAGGAGGCGGCGCCCTAGGGAACATGTTGCCTGAGAGGACACATTGGGTCTCTGAGGAGAGACACACTGGGTCCCACTGCCTGCTCCCTGGGCCTGGTGCCAGCCGCTCAGGCTCCTCGTCTGTAGAATGGGGACGACAAGACCGGCACTGATTCCAGAGGGTTCCTGTGAGGTCTTGGGGAGATAACCCGAGGAAGTCCTGAGCCTGGTGCCCAGTGCGTGCTACGCAGAGTGATAGCTAGTGCCTTACGTGTCACGAGTGGGGACGACCCAGCAGGACGTTCCGACCCGCCATCTGCTCACCACGGAGGAGGGACCGCTTCTAAAAGCCCAGGCTCCGAACATGCAGCGAGGAGGAGCCAGCCCCACACGAGGCAGCTGCTCCCTGCCAGCACCCCCGTCCTGCTCCTGGCCCCCAGAACATCAGCCCCGCGAAGGCGCTGCACACACAGGACCGCTGCCCTTCCAGACCTCCACCTGGCTCAGGGCCCGAGTGCAGCAGTCAGAACCGACCACCTCCTTCCCTGCCCTGACATTCCCACACGCCGAGAACAGTGTCCATGAACACAGACCACCCTCTAGCAATCACTCCCCATCAAGTTCTTAAAAACTACAGGCCGTGGAGGAGGTGGAGCGTTCTACATGTCTTGATGATGGTGGTGGTGCCCAGGCTTCTACCAAAGTCACCACTTACAGTGGATGTGTTTTACTCTATGGGAATTATACCTCAGTTGATTCCAGCCCTAGCCGGTTTGGCTCAGTAGACAGAGCATCAGCCTGCAGACCGAAAGGTCCCGGGTTTGATTCCAGTCAAGGGCACGTACCTCGGTTGCAAGCTCCTCCCTGGCCTGGGCCCTGGTCAGGGTTCCTGCAGGAGGCAACCAATCAATAGGTTTCTCGCACATCGATATTTCTGTCTTTCCCTCTCTCTTCCACTCTCTAAAAATAATCAATGAAAAAATGTCCTCGGGTGAGGATTATAGAAAAAAAATACAGTTGATTTGAAAATAAAACTGATGTGGAAAGTTTATACCTCTTTGCTCCTTTAATTCCACAAGTAGGAGTTTATACTAAAGAAATTATCATAGGAGCAAAGATTTAGCTATAAAGATGCTTATAATAGAAGTGTTTTTTCCCTCTAAAATTTTTACTTATTTATTTATTTTTAGTTACTCCTCACCAGAGGATTTTTTTCCATTGATTTTTTTAGAGAGAGTGGGAAGGAGAGCGTAGGTGGGGAGCGTCTGAAACATCCATGTGAGAGACATTTCGATTGGTTGCATCCCCCACCGCCCCGACTGAGGTCAAGGATCGAATCTGCAACGGAAGTATGTGCTCTAAAGCTGGAATCAAACCCTAGGTCTTTCGGTGCGCAGCCGGCCGACCGGCCAAAGCAAAATATTGTTTACTTTTAAAAGGTAACAGCTGGACGTTTTTTCTTTTAAAGCAACAGTGTGAGACAGAGTATAGTGAAAAGTCGGTCTCCTTCCTCCCTCGCAGCATCCTCCTTCCTCACCCCACGCCCTCTCCCCCACAGGTTACCACCCATCAGAGATATCCTATGCTTATCTGTGTACGTCAACACCCCTTTTGAAAACAGAGTAGCAGGCATGCTATTTTGCATCTTGCTGGTTTGACATGGGCCTACTGAGGAGCTTCTGTTACCAGTACCTTCTCCGCTTCCCAGTGGCCCATCCCTTGGTGGAGCTGTAACTAACCAGCCACTCAGCGGACAGCGGGTTGTTTCCACCTTCGGCTGTACAATGTTACAACGGACCTTATATTCCTTAGCTCCACCTCACATAGGGCAATTCCTGGAAGCGAAGTAACTGGATCCCAGGGACAGTGTTTTTAACAGCCCAGCTGCTTGGGCCTCACCGCCAGTCCCCCAGAGGGCACGGGCCAGAGGCAGCTCAGGCAGTCCGCCTGCGCGCACGCCTCCTAAGGCTGGGCCCACCTGGTGCAAGTTAAAGGGAAGCAGATTTTACGCCAAGGCAGGCTTTCTGACGGTGCGGCCCGAGGTGGGTGCGGGGCTGGAAGTGAGGTAGTGAGCTCTCCGTCAGCGGAGGTATTCGCTCATTCACTCTGAGGCCGGTCAGGGATTATCTAAGGGGACCCCTGCCGTGCCCAGGGGCCAAAGGGAATGATCTTCGAGGCCGCCCGCCGCTCTCGAAGTCCTGTGGGATGGGGGTTCCAGGCACCCCCTCTCCCCCACCCACCCGTGTCCTCCTGGCTCCGGGCCTCGGTTTCCTCCGCCCACCGGGTCTGGACGCGATGCACTCCCTACCCCCAGGCCCATACCTGTACGACGAGGTCGCTGCTGCAGCGTCGTCCGCATCCCCGATGGGGAGCACGTAGATCCCCTGGCCAGGGGGTGCGGGAGAGGTGCCCCTCCGGCGGCCTGCCCCCAGCCTGCGCCCCTGCGTCGCATCTCTGGGCCTCGCGGGCGCGGGCCACGCGCAGAAGTCCCGCTGGTACTGAGTGAGGGGCACGTCCCGGCCGCCTGCGGGGGACGCGCCCGTGCGCGAGGCGGCGCCGCCCGGGCTCGGCTCCTCGCTCTCTAGGTCCGAGTAGTTGTGCAGAGTCAGCGGCACCGCCACGTCCGAGCGGTCCAGCTGGTTCCAGCGCCGCGCCAGGCAGCAGAGGCGGCTGATGCAGGGCCACGCCATGCCGCCCCGCGCCCGCCAGGCGATCGGCTCCCCGCGCTCCGGCAGGCCGCCCCCGCCCGGCGTCCCCGCCCCTGCGGCCCTCCCCACGCCGCCGCAGCGCCGCCGCTTGGCCGGGGGTGGCCGTACGCGAGTGGGGAGGACTGGGTGAGAGCCCGGGGAGGTGGGGCTGGGACCCGGTGTGCACAGCTGGAGCGGGGTGCGAGCCAGGGAAGACCGCGCGACCGGAAGGACGCCGCAGCGGGGATCAGGGGGTGAGGTACGAAACTGCCTCGAGGCATTGACAAAGGTCCAACTTTTAGAATGTTTCCTAATTTATGTGCTCGCTCCGGCAGCACATATACTAAAACTAGAATGTTTCATAATTTAATCCAAAGTTCCCTAAATGTTATCTTATAAATCAGGCCTGGCTTTGTGGATCGCCCTCAGCCAGCACTCGGGACAGCCCTCCTCAGCGCGGGTGTTTGTCGTGGGGACCGCGTGTCCGTGGCGAGGCTGCAGCATTTGTGCCAGGCTGCACCTCAGGGACTCGCAGTCATGAGAGGCACACAGGGGAAACTTGGGGCCATGCTTCCCAGAGAAAACGCATGAATCAGCCTGTGAGTCACCAGCTGTTTGCCTTAACAATACTAAATTTGTGACAACCAATCCACTTTTCATTGAGAATTGGCATTAGCCCTCAACTGACCTTTCCCACTTTCTAATTTGAAAGCATGGTGGAAGGCTTTATCTAGTTTATAAAACTGCCACAAATCTTTGGCCACTATGCTACAAACATAGTGGAAAAACATCTAGTAACATGGATAGACATTTACGTGTACAGTAAGAAGCTAACCCTGTAATAATTATGATGGTAAATTATGATAATCTATACTAATAAAAGGGTAATATTCTAATTAGACCATACATCTTCCAGACATCCTTCCCAACGTCCTTCTGGACAAAGCTATGGTGGCAGGGAAGAGGCAGAGGCGGTTAGGGGCGATCAGGCAGGCAGGGGTCCCTGATTGGAGAGGGTGCAGGCGGGGCTGAGGGACACCCCCCCCACCCAGTGCATGAATTTCATGCACTGGGCCTCTAGTCATTATAATAATTATAAATTCCCTTCCCTCCTGGGCCTACATTCTTACTTTATTGCAAAGCTTAATTTGGCTAATCCTCCAGGCTAAAAGTCATCTGCATGCAAGTATTAGAAACAACCCCCTGGCCACAAAGATTTCCTGAATATGTTTTAAAATATATTTTTATTTCAGAGAGGAAAGGAGAGGAAGAGATAGAAACATCAATGTCGAGAGGGAATCATTGATTGGCTGCCCCCTGCACGTTGGACGAAGCCCGCCCGCAACCCAGGCATGTGCCCTTGCCCGGAATCAAACCTGGGACTCTTTGGTCCGCAGGCCAATGCTCTATCCACTGAGCCAAACTGGCTAGAGCCAAGGTCTCCTGAATATCTGACACCTGGCCTCAGTGCACACTGCAGAGCAATTACACCAGTAACACTGAAGCAGCAGCACTGGTTATCCCGAGCTGCATTCCAAGCACATTCTTGGATGGTATCCAAGGTGTCCCACCTCAGAGAAGTGCAGTGCAGCCCAGCCCTCACAGTAGGGTTCCTCTTCCAAACCACTGCCTGTCTTAGCTTGGAGTCACAGCAAAGGGATATAAGGGCTGCCCTGGCCGGGCCATGGCCCAGGAGGCTCCAGGAGAGGGGCATACTGTGACCCCCAGTGGAGCAGCTGCCTTTGTGTGACCTCCATGGACCAGGAATTAGCCACCTAGATTTGGTGACTGAAATATTTAGTCCTGCCTGGCTGGTGTGGTCAGTAGTTGAGCATCGACCTATGAACCAGGAGGTCATAGTTTGATTCCCAGTCAAGGCACATGCCCAGGTTGCAGGCTCGATCCCCAATAGGAGGCATGCAGGAAGCAGCCGATCAACAATTCTCTCATCATTGATGTTTCTCTCTCTCTCTCCCTTTCCCTTCCTCTCTGAAATCATAAAAATACATTTTTAAAAAAACAAACTCTTCTGTAAATCTACTCAAGAAAAACTTAAATTCTCAAATTGCATTTCCTAGAAATAACTCTCAATCAGAAGGCAAGTTAGTTCCACAAAAGTGATGATCACTGTCTGGTATTTCAGTAAAATGCTTAAATTCAAAGAATGTACCTTTTCAAATGTAAGATGCAATCAGGCTCAGGCTCTAGTCTGAATTTATCCAAGATGCTTCCTTTAAGTCTCATTAGGTTTCAATGTTAACCAAGAAAGCAAAAGCCTAAAAAGAGCTTTTTGTGTATGCCACCAACTGCCAGGAAACATTAACTCCTGGGAAACTTTACAAAATAAGCAGCTGTTGTTTCAGACCATGTCGGAGAAGATACTCTGTCTTCCACCTATTAACCCAGGGAAGGGGCAGGTAGGTAGGAGTAGATGCTTAGCAGAGATGTGCGAAGGCCAATGTGCAAAAACCTGGAAGCCATTCTAGAGTCCCTCCAAGTTTCCATCAGGTCTTTCCCTGTGCACCCTGCTGGGTTCACAGCTCAACCTACATCCGACAGAACAGGGTTCCAGGGCAACTGCTCTTCCAGAGAGACACACACCCTCTGTTTACAAACTAGAGTATAAACCTTTATTTCATAACATTGCCACAGTTCACTTTCTAGTAAGACATGTACTGAGGACAGAGTTTAAAATTCTGGGAAAGCAGAAGCCGGGTGTCTTCCAGGCAGGAGCAAAGACGTGGTCACTCCAGGGCCGATGCGTTCCTGGGGCTTCCAGGCAGCCAGGACCAGATGCACCAGTGTTGTCCAATCCGTTTTACTTAGAGCCACCTCCTTTTTTGGGGCCATTAGTCCTCATTTCATGCCAAATTTTCACTAGAGGCTCCCTGTTCTTCCAAATGAGTTCATGACCGTAAGTAATATACCATCTGGGAAAACGAAAAACAAAGCAGGCCCACACTCAAACAGTATGACACACACATGGTAAGTAACATGATGACATTTAAAAAATTAATGCTGCTGCAATTTACTATGTAGCTTATTAAAATAGCTAATTTATCTGATATACATCCATAATTTACCTTTAATATCTGGAGTATGTAAAGGGTCGAAGTAGGGTGGGACCACATGAGACTGAACTGAAAAGTGTAAGTACTTCACACACACTACTCTGGATTCACCACAGCCCTGCAAGTTAAGCATCACTTCTGTTACAGAGGAAGCCAAGTCTGAGATAAGGTAATCTGCTCAAGGTGCTAAGAGCTTCTAAATGGCCCATCAAGGACTCACCAACAGGTCAGACCAATTCTAATCCTGGTAAGAAAATTCAGAAGTAGAGTTTACTTACTAATGATGGCTAGTTTAAATGCTTCTCGTCATTTTCCACCTGGCTAAGCAAAGGGTCGTTTGCTGATCCAAATTCTACCCATCTTTTAAAGTACAGTTCTAATCGCCATTCTCCTGTTAAAAACTGCCTAAAAGCAGCCTGAGCTAAGGAAGATGAAACACTGAGAAGTTCAGTGACTTAATTAGCTCAATTTGCACAACTAGGAATCACCAGAACTGAGACCAGAACCCAAATCTGACTCTGAAACCTGTGCTCTAACCACTGCACACCTAAGGAGCAACTACCAGCTGAGGAGCACAGAGTGAGGGGCAAATGACAAGGGCCTGCTTTTGAGAAGCTGAGAGGTCCAGGTACTGCAAGACCAGGTGCTCAACCCAGGGCAGCACAAGGTGCAAGTGTGACTCCGGGGCATCTGCCCCTCCTCCTGGGCTGGGGGAGGCTGGGAGCGTTCCTGGAGGTGGTGGGATTGATTTGAAATGGCTGTTAATGAAAATGTTTATTACTGAAACCTTTATTTTTGCCCTGGTTTCCCACATTTCTTGTCCCCTGAGGGAAAGACCAGACTTTGTTGATTTTTGCATCTCTCAGACACCTGACTGAAAAAAATGCACTATTTGCTTTACATGTGTATCAGCAGTTTAAGGTTTTAACATTTTTAAATGTTCTGAGTATTTTTTTAAATTATAAGTGCTTGGCTTTGTACCTAAATCTTAATAATCAATAAAAATAATTAAAATCTGATAAAAATATAATCACCATTAAAATTTTGAAAAATTAAGAAAACCAGTAAACTCACAGAAAGAAATTTATAAAAACATGCAGCCCTGGGCCAGTGTGGCCTGATGTGCAATCTGAAACTCTAGCTCTGCAATGACTTTGTGACCTTGAATGAGTGCCCTTCTTTAAGCAGCTTCATTTCTGTAAAAAGGAATACCTCACAGGATTTTAAGAGTATTATACACATCAGTCCTTAGCTTAGGCATACCACACATATTCAATCTGTCAGCTATTATTACTGCAGCAGTACAAGGTGAAGACCATAAAATGTGGTGAGGGACATAAAGCCAAGGAAATGTGCAGGATACTAATGGAACCTGTACTATTAGCAAAGACTTTTAAATCTAAAGATGTTCTGGATATGACTGAGATCAAGTAAATAAAAGAAGTTGAAATTAGAAACAGCAAAGAAAACAGATTTCTCTGCCTTTCAGATCCTGGACTTAAAATGTATTTGATCCAATTATTTTCAGAATGGAAAAAGGTCACCTAATTATAGTTCAGGAGAATAAAACCTGCTGGGGATAAGATCCTTTAAGTACACCTGGAAGGATTCAGATAAATTTAGAGTTCATAAAACAGAACCCTTTTTCATAAGTCTTCGTTTCTCATGCTGTAATATCAGGTCAGTTTCTACTATTTATAATGTGCTGATGTTAAAGCTAGAACTCACATATGCTATTCTTTAATCATCACTAAAAATTAAAAATGGCATAATGGCATTTAATTCTACCGCCTACTGGGCAAAACTGCTCCACTGAGAATAGATTCTTCTTTTCTTTTTTTAATTAAAAAACTTCAGTTTTCCCATAATCATGAAACAAAGTAAAAACCAAGTACGGGCAAAAGGCAACATTTATACAAGAAAAGATAGGCCATCAGGGGATCCAGCACATCTAACTCTGCTAAAGGGACTCTTATGGTTAGATGGGCTCCAAGTCCACTGTCTGAAGCACAAGTGGAAGATCTGTGACCACAATGCAATTATACTCAAGTATGACAGGGCGGGAAGGGCTCTGGAACTGAGTTGAAATCTCTGCTCAGCTACTTAAGAGCAGTTTGACATTTCTAATTTAAGGGCAAGAATTCAGTCAATATAAAAATACCACCACTGCCCTGACCGGTTTGGTTCAGTGGATAGAGCATCGGCCTGTGGACTGAAGAGTCCTAGGTTCGATTCTGGTCAAGGGCATGTACCTTGGTTGCAGGCACATCCCCAGTTGGAGGTGTGCAGGAGGCAGCTGATAGACGTTTCTCTCTCATCGATGTTTCTAACTCTCTATCCCTCTCTCTTCCTCTCCGTAAAAAATAAATAAATAAAAAGACACCTCTTAAAAAAAAAATACCACCACTGTCCCCACACCTCACTTCATGAAAATATTTACTGCTCCATGTGATGGTCCATATCTTCCTGTAGCTACTGAGCCCATTCATATAAGAGAGAGGTAATAGTAGTGTAACGTAAGGTAGCTAGCGCAGTGGCTGCCATATAACAGATGCCCACTAGTGTTTACCACTGGCCTGTCACGCAGCATGCAAGCATGCACACACTCACTGCAGGCAAAGCAACGGCTCTGCCCACTCTGTGTCTGCCTAGCCCCTGTGAGATGGAGGTCAGGGTGGGGTTTGGGCAGGGGAGAGGAGGCCTGAGAGTGGGGAAAGGAGGTGATAGCCCAGATTGGGGGCTGGGGAACAGTCTCCAAAAGAGGCTGGGAATCATGACAGGTTAGGAGTTAAGGTGGCCTGAGGTTAAGGGTAGAGTAAAGGCACAGCCAGTCTCTCTACAAGTGACTGAGGCAGGGGCAGGGCTGATATTCTCATGTCCCACCTCCCATGTGAAACCGGGCAAGGCCAAAGCAAACCATGTTGAGGATTCCTCGCCCTCCCAACCCCACCTGCCCCTGCCTTACTCTGTCTTCTTTAAGAGAAGAAAATGACCTGAAAAAGCAGTGTAGCAATCAATTACACTCAAAACTTACATTCCAAAGAGAGCTCCCCCAAGATGTGCTGCATGATCAAAAAATTTCCATCCCAGGATCATTCCTGCTGTATCCATGGCAATAATGGCTTTTAGGGCCTGCAAGCCAGCAAAAAAAGAACGTAACTGGTAAACTTTGCTTCCTTCAGCATTGACATTTCTAATTTAAGGGCAAGAATTCAGTCAATATTAAAATACCACCACTGTCCCCACACCTCCCTTCATGAAAATACTCACGTTCCCTGCGGTGAACGTGAACATTGGAAGAAAGATAATGGCGAGCCTCCCCTCTGGGACCTTAGTGCAGACAGCTGCAAGGACCGTCATGATAGCGCCCGACTGCAAATGAACAACTGGTGAAACTCTCAGCATGCAACTGCTTAGTGACCTCAACATCTAAAGTAGAAATACTTTCCAGAAAATTAACAAGCCACAAGTTTCTAGGTGAGCACAAAGCTTAAAAGCTTTCAGTTACTGCCCTGGCCGGTGGCTCAGTAAGTTGCAGTATTGTCCCATATACCAAAAGGTTCCGGGTTCAAGCCTGTGGGAGGCAACTAACTGATCTCTGCTAAGCATCTACTCCTACCTACCTGCCCCTTCCCTGGGATGATGTTTCTCTCTCACACTGATGTTTCTGTTTCTCTCTCTCCCCCTCCCCCTCAAAAAAATCAATAAAACAGCCCTGGCCAGTTTGGCTCAGTGGATGGAGCATTAGCCTGCGGACTGAAGGGTTCCAGGTTCAATTCCAGTCAGGGGCACATGCCTGGGTTGCAGGTTCGATTCCCAGTGGGGCACAGCCAATCTGTGATTCTCTCATCATTGATGTTTCCATCTCTCTCTCCCTTCCTCTCTAAAATCAATAAAAATATATATTTTTTTAAAAATCAATAAAACATATCCTCGGGTGAGGATAAAAAAAAAAGCTTTCAGTTACTACTGTACAAAATATTGGGCAAAGGGGTTAAAAAATGGGCAAATAATCTGAACAGACATTTTCCCAAAAAAGACATACAAATGACCAACAGGTACATGAAAAGGTGCTCAACATCATGAATCATCAAAACCAAAATCAGGTATCACCTCACATCTGTTAGAATCTACACTAATAAAAGAGAAACATGTAAACTGACCATCACTCTGCTATGCCCACCAGCCAATCAGGAGGGAATATGCAAATTAGAAGGACAAAGATGGCATCCGCCCAGCTGCTCCAGGTGTGGAGTGGCCAGGCGGGGCAGGACGCCTGCTATGAGAGGGAGGGCCAGGGGAGGGGCGGGCAAAGGGATCTACAGGAGTGGCACTCTGGCCACAGCAAAAACGAAGACTGCAGACTCCCAAGTCTGCAGCAAAGATGAAGATAGCAGACTCCAACTGGAGTCTGCAGCGAAGATGAAGACAGCAGACTCCGGCCTGAGTCTGCAGCGAATACGAAGGTGGCAGACTCTGGCCGGAGCCTGCAGCAAAGATGAAGAAGGCAGACTCTGGCCGGAGTCTGCAGCAAAGGCAGCAGACTCCGGCCAGAGCAAAGGCCTGGGTCCTGGGTGCCGGAGGAAAACTGGTGCTGGAAGCCAAGGGAAGGAAGGCCTATTGCACGAATCTCTTCATGCAACGGGCCTCTAGTGCGTATCATAAAAGGTCATGAAATAACAAGTGTTGGCAAGAATGTGGAGAAAAGGGAACCCTTGTGCACTATTGATGGAAATGTAAATTGGTGTAGCCAATTTATTTCACTTAGCATAATACTCTCTAGGTCAGCCGCGGGCCGGATTCGGCCTGTTCATCAGCTGTTCTATCCGGCCCGCGGAGCCGAAAGAGCGGAGGGTTCTCTTGCTCTCCCCTCCGCTCCTTTACTTTGAATTTATATTAGTTCACACAAACACTCCATCCATGCTTTTGTTCCGGCCCTCCGGTCCAGTTTAAGAACCCATTGTGGCCCTCGAGTCAAAAAGTTTGCCCACCCCTGCTCTAGGTCCATCCATGTTGCTGTGAATGGCAAGATTTCATTGTTTCTAATGGTTAATACTCCATTGCGTATGTGTGTATATATATGCTACATCTTTATTCATTCATCTCCTGATGGCCACCTAGGTTCATTTCCTATCTTGTTGGCTACTCTTGATATGTACTCTACTCCAGTAAGCATATATAAATGACCAATAGTTAAAATTTATAGCCTCAAATTTACAAGGTGTTAGAAATGTATAAATTCTAAATTAGATATAGATAACAGTTAATAGAAATAATTGTTTCAATGTCAATTTCCTGGCTTTGATAACTGTGTGGTCCTTCTGTAGTTAACAGTAGGGTGAAGGGCATATAGGAACTCTCTGTACTAATTGTGCCACTTTTTGTAATTCTAAAATTATTTCAAAATGAAGTTAGAAACTTCTGTAAAATTAAAATATTTTAAATTAGAAATACTTACGGCTCCAAGTGATGGTCCATATCTTCCTGTAGCAACTTTACACACATAACTGACAAAATTGGAAATAACACCTGAGAAATAAGTCACGTTTCAGTCATTTTAGTGAGGTGTCACAATGGTTCCCATTTCTGATCTCCACCCACAGAGATGAACAGTGCCGGGGACCCAGCTGGGTCACTACGAGGTGCAGGCATGGACACTTATCCTGTCTCACTCTAGGTATTTTACAGGGAACGAAAAGCCAGACTGACAGCACAGCTTTCTGAGTAAGAGTCATTTACTTGACCTCTCAGTCACCTTTTTCTTCATCTATATCATGAAGAAAAGAGACTAATTCCAAACTCACCAACTGTCTGGGAATCCTCTGGGCTGCATTCCAAACACTAAATCAGAACCCTGCAGTGGGACCGGGGAGTCCTTATTTACCCAGCTCAGCCACTGATTCTGCTGCAGATTTAGATTAGATGGTCCTTTACAAATCCCTTTGCCTCCAACATCATCTGAGCTGAGTGTGGCTCATTTATAAAAACAACTTCCTACAGAGCAGGTATTAATGGCATTTAAAAGACTCTTTGACCTACAATACAACTAATGCTTGGGGAAAAACTACACCCTTATCTTACCCAGAGAAACCACTCAGCTTCTAGTTCTGAGGGACTAGATGAACATGAGTATTTAATAACATTAAGTACTCATTCTGGGCCTTGTGGTAGATGCTTCTATTTAATGCTTTCTACATATCATTAACCTCAGAGAGGTATATAGTCTTTTCTGGAACATCACACAGCTGGTGGCAGAAAAAGTATCTAAACCTAGGTCTTCCATCTCTAAGCTCACTACACAATAACTACCAGATATCCTGCTTTAAATGAAGGGATTTAAAAAATAAATTTTTATACTTTATGGTTTTAATTAAGTACATTTTACAAAGAGAGATAAACAAAATTTAATGAATCAATTGCCAAGTTAGCAACATCTAGGAACCTGGAATCCTGCACCACCACTTCTTGGTTGAAATAAGGAAATGATGCTACCACCAGGACCACAACTAAAGTGGGTCCCTGCTAACATGTACGCTTGCAAGAATAAACTCATTATTGACAATCTTAATGAATAGCTCTGGAAAAAGCATTCTGGAAGCTGAACACACCGTGGGAAATGAGCTTAAGGTTACTGAATAAAGATTCAGATGACTGCGACAGCCGGGAAGTCTGGGAACTATTTATCTGTAAAATAAAGAAACCAAGCCCAGCCGGAGTAGCTCAGTGGTTGAGCATCGACCTATGAACCAGGAGGTCCCAGTCACGGCACATGCTTGGGTTGTGGGCTCAATCCCCAGTGTGGGGCATGCAGGAGGCAGCCAATCAATGATTTTCTCTCTCATCATTGATGTTTCTCTCTCTCTCTCTCTCCCTCTCCCTTCCTCTCTGAAATCAATAAAAATATATTTTTTAAATAAAATAAACCAAGACCTAGTGACATAAAATGACATGTTTAAGTTCAACATGAAACTTTACTGTCTGAGTAATTTAAAACTAAACAGTAGCTAAATAATTCACATTAAGAGAAAATCTGCAAAAGTGAAGCAGCAGCCCCACCAGTCTGTGGTTCTCTTCTGTGCGTACAATCTGAGAAACAAACGCATTCTGAGCACTTCCTGTACGTAGAACACGGCTCTAATCATTTCCGTTATCCCTTCTCCAGGTGGGTGAGTGTTTGCACTCTGAAAAGCCCAAGAATAAAGCTTGTTACCTGCAGATAAGTACACCGCCATGAACTGCTCCTGGCCCAGGATGTTCACGATGCTGGAGGAGAAGCTCCACAACACATACATATTTGCTGCCATGTGAAACAAGGAGAAATGGCTGAAAGTGGACAGCAACATTGGAGAACAAAGGACCTCTAGGAGAGAAAGAAAAACACAGACTAGTAATCGTGGGACAGACCACCAGCAAAAATAGTCTATTTTAGATCTTTTCATTATTATTGTGAAATCAAACACGGGAAACAAAAACAGAGCCAGTTAAAAGATTAAACAAGCCCTAGCCGGTTTGGCTCAGTGGATGGAGCTCAGCCCAAGGACTGAAGGGTCCTAGGTTTGATTCTGATCATCCCCAGCCCTGCTCTGGGCGTGTGTGGGAGGCAACCAATCGATGTGTTTCTCTCACATCAATGTCTCTCTCTCTCCCCCCAACCCCCGCCCCATCTCTAAAAAAAAATAAATGGAAAAATATTCTCAGGTGAGGATTAATAAAAAGGTTAAATAAATTGCCCTGGCTGGTGTGATTCAGTTGGTTGAGCATTGTCCCATTCACCAAAAGGTAACTGGTTTGATTCCCAGTCAGGGCACATGCCCAGGGTGCAGGCTCGATCCCTGGTAAGGGGTGTGAAGGAGGCAGCTGATCAATGTTCTGCTCTCATATTGATGTATTTCTTTCTCCCTCTCCCTTCTTCTCTTGAAAATCAATTAAAATAGAAGGAGAGACAGAAACATCAATGATAGATTGGCTGCCTCCTGCATGCCCCTACTGGGGATTGAGTCCACAACCCCGGCCTTGACCTGGAATCGAACTGTGACCTCCTGGTTCATACGTTGACGCTCAACCACTGAGCCACACAGGCCGAGCTAAATCTCTTTTCTACTTATTAAGCAACCAATAACAAGTCTCAATTCAATGAAAGTAACTTGTCACTATGGTGAAAGTTGGTTAGAAGAAAGAATTAGTAAATAACAGTCTCTCAAAGAGTAGTAAACAATGATTCTCTCTCATCACTGATGTTTCTCTCACTCACTCTCCCTTCCTCTCTGAAATCAATAAAAATATATTTAAAAAGAGTAAACATGTAGTGATCATGAATTTTAAGTTACTAAGTAATATTTAGATATCTATTATGTGCAAGGCACATTGTGGGTACCCAGGACATAGCAGTAAGAAAGTGGGTCCCTGTTCTCAAAGAGCTTACAGGCTATCCTCTGATTTTGCTTATAACTGTTAATAAAAACTCATCCTTTTTATAACATTCAATTAACATAAAGCATATTTCTTTCATATTACCTCTACCTCAAAATAAAATCACACAAGTCAGACTTACTTGAGGCTGGATTGGATGTGAAATATCTGATCATTCCCCGCTGTAGAGAAGGTATTCTCCATAAACAGAATACAAAAACATTTGCAGCTATGATACCTACAAAATAAATATTTATAACTTAGGACAGTTAAAAATAAAAACAAAGAAAGTCTGATTAAAAGTCCACCTGAATAAGATTTTCTACCACAATTATATAGAACTCTTACACACTTGGGGAGAAAAAGTGAGCTAAGGATTTTAAGTATCAAAACTGTCACGTGTTGGTAAAGTCAGAGAATGCCTGAAAAATCGCAAATGCTCTAGGAGCTAACTTCTCTCACTCAGATCCATAGTTTACTTCTAAACAGTCTACTCTTCTAAATCAATAATTAGATCTATAATTACTGTTTGGTAATGGCTAACCCCAAAACAGAAATAATGTAGACTAGGTCCTTTGGCCAAAAGGAGAAAAGCTATATAACATCACTTCTTTTTCTACAGGGAATGGTATGCTCCTTAAACTTAGGGATAGCTTATGAAACATCTATGTATTTCTATGTAGATGAAGATCCACATGTTTGAGAAAAATACATTGGCTAAGAATTCAGGAATAATGTGGAAGATTTATGCAATTGCTTTTAAAAATGTTTACATTTGGCCAAAACCGGTTTGGCTCAGTGGAAAGAGCGTCAGCCTGCGGACTGAAAGGTCCCAGGTTCGATTCCGGTCAAGGGCATGTAGCTTGGTTGCGGTCACATCCCCAGTGGGAGGTGTGCAGGAGGCAGCTGATCGATGTTTCTCTCTCATCGATGTTTCTGACTATCTATCCCTCTTCCTTCCTCTCTGTAAAGGATCAATAAAATATATTTAAAAAAAAATTAAAATAAAAATGTTTACATTTGGGAGTTGGGTGATTTTCATATTCCTGCAAGAACTGATGTTACCAGAACTACCACTCAACTGAGTTGGTTTATTTAATGACAGAATTAACTATTGAGTCACAAAATTATTATTGAGGCTGGATTGGATGTGAAAACTACAAACTTTGCCTGGCTGGGTTGCTCAGTGGTTGAGAATCAACCTATGAACCAGGAAGTCATTCAGGGCACATGCCCAGGTTGCAGGCTTGATCCTTAGTATGGGGCATGCAGGAGGCAGCCAATCGATGATTCTCTCATCACTGATGTTTCTATCTCTCTCACTTCCTCTATAAAATCAATAAAAATATATATTTTTTAAAAAATTCAAACTTTAAAACTACATTAGCCGAAACCGGTTTGGCTCAGTGGATAGAGCGTCAGCCTGCGGACTGGGGGGTCCTGGGTTCGATTCCGGTCAAGGGCACGTGCCTTGGTTGCGGGCACATCCCCAGTGGGAGGTGTGCAGGAGGCAGCTGATCGATGTTTCTCTCTCATCGATGTTTCTAGCTCTCTGTCCCTCTTCCTTCCTCTCTGTGAAATATCAATAAAATATATTAAAAAAAAAACAAAAAACAAAAACTACATTAATTTTATGTACCACAGCTCTTTGCACATAGTAGGCAGTCATCTAATTGAATTAAAGAAATTGAAACATTTATTCATTCCTCAGTCTCTTTCGGCAACAGGCAACTAGCCCTTTCAACATCTACAATCATAATTAGGACTGATTCCAACATTCTGGTAAGAGGATTTCTTTTAGAAGATATTCATTGTACAGACCCTGCTAGCTGCTACATCTTGGAGTTACCGCTGGCTTCCATATTTGCTCACTCTCTAAAGTTCTCAGCTACCCCCTGGCATTCCTAGTCTCTCCAGTGTTTGCTCTCCTACTTGAGTTAAGTATGGAAGGAAACTTCCACTTTCATAGATTCTAAAATATTTTCCATTTAATATCTGAAATCAGGATGTATCTTACAATTGGTGGAATGTCCTGGTGAACTAGAAGCATTTTTCCTTTCTCCAAAGTAAATTAAATGGTGTTTACTGGTATTGCATCTAACTGACTTTATTCCATCAATTTTATCAGATTCTTATTAGTGGGGACTGTGACAGCTGTTATACCATTTTTGGAAACTAACTGGAACTCTTTCAAAGATGGTGAGGACAGTATTTACGAAAGGATGAGAAAAAGGACTCATAGCAAGGTAAGTATGAACACTGTACTAGTATGTGCATCTCCTAATGAGGCGACTGGAACTCTGGGCAAGGCAGGTGAGCAGAACCTCCTCAGATGGGAGGAAAGACCTCAGGGGGCTATCCTAAAGGAAGTGAGCAGTGATTACTGTGGTACCTGGGGTTCTTTAGTTTCTTTTTTTAATTTTTTTTTATTGAATTCAGAGAGGAAGAGAGAGAGAGAAACAGTAATGATGAGAGAGAATCATTGATTGGCTGCCTCTTTTTATATATATATATATATATATATATATATATATATATATATATATATATATATCTTATTGATATTTTACAGAGAGGAGGGGAGAGGGATAGAATTAGAAACATCGATGAGAGAGAAACATCGATCAGCTGCCTCCTGCACAATCCCCACTGGGCATGTGCCCGCAACCAAGGTACATGCCCTTGACCAGAATCGAACCCGGGACCCTTGAGTCTGCAGGCCGACGCTCTATCCACTGAGCCAAACTGGTCAGGGCTCTTTAGTTTCTTTGGGGTGAGGTAAATACCTTGCCTTCCCAGAGAACTCTCTTAGGTCTAGGTCGTTGTACACAGTGATTGGGATATCTCAGGGAAAAGAAGACCGAGAATAGTTTTGCCTAGGTTTCCACAATCAGAAAATGAGTCAGAGCTTTGCAGTTTACTCTAATTGTGATTCAATGCAAAGAGAGCAAGATTGGGCCCCTGAAACTGCCTGCCTACTCTGCCAGTTCCACAAGCTGCTTCAGGTTCCTTCCAGAAACCAGTGACAGCATACACGTTTGGAAATCACAATCACTACAACACTGTAGGGAAGTAGAGAGCATCTCTGGCTGTAGAGACTACAACTAGGGAAAAGACTTGAAAAAGGGAAAAATAACCACATATATCAAGATCAACAACTGTCAAAGAATTAACATTGCCAAGTTTTCAACCCAAATACTAGAAACCTTTCTGGTAAATTATGACAGAACTAGAGGCCCGGTGCATGACATTCGTGCGGGGGGGGGGGGGGGGGGCGCCAGGGGTCGTCCCTCAGCTCGGCCTGCGCCCTTTTGCAGTCCTGGAGCCCTTGGGGGATGTCCGACTGGTAGCTTAGGCCCACTCCCCGCCTAAGCCACAGTTGGACATCCTTAGCACTGCCGCAGAGGCGGGGCCACTGTGCTCGCCAGCCTGGCTTGTGGCTGATGGTGCTCCCCCTGTGGGAGTGCACTGACCACCAGGGGGCAGCTCCTGCGTTGAACATCTGCCCCCTGGTGGTCAGTGCATGTCATAGTGACCAGTCATTCCGCAGTTCGGTCGATTTGCATATTACCCTTTATTATATAGGTTATGGCCCTGGAACACACTGTAGTCCAAACCCCTCACACTTCATAGACCAGAGGTCTGTGGTTAGACACCCCACCAGTAAACTACTGAATAAACATACCCAAATCATGTATATGAGCCACTATTATTCATTATACACACACTAACAAATTAAAAAGAAATGAGAAAAGTAGCAGGTATTTTCTTCCTTGCATATCCCATTTTGAAAGCCAATTATAGCTGAGAAAACTGTGGCTCTAAGAGGTACAAGCTTTCAGAGAGCCAAATTTAGTGGCCAAACCAGAATTTCTAATCCAGAGCTCTTTCTAGTAGAGACAAGGGTAGCCAAGAGGATTTCTTCTGACCTTGGTCACTCTAAAACTTCGGACACCAAACAAAGGTCTCCTTACCAGGGAAACAGCATAGGCTGTTCCCAGCAGCAGGTGAACAGAAAAAGATGTGTGGTAATCCTTGGCCTATGAAGCAGTGCAAAGGTATGGGTGAAGGAGTCCAGTAGAACTGACTCTGTGCTAATTACACTAACCTGGGCAAAAGGTCTAACCTCTCAGCCTCAGCTTCCTCTTTTGTAAAATGGGGGTAATAAAATCTACCATAAAGAATTGAATGATGACTAAATGAAAAAGTATGATTAAATATAGCAGTCACACAGTGACAGCCCAATAAATCAGCGGTCGCCAACCTTTCGGACCTCACAGACTACCAGTGGTCCATGGACCATCGGCTGGCGACTGCTGCAATAAATGAAAATATGGTAGAAAGGAAATGGCCTTTACAGGTCTGAATCCTAGGTATGTCACTTAATAGCTTTGTGGCCTGTAGCATTTCACCCACTTCACTTCAGTTTCCTCATTTATAAAATGAGGGTAATACTCCTACACCTCATGAAGGTTGTAGTGAAGCTTAAATAAGATAGTACATGCACCTAGTATGCAAATGCTCAAAGAAGTACAGTTTCTTCCAGAAGAAGAAGAAAGAACATAGGAACATAGTTACAAGAATAAAATGTCAATAAATGAGTACCTATCAATAATCACTTTAAATGTAAATGGCTTAAAAGCTCCAATCAAAAGACAGGAATTGCTCAAGGTTTCTGCTTATATCTCCACTTAGGTGTGTTACCTACCTTCACTTGACTCAGTAACTTCATGGATAAGCTTAGTGCTATTGATTTGGGAAGGTTTCTGCTGCCTCAGTGCCTACCTTTACCAAAAGTGATGGGCTGGCCCTACTGGTTTGGCTCAATGGATAGAGCAGTGGCCTGCCAACTGAAGGGTCCCAGGTTCAATTCTGGTCAAGGGCACATGTCCGAGTTGTGGGCTCAATTCCCAGTAGGGGGTGTGCAGAAGGCAGCCAATCAATGATTCTCTCTCATCACTGATATTTCTATCTCTCTCTCCCTCTCCCTTCCTCTCTGAAATCAACAAAAATATATTTTTAAAAAAGTGAAGCACTGGATTACATCAGTGAGAATAATGAAGGACCTGCAAAGAAATCTCTCCTTCATAAAAATTGGCAAAAATTGTCAGAATCTACTTTTTCAAAACTCTGCAAACTAGCCGAAGTCTTGCAACAGCCCAGTATTTAAGAAAAATGGCAGAATCCTGCTAAGAACAATGAGCTTGAAGCATTGTAACTTGCCGAGTCCCATCCCCCACTTTCTAGCTATAAGTTATCCTTGAAAACAATCCACTTTCCTAGTGCAGCCTGGCAACCAACAGAGGTAACAGAGTGGACCTAGAACTCTTTCAAAGCCTCATTCCTAAACAATTGTTATCATCTGACCTATCTGATAATAGTGCTCTGGCAGACCCCACTCACTTGCAAGGCATCTGTCAATATTTGACCTGCCTGGGAGCTCAAGTACAAAACCCCTTTTCCAAGAAGGCGTTTGTCAAATACAATTACAGGCAAATGTTTTAAGTTTGAGGCAGCCTTGGGTGAGAAGAATATTTGGGGCAAACAAGAGATTAAACAAAGCCACAATCTCTTCCTATTCTGTGTAACACTCAGAGAACATCTACAAATCCAAGGAAAGAAAGCAGCACAAGTGAATCTGTCACCCCATAAATCTATCCTCAATTAAAACTGGGGACTGAGCTCGCCTCACTTAGGATCAGAATAAGAAAAGCAATCAGAAGAGCTAAGCAAAGTTAAGAACTGGTACCTCTGAAAAGAGACAAGACGTAACTAAAGCACTAGTTTGTAAACCATGAGAATCTTAGTATGTAGTTAATTTATTATTAAGCTTCACTAACAAATGTTGTAAAATTAGAACCACTACTACCAGAATAATTACTTCACACAAGAGAAGGCTGAGGTCACACTGAACCTTTCATCAGCCTTTAAAAGTCACTTAGATAATCTGACAAAAAGGACTCAAGATCGTTAGAAAGATTCGAAGCACTTTACACTCAATATTTGTCTCTTTACTGCTATGTTCTTCATGCCAAATAACTGATTTGACTAAAGAAAAAGCAAGCTAGGCAAAAGAATTCGGATTTTTAATTATATACCGATTTCTTTGAATAAATTATTTATTGACATGAGAAAGGTTTTAAATTCTGATCCCAGGTTTCCTCAAAATTAAATGGCATAAAATCTTCATCATCTTCAAAGAATACAATGTGTCAACTAATTTTAAGATACTTTGAAAATATCAAAGAAATCAAAACTTTACTATCCTAAGGGAGTTAATTTTGGATACTTTCAGAAAACAAGCACACCCACCCACACACACACACATAAAAACCCCAAGACCCATTAATTCCATTGGAAACAGATGTGCTATTACAGTTATCTTGAAGTCATTTTTATTAAGACCTCACTGACTACTTTACGACAATATATCTTTAAAAATCTCAACCCTTTGACTCAAGATCCCACTCAACATTCATTCACTCAACAGATTTTAACTGAGTGTCTCTGGCAAGTTATGTGCTAGGTGCTATAACCAAATGAAAAATCTCATTGATGTCCTCGAGAATGTTACATGTAAATTATGTAAGGCAGGTTCTGTTATGTTATTAAAAGGTGCAATGAGTTCAGAAAATATATGCACTTCCTGCAGGAAGCAATGTCTGAACCATAAGCTTGAAGACTAGATCAGGTACCAATGAGGACACAGAAAAACTGAAGGTTAAACACCTTTTCTCCACTTAGGTACAGAATATTTAAGAGTATCATTTGGTCTAATCATATTTGAGAAAAAGCAGTATTTTGCTATTTCCCTAGGAAGTTATTTTTTCCCTATGTGCACAATTGTTCAAGTACTTTCAAATCTGGCCCTGGCCAAGTAGCTCAGTTGGTTAGAGCACTGACCCAATGCACCAAGTTTGCAGGTTCGATCACCAGTCAGGGCACATCAAGAATCAACGAATGAATGCATAAGTAAGTGGAACAACAAATGGATGTTTTTCTCTCTCTTCCTACCCCTCTCTCTAAAAATTAATGAAAAAAATTTTAAAAAAGGACTTTCAAATCCATTTCCCCAAATTTCTCAAATAACTAAGTTCATATAACAAATCTCAAATAACAAGCGTTATCATGAAGAGTCAGAATTGTCTTCCTATAAAAATTTACAAAGAATAAAAATTATCATGATGATATGTATGGCATGCTTACATTTAAAGAGGATTTTGTAAATAGCATGGCACAGTAAAGAGAAAATCGCTTTAGAATCAGGCAGACCCAGGTTTTGAACCTTGGTTCTACTACTTACTAGCTGTGTCGAAAAGTTCCTTCTCTGAAAGCCAGTTTCCTTATCTGTAAAAAGGGAAATAACTAACCTGTAAGCAACCTTGTGAGGTAGGGAGAGAAAGTGTATAAAGCATTCTGCATAAAGAAAGTACTTAATCAATGTCCCCTTTTGTTTTTTTAATAGCGGAATAATTATTCATAACCTATTTCACAAGCTAGCATTCTACAACAAAGATAGATCAAAATTAAAAATAATTGACCCAGAGCATCATGTATACCTTTTTGCCACACTATTCTTTACACTGTGGTATTAGCCTAAAGGTACAGAGACTTCCTATGTCTTCTAAACCATTGGTGAGCATGGTACAAAAGCCATTGACTGTGACATACTGTACCTTTTGGTTTGATTTCTCTTTCCTTGAATGGCTAAAACGTGTAAGCTAACACAAACCTGTCACAGTCCGCTGGCCATCACTTAGGTTATTCCACCACTTGTTAATCTAAAACAGAAGGAAAAATGCATATCACCATATGGTAAATCCTTTCAGGGTAGGCAAATGAAAAGCTAGAAAGAAAATGCTTTGTGCATATGAAAATCACTGGTGAACAACAAACATAATACATGTCATAGAGTGGAAAGCACAAGTGCTTTATAGGAGACGGTCTATATCCTCTACCCAGAGCCACTGATTAGCTCTGTGATCTATTAGATTACTTCTAAATTTCAGTTTCCTGATTATAAAATAGAGATAGTAACAGATATGTAATAGCATTCTTGTGAGAAATAGCAACAAAGTAAAGCACTTACCACACTATCAGATATAGATAAGTATCAGTAAGTGATTATTCACCAAGGTCCAATCTAGTTTTAAAATTCTGAGAATATTTTCTACTAAAATTACCCTTTTTTAGGTATAATAATCATACTGAGGTTTAGAAAAAGAGAAACAGAGAATCCTAATCTTTCAGGGACACCCACTGAAATTTTTATGGATGAAATATGCCTAGGATTTGCTTTATAGTAATCAGTGCTGGGGAGGGAAGGGAAAGAAAGGGGACTAGATGAAAACAAAGCTGCCTGGCCAGTGTGCTCAGTGGTTGAGCATCAACCCATGAACCAGGGGGTCAGGGTTCAATTCCTGGTCAGGATACATGCCAGGGTTTCAGGCTTGATCCCCAGTAGGGGGCGTGCAGGATGATGATTTTTCTCATCATTGATGTTTCTATCTCTCTCCCCCTCTCCCTTCCTCTCTAAAATCAGTAAAAATATATTTTTAAAAAATCAACAAAAATCTATTATGCCGACGTGTTGGAAACCTAAGGGATGTGGGATTATGGAATAAGTTAGTTTTACTATTTCTCAAACATATTGTACTGGATAAAAATCATTGCTACTGCCCAAGTGGCGTGGTTCAGTGATTGAGTATCGATTTATGAACCAGGAGGTCACGGTTCGATCCCCAGACAGGGCATATGCCCAGGTTTTGGGTTTGATCCCCAATGTGGGGCATGGAAGAGGCAGCCGATCAATGATTCTCTCTCATCTATGTTTCTTTCTCCCTTCCTCTCTGAAATCAATAAAAATATATATTTAAAAAAATCACTGCTGTATTGCAGTTTTCACCTATATATATTCTATCCATTGTTCTGCTGACATAAAGCCTCTCTGAAACAGGTCAGACTCATGCTTCTTGTATGTGTCTATAGGCAAGCAAAGTGAAATGAATACTTCTCCCTACTTTGAGAAACCTTTCTTAGGAAAAAAGAACCCAAGGCTGCCCTCTCAGACTCTTGCTGGCCAGGATTAAGTTCCTAGGAAGGAGAAAATTGAAGAGGACACTGACCCTCTCTCCAAATTGGAGGGGCAATGTGTCTTAAAATAATGAAGGTCCTTAAAAACCACATAGACCTGGATCCGCATAATAGCTTCTGGCCTCAGTGCTCAATAATATTGTCAAGTGAAATAAAATATATGTTTTATCTAAAAGGCAATATTTTTAAAAAATCAATTAAGAGAAAAGAGGGCCATCAACTTGCATATGAAGTAATGAAAACTCTAAAAGCTATGTATTTGTACATTCTTGCATCCATCTCAACAATGGATATTTACCAGAGGCATATAAACATCATGTCACTGAGAAGTTTTCTAAATCTACATAGCATCTCTACCCCCAAGGCATAAATATTTTGAAAAATACTCTGTAACTCTAATATGGAATATAGAATCAAAATAGTCCAGGAAGGTGATGCAAGTAAAACTGGCCCTTAAACTTTAGTAGGCCTGGGAGAGGCCCCAAAAACATTAACAACTAGCCCTAGTGATTTCTTTTTTTTTTTTTTAGAGTAAGGATTTTTAAAAAATATATATTTTTATTGATTTCAGAGAGGAAGAAGAGGGAGAGAGATAGAAACATCAATGATGAGAGAGAATCATTGATTGGCTGCTTCCTACATGCCTCCTATGGGGATCAAGCCCACAACCTGGGCATGTGCCCTTGACCAGAATCAAACATGGGACCCTTCAGTCCCAGGCTGACGCTCTATCCACTGAGCCAAGGCAGCTAGGGCTCCCTAGTGGTTCTTGATACACATGGGTAGAGGGACAAACCACCAGGAACACTGTCAAGTACAACACTGCCAGATATACAAACTATTAATAAATACTTGACTCCAAAGAATATTAAGTGTACTGATTTCACATCTACTGATTCAATGTTGTCATTAATTAAAAACACTTCATAAATAACCAGACTTCAAGAATTGTGACCAATAGAATAAAGAAAGCCATGTTTATGTTTACCTCCTTTCTGAAGTCGCCTTCCTTTTGTGGTCTTATGCTATCCAACCAATCAGCTTTTATACCATCAAAATAACTCTGGACCCTAGATTTCAGTGATTCATATTGCCAAATAGCAGCTGATCCAAATGCAAAGCCTGTAAACTATAAAAAATATATTACAAAATAAACTTAAAAGAGAAATAAATCTATACATTGTTCCAAGAACAATACTTCATTTTCATGGCTTTATACAAACCAATAGAAGGAACATGTGACATAGTGAAACCTGTTAGGTGAAAATAACACTTGTTTCCCATTTTTTAACTTCACGGTACCGTCAGGCCTATTAACGCTAGCAATTTTTTAAGAAAATTAAAAACATTAAACTTAATATCACTTGAAATGTTGTATCAAATAAGAGGCCCATAAGTTTCTTTTCTGGGATTACATAAGTGAACCAGATTCTAACAGCAATTATTAAATTCGTGCTCTCTTGTAATTATGTATGATCTGAAGATACCCAGATCCTTTTGACCCCTCCCCTCCACTTGTCTTTAAGGGAACCCAAATAGGACAAATGGTACTTTAACACTGCACCTTGCAGCAAAGTACGTAATTCCTAGTAATATGAGCTCTTACCCCAACAGTAAAAAAAAAAGGCTTTACAAGAGTCCTTATAGGATAGGGAGAAGGGTAAAAGACTGTTTCTTCTACAGGAGGAATCAAAGCACTTCTCTTGTACGCTTCACCACTTGTTCCTGTGCCTGATTTTCGAGGTTCAACCTTCCTGGGTGCTTTTCGGAATCCACATTTTTGCTGAATGAAAAAATTAAACCTATAGAGGAAAATAACAGATTAGAAACAGAACTGCATCTTCCAAACATCAAAACCTCTATAAATCTCTCCACTTGGCCTGCATCATCACCACCTCAATTTATTCACACTCAATAGCCCAAAAGAAGCCAAAACGCCTACTCCCAGGTGGGATTTAAAGTCAAATCATTGAACTGTGGAGGGAACTTGTTTGGGCTGTTACTGTGTATCAATCAACAAAATAATTTTTATCCATCCTCCACACAGCGTTTGCAGTCCTGTAAAAAGTGGAAGAACTCCAGGGCAACAGGGAAATGGAGAAAAAGATGAAGAGGATTAAGATGTACAAACCGCCAGTTATAAAACCAGTCACAGAAATGTAATGTACAACATAGGGAATATAGTCAATAACTACGTATGGTGACAGATGGTTGACTTATTGTGATTACTTTGAAAGGTATATAAATGTCTAATCAATATGTTGTATACCTGAAAATAATACATATTGCATGTCAACTGTAATTTAAAATAAATGTTTAAAAAAGAGAAAGTAAAAATATAGGGAAATGGAGCAAAAATAAATTTTTAAAAAGCTGGAGCCCTGGCTGCTGTGGCTGAGTTGGTTGGGCATCGTCCCATGAACCGAAAAGTGGGCTCCATCCCCAGTAGAGGGGCGTGCAGGAAGCAGTCAATTAATGTTCTGCTCTCACATGGATGTTTCTCTCTAAAAATCAATAAAAATATATTTTCATAAAACATATTTTTATTGATTTCAGAGAGAAAGGGAGAGGGAGAGAGAGAGAGAAACATCAATGATGACAGCAATTACTTGATCAGCTGCCTGCTACACGCCTCATACTGGGGTTTGAACCCACAACCTGGGCATGAACCCTTGACTGGAATCGAACCCGGGACCCTTCAGTCCACAGGCCAACGCTCTATCCACGGAGCCAAAACAGCTAGGGCAAAACAAAACCAAAAAAATTTTTTTAAAAAAAGCTAGACTTGCCAAAACCGGTTTGGCTCAGTGGATAGAGCGTCGGCCTGCGGACTGAGGGGTCCCAGGTTCGATTCCGGTCAAGGGCATGTACCTTGGTTGCGGGCACATCTCCAGTGGGAGGTGTGCAGGAGGCAGCTGATCGATGTTTCTCTCTCATCGATGTTTCTAGCTCTCTATCCCTCTCCCTTCCTCTCTGTAAAATATCAATAAAATATATTTTTTTTAAAAAAAAGCTAGACTCCAAGTTGCCAACTTGAATTAGCACAGAATGGCTTTGTTATTTTGTTTGAAATTTGGTCAATTTCCAGAACATTTATTTATTTGTTTTTATTTAAATCTTTATTGTTGAAAGTATTACATATGTCCCCCTTTATCCCCCACTGACCCCTTTTAGCCCGCCCTTTCCCTTTCCTAATGGCCCCCACCCCCAGGTTCCAGAACATTTAAATGTAAGTATTGCCCTTGAAGTCACTCCAAATTCAAATTAACGATTTCCTTTTATGAATATTGACCTTTATAAATTGATGGATTTTCCCCGTCTCCCTCCCTTCTATTTATTTCACTACCAGTTTTGGGACACACATCAAATGTTTTATAAAGGGTTTTTAAAAAATATATTTTTATTGACCTCAGAGAAGAAGGGAGAGGGAGAGATAGAA